>NC_134858.1:47842294-48188794 GCF_049852395.1 Peromyscus maniculatus bairdii
CTAGTCAGCTATTTGATCTTCATATAACTTGTTTGGATGCTTTAAAATTGGGCTCGGGTAAAAGAAAAAATGAGAGAATTCAAACATTACTGAACCAAGACTCAAAATGTCTACTACAGTGAGAATGTCCAGGTGGAGCAGCCCCAACAAGTTGAACCAACCAGAGGAAAATGGATGAGGGCGTGGGAGCTGGTTCAAACACACTTCCTAAGGATGGCCACTAGGTGGTGCAAATATTTAGCAGGCCTTAAATGAATGACTTGGACTCTTAGAAAATTGAAGAAATTCAAAGAAATTGAACTCCCTGCTCCTAAAAAAGTGTGTGTGTGTGTGTGTGTGTGATCTGAAACCAGAGTGATCTAGATATATGTTTTTTGCTTTATGGTTTATTCAGCATGAATGTTTTTAATTCTGCATAGTTTCCAGACATTTCAGCCCACGTCAGCAGCATTCTCCATATGGCTGATGGTGGTGACGTCATGAGTCCTCATAATCCTAGGGATAATATGACTCTTGTTTGCTCAGAAAAAAAATCATAAAAACGAAGCACTGAAAAAAAAAATCTACCCAGAAACTGGAAGTATGAAAATAACAAAATTCCTGATTGGCACAAAAACAGATACACTGATCAATGGAATCAAATTAAAGACCCAGACATAAATCCACATGCCTATGAACACCTAATTTTTGATAAAGAAGCCAGAAATACAAACTAAAAAAAAAAAAAAACCACAACAACAACAGCATCTACAACAAATGCTGCAGGTCAGACTGGATGTCTGCATGTAGATGAATCCAAATTCATACTTATCACCCCGCACAAAACTCAACTCCAAATGGGTCAAACACCTCAACATAAAACTAGATACATTGAACCTGACAGAAGAGAAAGGGGAATAGCCTTGAACACGTTGGCACAAAAGATGACTTCCTAAACAGAACACCAGTAGTGCAGGCACTAAGATCAATAATTAATAAACAGGACCTCATGAAACTGAAGCGCTTCTGTGCGGCAAAGGACACCATCATTTGGACAAAACAGCAGCCTACAAAATGGGAGGAGATTTTCACCAACTACACATCTGATAGGGCTCTAATATCCAAAATATATAAAGAACACAACCCAATTAAAAATGGGGTACAAATCCAAACAGAATTCTCAAGAGGAAACTAAACGGCTCAGTGTTGTGGGATATTTGATTGCACTGTGACACCCTGAGACTGTGTTGATAAAGTTAACCCTGAATCGGGGGGCACAGCTAGAGTTGGCCATAGAGAAGCCAAGAACACGGGTGAAGACACACAGGAAGGAGTATGGAGAGACTTAAGGATTTCGTGGTCTCTTTGAACTGGGACGTCTGGAGAGAGAGGCGCTTGCTGGGTCTCCAGTTTAAAAAAAAAGGAAGGTCAGCTGGTTTCTCCTCCACTTCTTTGATCTATCAGGTTTTCACCCCAATATCTGAGTCTTTATTGGTAATAGAACAACTTAGATAAAAACAACAGTTGAGAAACACTTTAAAGAAATGTTCAGCATCCTTAACCATCAGGGAAATGCAAATCAAAACTACTTTGAGATTTCATCTTACATCCACCAGAATGGCCAAGATCAATAAAACAAGCGACAGCTCATGCTGGTGAGGATGTGGAGTACGGGGAACACTCATCCATTGTTGGTAGAAGGGCAGACTTGAACAGACACTGTGGAAATCAGTGTGGCAGTCCCTCAGGAAGATGGGAATAGATGTATCTCAGGATCCAGCTATACCACTCTTGGGCATATACCCAAAAGGACACTTCATCCTACCACAGAGACACCTGGTCAACCATATTCATTGCTTCTCTATTCATAATAGCGCAAAACTGGAATCAACCTAGATGTTCCTCAACAGAAGGATGGATTTAAAAAATATGGTACATTTACACAATGGAATATTACCCAGCCATTAAAAAGAAGGAAAGCATGAAATTCACAGGTAAATAGATGGATCTAGAAAAAAATCATCCTGAGTGAGGTATCCCAGGCCCTGAAAGACAAATATGGTGTGTACTTGCTTGTTTATATGTGCTGTACTGGGTGGTTTTGTGTGTCAACTTGACACAAGCTAGACTCATCAGAGGAAGGAGCCTGAGCTGAGGAAATGCCTCCTTGAGATCCAGCTGTCGGGCATTTTCTCAGTTAGTGATCAATGGGGGAGCGCCCAGCCCATGGTGGGTGGTGCCATACCTGGGCTGCTGGTCCTGGGTTCTATAAAAAGGCGGGCTGAGCAAGCCATAAAAAGCAAGCCAGTAAGCAGCACCTCTCCATGGCCTCTGCATCCGCTCCTGCCTCCGGGATCCTGTCCTGTTTGAGTTCCTGTCCTGACTTCCTTCAGTGATGAACAGCACTGCTGAAGTGGAAGCCTAATAATAAACCTTTTCCTCCCCAACTTGCCTTTTGGTCATGATGTTTTGTCACAGCAATAGAAACACTAACTAAGACATGTGTGTAAGACAAACACGGTGTGTATTCACTTATATGTGCATATTAGATGTTACGTTAATGATAGCCAAGGTACAATACACAGAACCACAGAGCTCAGGAGCAGAGTAAGGGCCTGGAGGGGAGGGGCAGATAGATCCCCTTAGGAAAGGGAAATAGAATCGATAGTTATGGATGGATGTGGGGAGCTGGAATGGAAGGATCAAGGGAGGAGGAGGAGGAGGGGAGAGGAGGAAATGTGGGGAAAGGCAGCTAAAATTGGGGCCATTTGAGGAGTGGTATGGAAACCAAGTATGAAGAAACTTTCTAAAATATATACATTTATGAATGTAATTTAAATGAAATTGCCCAATAATGGGGAAGACAGAGCCCCAACTACACATCTCTTGTCACCAAATGAAGCTTCCAGTACAAGGATTGGTTTACATCGGAGTTGCTGGCCAAAGAGGCCCCACGGGAATCCCCAGACAACCCCGGCTGTTGCCAGGCCGACAGACGGTGCCCCACAAACTGACAGAAAGGCTTCATGGCTGCAGACAACATCCACACTGAACGTGGAGAAGTCAAGCTGGCGTCTACCTGGGGCCTCCACCCTATGGGCCAGTTAGTATCTGTGGTACAGAAAGGCTCTCTGCATGCTACCAAAAGAGAACAGAGAGAGAGAGAGAGAGAGAGAGAGAGAGAGAAGGAGAACCAAATTTCTAGTCTAACAGTCTAGACACCTTCACTTTGTGGTAATGCGTACTTACTTGAATTAGGGGGCCAGGATGCCCGGTATTCACTGCTTGCTTGAGTTCTGAGTGACCTGCCCCGAACCTGGAGAGTCGTAACGATGTCAAGAGTTATTTATTATCAACGGAAGGATTTGCCCAAGAATTTAAAACAGGAAAGGAAACGAAAATGACATCTCCTACTACAACATAGGAAACGTGCCGTATTTATCTTAATAGCATGCGCAGCTAACGAAGGCTCTCTAGTTTCCTGTGCACGCCCCAGGTGTTTGCTCACCCAGAGTCAGCTCCCCTTGGAGGGAGGAGAGGAGAACAAGTAGCAGGAATCCCAGGGACCCAAGAACCCCCGTTCCTTACAGCTACAGAGCTGCTGAGTACAAGTTACCACACGGTCCTTCCCTGGATTGTCATACCACATCCAACGGTCAGCTCCCTGAGACAGAAGCCCCAAGGAAGCGCGACTGGAGCCCTCAGCGGGGTCTTGTATTATAATTATTGTTGTTGTCGTCATTTGGCGCTGCCTTCGTATAAAGGAAGGCCCATCAGACCAGGCTGCCCCCGGAGCTTGCCTAAGCAAGAAATCACAGTGTTACCTTCCTTTCCTGTTTCTTCTGTGTCTCCATGACGTGCAGACGCTCCATGAGGCTAGAGATTCCCTGCTCCAGGCTGTCGATGGTGTGATGCTGAGGATCGTGGCCACTGAAGCTGTTGCGCAGGCTGCGGAGAGCATCTCGGACGAGCTGGAGGTCACTGGTCTGTGGCTGGAAGAAAAGAGCTGGTGGCCGGGTGCAGTGCCTTGCTCCTACCCCTGTCCCAACCACGGGGCTAAAAAGGATTAAAGGGAAAGTTCCCAGGATAGAGCCTTGAGTTCTGTGGAGGAAAATATGCCTCCTCCGATACCTACTGTGTGCCCACTAATTAACTCTTTTTCTTAAAGATTTATTTTTTTTTTTTTTTAAGATTTATTAAGTTGGGCAGTGGTGGTGCACACCTTTAATCCCAGCACTGGGGAGGCAGAGGCAGGTGAATCTCTGTGAGTCCGAGGCCAGCATGGTCTACAGAGTGAGTTCCAGGACAGGCTCCAAAGCTACACAGAGAAACCCTGTCTCGTAATATATATATTCATTCATCTATTTATTTATTTATTCATTCATTCATTTATTTATTATGTATAGTGTTCTGCCTGCATGCATGCCTGCAGGCCAGAAGGGGGCGCCAGATCTCATCATAGATGGCTGAGCCACCCTGTGGTTCCACTTCTGGAAGAGCAGTCAGAGCTCTTAACCACTGAACCATCTCTCCAGCTCCCATTAACTTTTAATTTTAGAAATTGATTTTTAATTTTGGATACTGGATGCCTTGCATCTGTACACAACCATCAGGTGCAAGAATCAAAGGCCTGGAGTACACTTAGCCTCTGGTGGCGGCTGGGACACGGTTCTCACTTCCGCTTGTTCTCTGGTCCCAGGAACCTACCCCTCTGTGGGCGACAGACGCGGCACCTCTCCCTGCCACCGGAAGGACAAAGCCATTGCGCTGAGAGCTGTGGCTGTTGTAATTCGTCACCTAGAGCATCAAGAAGAAACGGCAGTTGTTAACAGACATCTTCTCCTTGACATCCCTCCCTTTCTGATGTAGCATGTAACTACTGACTGGTTTACGGCTTACATCAGAAGTGTTAGGTGGAGCCTGCGGATCCGGCTCAGGGAGTAAAAGTGTTTGCCACACAAGCCAGACACCCTGAGTTTGATCCCGAGAACCCACGTCAAAAGCTCCATGAAACGATGTACACATGTAACCCTCACACTTCTACAGTGAGGTGGGAGCTGGAGACGGGAGAATCGCCCAGAAGCTCATGGGTCAGCTAGCCCAGTATACACAGCACAAGAGAGACCCTGCTTCAACCATAGCTGAAGATGAGAACTGGTGTGTAGACCTGTGTGCACGCACGCACACACACACACCCACACCCACACCCCCGCCTCCTCACACACACACACCTCAAATGAAAAACTATTCTTAGCGTCGTGAGTGGGATGTGGCCTCCCTTTCCCCCACTGCCGTATCAAGGCTGCATTGGCACTCAGTGGGTATTTTGAATGCAGAATGAATGAACTGGACCTTGGCCTGGAAGCCCACAGCCACTCTAGTCCTCTTTCGTTTTAAGTAGTCAAGAATGCAAGAGCTCGTGCATATTTTTGTTGCTGTTGTCCTTATTGTTTGTGTTGTGTTTTGTTTTTCAAGACAGGGTTTCTCTGTGTAGTCCTGGCTGTCCTAGAACTCCTGGCCTCACACAAACAGAGATCCCCCTGCCTCTGCCTCCCGAGTGCTGGGATTAAAGGCTTCACTGCCTGGCCTGGAACACATGTATCTTAAATCCGACTCTGTGCTAGGTGGATTTAGTAAGACTGTATTCAGTTGCTTATGTAATGTAACTCTTCACTACAGTATAGTATAGTAACTCTTCACTATAACCAAGAGGGTTCCTGTCATTTTCTATTTCATTTCTAAATGTTAGAAGCTGAATACCACCTCCACCTGTCCCCTCGGTGCTGGAGAGTGACCCTGGAATCTTGAGCACATCAGGCAAGTGCCCCACCACTGAGCTACACACCCAGGCCCTGGAACCCGCACTCAACGCCCTCACCAGACAGAATTCTAACAAACACAAGAAGGAAAACCCAAGTTCTGGGTCACCTCATCCGCCTCTCTTTTCATGCAGTGAGCCAGAAGGACATCTTTGTGCTCCAGCTCCCGTTCCAGATCCACCTGGAAAACAGAGCAAATCAGGAAAGTGTTTTTTCCGGCCAGGGGGCCAGGCAGGCCAGTGGCTGCTGCGTCCGGACCTGCTGGTAACTGGCATCCGAGAGTTTGCGCAGTGCTTCTTCCAACTTGGCCTGCTGCTGCTGAAGGAGGCGGTCCTTCTGCCCGAGCTCTTTCTGCAACGGAGATAAGCTGTCAGAGGTGTGGCAAACACAAGGCCATCAAGTGGTTCACACTCCGTGAGACCTACCCTGTGAGAAGAAGAGCCTCAGGCACACAGGCTTTCTTCACTCTGTACCTGGAAGGCTTTCCGCACTCTAACAGTTTTATGTGGTGCCAGGATTCTTAGAAAGGCAAAAAGGAAGCAAACTGCCTGTACGGGGGACTACGGGCCATTCTCTCTTCTGAGATAGAGGCGAGCCTGCCACCGACTGTTCCCATGTTCCTGTGCTAACCTCCTTTCCAGAGTTATGCTGTCTGTGCTCCAGAGCTAATGGAAAGATTTCCTACCAGAGAGCCAAGACAGAGCTGAATACGGACGTGCTCTTTGAGCATCAGCTAACACGGGCTATTCACAAAAGGCTGCTGGGAGGGCGTTTCTTACTTTATATTCTCCCAAGAGCCGGTTCCTCTCGTCTAGCTTCCTCTGCAGATCCACCTGCGAAGGGAAGAAAGAATTCAGTGGCATGAAGGTATCGTCTGCCAGCCCTTAGGGAAACCAGCCACTTGGTAACAAGAATTAACAACAGTTACGGTATACGGCACAGAGAGGGAGGGCTGGGACAGAAACACACACCAGCTCGCCATGTCTTTTAAGCAGACTGTGGAAACACAATTTGGCCTTAGTGTTCCCCAAGCTGAGTCAAGGACCATCCAGGGTGCTGTAGACCTAGGTGCTGTGACCTAAGACCAGAAATTAGTCTTACGGGAATAAAAATAACTATAGACATGGAAGGGAGGCACCCAGGAGCAAAATAAAGAGACTACAAGGACAGACTGAACAGTGCTTCACATAGCATCCTAGGTGACTAATGGGCTCTCTGAGGTCATTGGCCACACACTTAACTCACATTCTGGTTGTGCAGCTCATCCTTGTCCATATTTGCCCTCAGAAGCTCTTGCTTGAGCTGAAGAACAGATGTGTCCTGCTGAGTCAACCGCTGTTGCAGGGCATCCTGGGGGAATAAGGACACCCACTTTGCAGCCTTAATCCATCACCCAGCCAGAGAGCACTTCTTACTAAGCTCCTCACTGTGCATTGAGCATCAGTTCTGTCAAACTAGGGGATGAAAGGAATAACAAGGACCTTGCCACAAGGACCTGGGTAGAGATTTTCCTCTCCTCGTCCAAGACACCATCATCTACAGGGAAATCCCATCCCCTGTCCTACTGAGAGAAACCTGGTTTTCCATCACCTACAGCTCATCCCTGGGATCCTGGTGTCCTAGTCAGGCAAGGGCAGGGGTTAGCTTTTGAGATCAGACAGACCTAGATCCACATTAAACGTCCATCACGTCCTACTTGGAGGACACTGACCTTGAACAGTGTGATCCTCCTCTCTCCTGGATTTTCTCGTCTACTTCTTGGGTATATAATACTCCACCCGACTTAGCGCCCTCTCCTCTCTGTCCAGTCCCCATTTCCGAGAGCAGTGGTTCTCAACCTTGCTAGGGCTGCGACCCCTTAATATACTTCCTCATGTTATGGTGACTTCCAACCAGAAAATTGTTTTCATTGCTATATCATAACCTTAATTTTGCTGCTGTTATGAATCATGATGTAAACATCTGATATTTCTGACGGGCTTAGGCAACTCCTGTGAAAGGGTCATTTGTCCCCAAAGTGGTCACGACCCACAGGTTGAGAACCACTGCTCTAGGTAGTAGTCTGGCCTTGAATTCATGGTTCTCTTACCTCAACCTTCAAAAATGGTAGGATCACAAGTATGTACCAGGCCCAGTAGAGAACCCCTTTTTAATTATCCAGCGCACAGGTCAATACATGGCAGAGGGCAAGCTGTCCCTGGCATTTGTAGCCTAGCACATTTCCAAAGTGCACTCCCCAGGATAGATGTTAGAGAATGAGTTAGGGGAAGAGGAGCTTCTGTGGCCAGCTATTCTAAAAGTTTTGGGGGCTATATCTTGAGTTTTCAACGCTTTTATTTTTATTTGCAGAGTATGCACATGTGTGTGTCTGTGTGTCTGTCTGTCAATGGAGGTCAGCTCCTCTATAAGGGTGAGAACTCTCTTAACCAATGAGCAATCTTTCCATCCCCAAGCCAGTTTCTTTATGATTTACCTTCCGAGATCCTTCAATGTGATATTATTCACAATGAATCTTCAAGCCTATCAGGAATTTCTCAAACTTTATTTAACCAAAAGGAACATTTCTGTTTTGAAATACTTCAAAGCACTGAGGTTACTGAATGTGCTTTGGAAAATGCTACTGAGTTAATCTTGGCTAGTTAATGAAAGTTTGTGCAGACAGGGGAACAGTAGGAGCTTTAGATGAATACTCAGATGTTATAATCCCATTTGGGTAAATAACATACATTCAAGGTTATTAGCTCAAGCATTGTATATACAAGCAAAATAGCTCTGCCAAAGTAGTTAGTCTAAAATATCACAAGATTATTAGAGATGGCTTAGTTGTTAAGCACACTGGTTGCTCTTCCAAAGGATCTGAGTTCAATTCCCAGCACTATATGGAGGCTCACAACCACTTGTATCTCCAGTTCCAGGGGATCCAACACCCTCTTCTGGGCTCCTCGGTTACCAGGCATGCAAGTGGTGCAAACATACATGCAGGCAAAACAGCCATACACATAAATGATAAAAATTAAAAAGAAGAGCAATGTGCAAGTATAAAGAAGACCTAAAATGGTCTTTCCTAAAGTAGAACAATCTCCCAAATTTCACACGCTGCTAAGTGGAAGAAACATAGGGCCAAGCTGTGTTTGCCATGCACTATCATTTGGGTTGAAAAGTGGGAGAAAACAACAAACAGACATATTGGATAACTGATAGGTCGTCTCCAGGGGACAAAATTGGTTGAGGTGGCAGTGGGGTGGGGTGGGGAGGGGTGGGGTAGGGCAGAGCTGGTGGGAGAACTTTCACCGTCTAGCCTTTTGTGTCTTTAAACTGTTTGAATGTTATTAACCATTCCAACATTGCTCCTTTTTCGTTTTTTTTCCTAAAAAGGGCATCCTTTTGAACTGAGAGAGTGCTTTCACACAGAGAAAATCAAGGTGGCAGAGAGGCACACGACAGCCCCATGAGTCACAACTCCGAGACACAAGCCTCAGCAAAACAAAGATGTCTTCCTCAGCATGTCTCTACCCACCGCAAAGCCCTCTCTAGACTCCTGGCACCAAGTCTGTTAAAGACTCCTGGGAAATCCCAACAGTCCCCGACCCGAGTACCTGGCTCTCAACACTCACTAATAGATCACTCTACCTCACAGAGGCTTACGAAACATAAAATAAAAGAGAGAGAGGCCGGGCGGTGGTGGCGCACGCCTTTAATCCCAGCACTCGGGAGGCAGAGGCAGGTGGATCTTTGTGAGTTCGAGGCCAGCCTGGGCTACCAAGTGAGTTCCAGGAAAGGCACAAAGCTACACAGAGAAACCCTGTCTCGAAAAACCAAAAAAAAAAAAAAAAAAAAAAAAAAAAAAAAAGAGAGAGAGAATTGAATGTCTTCCTTTTACCTTTATCCCCTGCAAGTTTCTGGCGTCCTGTTTGCATTTCAGCAGCTCTTTCTATAAACCAAATACAGTGAGATCAGATGGTGGCATCTGAGTTGCTTCATAAGCATTACCTCATTCTGTCAGCAGGAAGACAAAACCCGGTTGGCCATTCCATGAAGATTAACCCATCAGCCGAGGTACAGAGCAGATGGAGTCCCTGAAAGCAGTCAAGACTGACCCTCGGGAACAAGACCCCTCTGTCCTCTGTGGCACCCATTGCTGAGCTGACCAGGTAGAGAAGACTTGTACTGAGAAAGAAGACACCCCACCCAGCCCCAAAGGCTCTCCACCAACAGGAAAACCTGACCACATCATCTAAATGTCCCCTAAATGCGTGATATGCCCATGTCTGCTGTTGTTGGATAGTTATTTCGATTTCATTTAACTTCGACAAAGGGTTGGCATGCTTCTGATTCTCCAAAGAGCTCTTGTTCTTTGTGGACTGGGGCTATTGTTCTTTGTGGTCCAAACAAAAACCCGAATTTGGTTTTATAATAGAAAATTGAGTAATGAAATCTCCATATGTATGACTGCAACTAAAAAGAGGGATTTGAGGAGAGCAGTGCCTGTTACGTGACCGGGGCCCGTCTCTAGCTATTATGTCAGGAATGATTCATAATTAGCATATCTAAAATTGGGTTCTAACCTGGCTCCAACAGGTGGGCTCAAAAGTTATCAAAAATGCAGGTCTGTGTGTGGCATATTTCTGGGGAGATATGCTCAGTCATAATACTCTACCACTGACCTATATGCCCTAGTTAGATACCTAGGACTCAGTTCTCTTGTTTTTTATTTTATTGTGGTATCAGAGTTGAAACAGCACCTTGCCCATACTTAGGCAAGCACTCCACCACTGATCTACAGCCCCAACGCTGACTCAAAATTAAAACAATCAGACAACCCCCAAAACAACAACAACAACAACAACAACAGTACTGACCTAAAAGAACTCTGGAAAATGGAATACACTAATAGTACACACCCTCTCCTTCTCTTGAGGTAGGTTCTGACTATGTAGTTCTGGTTGGCCTGGAACTCAGCATGTAGATCAGGCTAGACTCTAATTTATGTACCACCATGCCCAGTCCAGACTCATCTTCTTCTCTCAAATCAAAAAGAAATATAAAGCCAGGCGTGGTGGCGCACGCCTTTAATCCCAGCACTCAGGAGGCAGAGGCAGGTGAGTTCGAGCCCAGCCTGGTCTACAGAGCAAGTTCCAAGACAGGCTCCAAAACTACACGCTACACAGAGAAACCCTGTCCCAAAACACCAAAAGAGAAAAAGAAATATAGAAATATTTCAAACTACAGAAAGGTACCCCCAAAATAATACAGAAAACTACTATAGAGCATTAAGATTAAAAAGGTGCCTCCATTGTGAGATTGTTTAGATGTGCCTCTCTCCTTCAAGGAAAGACCTAACCCAGGTAAGATCCAGCTAGCTCCCTGGCACTGCATCACTTTCCCTTCCCAGAATTTTCCCAAAGCTGCCCCGTGATATTCCCACAATTCTTTTCAAAGGGGGAAAATGTACATGTCCTGTCCTACCTTGAGGTCTTGATTCTCCTCCATACTCTGATCCAGACGGCTTCGGATTATAATCTGAATGTAAGACAGAGATAGATGGCCATGCACTTGTACTGTTAAGTTCCTAGACCATTCATTCATTCAACAAACACTCATTGAGCACCTACTAGAAACCACTTCCGTACTGTGAACACATGCCCTCTGATATAAGCATATGCCAAAACGCATGACATAAAACAATATGGATGAAGTCTAGGGTAAGTGTGTGTGTCCTGGGAGGAGGAGAAGGAGTCAGGGAAGAAGAGACGAAGCTGAAAAGGGAAATGGGAGCTAGACCATGAAGGGCCAATGAGGCCAATGGGGGAATTAATATAATTTTTTTTGTTTTGTTTTGTTTTTTTTTTGTTTTTTGAGACAGGGTTTCTCTGTGTAGCTTTGTGCCTTTCCTGGAACTCACTTGGTAGCCCAGGCTGGCCTCGAACTCACAGAGATCCGCCTGGCTCTGCCTCCTGAGTGCTGGGATTAAAGGCGTGCGCCACCACCGCCCGGCTGGAATTAATATAATTTTTTAAAGTATTTATTTTTATTCTTTTTAATTATGTGCAGCTGTGTGTGTCTGCCTAGGCGTATGTGCATGTGAGTGCAGTAGCCTGGGAGGCTAGAGGTAAAAAAAAAATCCTCTAGAATTGCAGGGACCCACCTGACATGGGTGCTGGGAGCTAAACTCAGGTTAAGTACTCTTAACCACTGAGCCCTCTCTCTCCAGCCCCATCGGTGAAAAATTTTATACAAACGGAAGACAAAATAAAATTATCCTTAAATTATTCTTGTAATGTTATTGAAAATGAAGAAGAGGTTAGAAGAAGACTCTAGATTCAGCAAAACCTGCTGGGAGGTTGCTAGGATGCTGGCTAAAGGGCCACACTAAGTAGTGGTTGTGAAAATGGAGACACTGGCCATGAGGGGAAGATCAGAAGGAATTCGAGGATGCTATCCGGGTTTCCGTTTGGGGCACACATACAGAAGGACAAACTGACTCTGTGGTTACATAGAGGAAAGAAATACTTCGTGGAGGACCCACTGAAACTGAGGTGCGTCTAGCATCCACTAATGGAGACTATGAGCAAGCGGCTGTGTGTGCACGCACAACTCAACAACTCTGCAGAGAGATCTGAGTTGGAAATCTGTCTGTGAGAAGCACATGGGGAGTGAGTGAAGACCCGGAAGGCAGATGACACTGCCCAGTGACTATAAGACTGGTCCAAGGTGCTGAGATGCGTGCGCATCGTTCCATAGAGAAAAGAAAGGCTTGGGGGGGGGGGGCGAGACCGTAAGCTGCAGGGGAGTAGGGTCTTAAGTATCTTTGGTCAATATTGCATCTCTAGCACCTTGGACCAGTGTCTGCCTCAAAGAGTCAGCATTTGCTGGACATCTGTTGATTAAATCAATGAAGACACCAGGAAGGAGTAACCAAATCATAGACAAACTCCATGAATCAGGAGGGAGTATTTCAAACAGGTGTGGTCAAGTGTGGAAACAAGCCAGGCCTAGTATGGAGCCACAAACATGGAGCTCACCAGCTGTTCCTCGGGATTGACTCCTGGTTCACAGAGGGCCAAGGGTCTTTCCTGTTCATCTTCAGGTAAGGATCCATTGAGTAGTAAGGCCTGGATAAACCACAAAGGGAGGAAGAAACTGAACCCCCTGACACCTGATTCAGTCCAGAGCAAGGTTTGGTAAGTTCACCACAAATGGAAATCACCAGATAACTGATTCCTGAAGGAAGCCAGATGATAACCTCTGGTCATTTCCAATGGTCCTGACTGTGCACAGCTCCTTCTAGAGGTCCTTGTTATAGGTCCCTTCCCCCAATTTCAAACAGAGTCTCATGTATCCCAGGCTGGCTTTAAACAGCAGAGGGTGGCTTTGAACATCTGATCCTCCTGTCTCTACCTCTCACATGCTGGGATTTTAAACATGTACCACCATGCCTAGTTTACAACTCGATAAAGGTCAGACCTAGAACCCCATGCAAACTACAAAGGCACTGTACCAACTGAGCTACACTCCAAATCCCATGGATCATTTTCGTATTTCTGGATACACACGGACCCTCTGCTCTGAGAATTACTAACAAACCTTCCCTTCAGAAGTGTCCAAACACATTTCAAACTAGAGTTGTTCAAACACAGCTCTGCCAGCTGAAAGGGGATCTAAAATCAGTGTGGAATCATCCTAGCTCAGAGATGTGCATTACAATAAACTGTTTGAAATCCACTGAAAAACCGCGGCCTTGGGACTGTTTGCTCTTTGTTTGTTTGTTTTAGTAATTCTGCATTTTCACCCCCTAAGGCAACATGAATAGAAGAAAGAAAAATCTTTACAGAGATGGCCTCGTTCATTTCAACTCCAGGCTGTTTTTCATTAGTGTATTAGTGAGGACAAAGGAGGCAGATACACCCTGAAGCTCTGGAAGCTCCGGCTTTGGGGCCCTAGGACGCTGCCTCTCCCCAGAACCCACACCTAACATGGTATTTATAGTTTGTAATCTCATTCCTTTCCTTTTACATTTTACTTATTTTGAAATTTATTTTTATTATTTATTTATTGATTGATTGAGATAGGATCTTACTATGCAGCCCTGGCTGATCTGTAATTCACTATGAAGCCCAGGCGGGCCTCAAACTCAGAAAGATCTGCCTCTGCCTCCATGCAACACCTCACTCTGACAAAATTTATTTTTAATGTCTCGGTATGGGTTTGTGCACATGAGTTCAGTGTCCATGGAGACCAGAAGAGGGTGTTGGATAGCCTAGATATGGAGTTACAGTTCTTGTCTCACTGGTGTGTTGGGACATGGACTCAAGCCTTCCGTAAAAGCAGAACATGCTCTGAAAACATGCTCTGAACAGCTGAGCCATCTTTGTGGTGTGCATATTTGTGTGTATGTGTGGGTGTGGGTGTGTGAGTCATGGGACACATGGGGAAGTCAGAGGACAACTTTCAGGCATTAGTTCTCCCCTCTCACTATGTGGGGGTCCCAGGGATCGAACTCAGATCCTCAGACTTGGCAGCCCGTGCCTCTGCCTGCCCAGCCATCTCACCAGCCCAGAATCCTATGCTTAAAGCAGCATCCAGTATACTTTAGGGCCCCCAAATTTGGAGATCTGCCTGCTCGGGTAGGTGTTATGAGATGTATCAGGTGAGTTAAAGATGGAGATTCTGCCCTTATTTGTCACAGTTTTGTTTCAACTCGAAAGACAGAATCAGAGTTTAAATAAAACGTCTTTTAGTAAATATAACACAAATTCATGATGATGATGAATGTTTAGAATCCAGCCAACCATTCCTCTACTAAACACTAATAATAATGTTTGAGAAAATCAAATGAACTTGGTTTTCCCATGGGGTCATGGTAAGAGGGGTGTGTGGGCAGGCACACAGCCCCAGGGCTGCAGGGAACTGCAGAAGTGGGGACCTCAGACATGGGGACATCTCAGAAATAGTAACCCCAAGGGCAGACTCTTCAATGGTCTCTAATTATGGCATACTAATAAGTCACAAATCCTGGATGTGACTTGGCATACAACTTGTTCATCACTGAAAGAGTTAAGAAGTCCAGTGGATGCTGGGAACCCTTTTGTGCTCTTCAGTGAGACAGCCTCCTAATTGTCATCACGTGACAGCGAATTAAAACACCTCTGTTCAAAGGAAATATTAGGATGTTGTTTTTCTGCCTGTCAGCTTTCTTTCTTTTTTATTTTTCTGTTTCATTGGTCATTGAATTTCTCCCAAACTAAGGAATACAAATCAAACAGAGCCAAACTGATAGCTACCCATGCTTTGTTCACATAACACAAATTGTCCCTGGGATGTGTGTGGGGAGAACCTGGTTAGGTAAAAACCCCCAAATGCATAGAACACTTCCTATTAAAAGAACAACAAACCATTAAGATATTCCTTACTGAGTAGCAGAAAGGAATCCAACAGATTTTTTTAAAAAATTATTTTAATACAGAGCAAGAAGCAGACACCACCAATTGCTTGGGGAATGTTTAGGAGGATGTAAACATTCCTCGAATCGGTGTAGGTTCCTAGGGCACACATTATGCAAATTGTTTTACCAAAGCACCAATCCCCTTTTCTCTTTGGGAACCTTTTGTGTCCCCACCCTGTTGCGGGCTGGCTGGGAGCACGCCCTCCACCGCCTGCCAGAGCCTCACACATAATGTGGGCTTTGTTTATGTGTCCATAAATATTTCACAATTCAAAACTGGTGCGGTTCCCAGCACCAACAGAATGGAATATTCCTAGGCAGTTTCAGGGTCAATCAGCACACTACGAGGACTCCTCCAAACAGGATCGAGGGGGTCACGGGGTGGGCTCTATGTCAAGTGGGTCAGTCAGTCTCTGGGGGAGATTCCCCCGGGTGATAGCGCAGGTGTAGGAACAACTGAAGGGCTTTGCTGTTCAAGGGAACCTCTGCTAGCAGACCGCTTGCCTGGGCAGCAGCTGCTGATGTTAGGAGGGAGCCAGGTCCCTCGCTAGACTCAAATGGAAACCTGCTGGTATTCGTGCCTCTTGAAATCTCTGCTGCTGAGTTCCTGAGAGGCAGGCTTTGCTGTAAGCTGCAGTTGCAGGTCTGTGGAGTCGAGAAGACACCTACCTACAAAACAGGGTCAGTCGGGGCTCCCGAGCTTGCACAAATCCTAACAGCTGGACTGCAAACCAGAGTTCCAAAGTCCACTTCAAACACTCACAAATAAGGAATTTTCGCTCTCTGTGCACTACTCACACACAATAAAATCAGGTGTTTTGTTGTTGTTGTTTTTCCTTTGCCAATTGATACTACCGACTTAAAAGGAATAATTAGCTGGGGCACCAAGAACACACTGCAGAAGGGTTGGTTACCTGGAGTCCTGAAATCATTTTCTTCGCTTCCTCCATTTCTTTTTCTAAGTGTTCCTGTTGCTCCAGTAGCTGCTCTTCCCATGTGGCTTCCAGGTACGTTCCCGGGCTGCCAGGCCTCCAGTCTCGGGATAATGGAGAGCCTGTCTCGTCTGCGAAATGAAAGGTGGGAGGACAGTCCATGTTGAAGAGAGGCGATTTCCGGCAGCCGGGGCTCAGAGTACTTCACAGGTTCAGGTCACCTGCCTTCTGAACCTGTCTGCACAGACCAACAGGACTGTCCACTAGGTGGGGTTGTGAGACACAAAGACCTGGCTGTTCACTGGGGTACCAGGCTCGGGAAAGCACAGGCTCTGTTCGTAGAGTCCGCCCTTTTAAGCCTTACCCTGGGGAGCAGCAGGGCACCTGCCCCTGCACACTCGTTATGGCACACAAAGATCGTACTCCCAGCTCCTTGGAACTGACATTCCCAGAGTCTGATTTATAAGTAAAGGAACCGTCAGTCACAGATGAAAGTAAAATCCCTTTTGGTGACTCTGGAACTTTGGACAGGAGACTGGGTCAACCAACCCTGTGCTGGCCGGTGTCTGCTAACTTGACACAAACCTAGATGTAGCTGGGAAGAGGAACCACAGATGAGAAAACACCTCTATCAGGCTGCCTGCAGGCCAATCTGTAGGGCGTCTTCTAATTAATGATTGGTGTGAGAGGGCCCAGGCCACTGTGGGTGGGGCCATGCCTGGGCAGCTGGTCCTGGGATGTGTAAGGATCAACCTGAGCATGCCAGTAAGCAGGCTACGTGCCTCCACGGTATCTGCTTCAGTTCCTGCCTCCAGGTTCCCACCCTGCGCTCCTGCCTTGGCTTCCCCTCCTAGTGGACTGCAACTTCTAAGCCAAATCAACCCTTTCCTCCCCAGGTCGCTTTTGGTAGTGGTGTTTTGTTTTTACCGCAGCCATAGAAACCCAAACTAAGACAAACCAATTCCTTTCACCCCTTTGAGCCATAACTGAACCCTTTTCACATAACATCCTGTGAGTCATCCTGAAATAAAATTAGTAAAGTGAACTCACAAAACTTCAATATTACTCCCTGGTTTATTTCCTTGTCTTTAAGACCTCTTTGCTCTGGTGTCCTTGTCTGCTTTATAGTAATTACATGCATCATCATGTCATGTGCACTACGGAATACAGATGGCTGTGGACTCTCTGGGCAAGCTTCTTTACTTCTAAGAAGTGCATAGTAAATCATGGGAGTCGTGGCAAAGATTAAGACAGGTAAAACATGAAGGACCCAGTAGTATCTGATGGCGAAAGTGCTCAGTAAATACTCCTCCTCCCTCTCCACAGCCTGAAGAGATTCTGGCTCCACAGGTGACTCTTTTGTGTTTTGGGTTTTGAGACATGTCTCACTGTGTAGCCCAGGCTGGCCTGGAATTCAATAGGTAATCTAGTTGGCCCTGAATTTGTGATCAACCATCTCCTGAGTGCTGAGGTTACAGATGTGCACCACCACTCTCCTGGGAGCTGAGGTTACAGATGTGCACCACCACACCCAGGTTCTGACCGACTCGTACAAATTCTTGACGGGAAGCAGAGGAAAGAAGGATCCGGTTTCAGATTTTCTTTAGTGGGGTTCAGTTTTATCGCAACCCTTATGCATGGGTGGACTTCAACCTAACACTTGTACTTTGTCTTTCCCATGTTTCTTTTTTTATGATTAAGTAGGGGGAGAAAAAAAAAAGAAGATAAACAAGACAGACTCAAAAGTTTAAACAAAGAGAATTCTGTGGTCCTTTCTATAGCCCTCATACCAAGACCTGTTCTTTGTTGCCTGTTCTCATGGGCATTTTGGTTCAAACTATGTCTTCCTGGCTCCAACCTAAGCCAGTGAAGAACTAAAATTATCTTCACAAAATGGGAATTATAAAAATTATTTACCCGAATAAGGCTTCTGACTGCCTCAATGTCATTTCCTAATTCATAGGCAGTCAGCTAAGGGAGGGCTGCTGTGAGCTTTTTTGACAGCTCAGTACCAGAAAGGGCATTATGTACAGGGATAACTACATTAATTGACTCAAAGGCATTAGAGCCCTCTCGAGCTGACCCTGACCCTGCATGCATAGACGGTAAAGACAGACACAGTCCAGAAGCTTAAAGAAGATAATCAAACCCTCTGAAGTCTTCAGGCTAAAACCCTTCCCTTGAAGCAACCCAAGCAGGTGGGCAGGTGGTACCTGTTCTGTTCTCTATTCCTTCAGAGGGAATAATCACAAAATCAGCCTTTTCCTCTGACTGGGTTATAATGGATTCACTCTTTGCACTGTGGATTGGACTGGGTGAAGTCAGACTGTGATCAAACAAAAGAGAAGAGAAACAATTATGAACAGTTATAGAGAAGTCAACTTTCACAATTCACCCCAGAGATATCTTATTCATACCATGCCTAATGTGATACTTAGCTTACAATTAGAACAAATGAAATAAATGTGGAATAATAAAAACCTAGTCCTAGGGAGTATTTTCATGTTATTTAAAGACTTTATTTTACATTTTAATTATGTGTATGTGCATGCGGCCTTGGTGGTTGGGGGCAGTGTACAGGTGAATGCAGGTACCCACAGAAACCAGAAGAGAATGTTGAGTTCTCTGGACCTGGAGTTACAGGCAGTTGTGAGCTGTTCTAGGTGCTGGGAACTGAACTTGGAGCCTCTGAAGACCAGGAAGCACTCTTTACCTTTGAGCCATCTCTCTGGCACCCCAGGGAGTCTCTTCTGCAATCAGACTGCCTTTAAGGGGCTGGAGAGACGGCTCATCAGTCAAGGGTACTGGCTGCTCTTCCGGAGGTCCTGAGTTCAATCCCCAGCAACCACATGGTGGCTCACGACCATCCCTAATGAGATCTGGTGCCCCCTTCTGGCCTGCAGGCAGAACACTGTATACATAATAAATAAATACATAAACAAATAAATCTGAAAAAAAAAAAAAAGACTTCCTTTAAGATTGAAATGAGAGTTACCAAAATAGATGTTATTTATTTATTTGTTTGTTTGTTTGTTTTTGAGACAGGGTTTCTCTGTGTAGTTTTGGTGCCTATCCTGGATCTCACTCTGTAGACCAGGCTAGCCTTGAACTCACAGAGATCCGCCTGCCTCTGCCTCCTGAGTGCTGGCATTAAAGGTGTGTGCCACCACCTGGCTCAGTAAGTTATTTTTTAAAAACCTGGGTTTTTTGTTTGTTTGTTTGTTTGTTTTTGTTTGTTTTGTGGTATCCACCACTACTGATTCCTAGGCCCATGTTCAGAGGGTCATGGCTGTGCATCATTAGCTTTTGGAGTTGGATCAAAATCACATTTCCAATTATCTGAGTCTTCACAGGCAACCAGGGAGCAGCTCTAAGTTAATCCCCAAAGGGGAGTCAAGGCAGGAGACAGTTTGGGGGTAGAAACTGCTGGTGTGATTGCAGTGCCAGGCTGGGCAGAGGGGCAGAAATTTATCCCCAGGTGAGCCAGCAGGCGGTAAGAAGAGTGGGGTTTGGAAAGGTGGCTTACTGGGTAAGAAAGAGCACTTACTGCTTTTACAGAGGACCCAGGTGCAGTCTAGCACCAACTCAGTTGCTGTGGGATGTTCTGTATGGCAAATGTGTTGCTCTGAGTGGTCAATAAATAAAACACTGATTGGCCAGTGGCCAGGCAGGAAGTATAGGCGGGACTAACAGAGAGGAGAAAAGAAAGAACAGGAAGGCAGAAGGAGTCACTGCCAGCCGCAGCCAGGACAAGCAGCATGTGAAGATGCCGGTAAGCCACGAGCCACGTGGCAAGGTATAGATTTGTGGAAATGGATTAATTTAAGCTATAAGAACAGTTAGCAAGAAGTCTGCCACGGCCATACAGTTTGTAAGCAATATAAGTCTCTGTGTTTACTTGGTTGGGTCTGAGCAGCTGTGGGACTGGCGGGTGACAGAGATTTGTCCTGACTATGGGCAAGGCAGGAAAACTCTAGCTACACTCAGTGGCTCACAACCCTCTGCAACTCCAGTTCCATGGGATCTGACACCCTCTTCCGACCTCCACAGGCACCAGGCATGCATGTGGTGTAGAGACATACAATGCAGATGAAACACTCATACACATAAAATAAAAATAAGTCTTCAAAACAATAAGAAGAGGGATGGGGCAAGAGGAGAAAAGATGCTATTTGCATCTGGGTCAAAGTTCACTTGATTAGCTCTTCCTGAAGATTTATTATTTTCATTATTATTTGCCATGGCTTCATATTTTCAAATTATCTTGAGGGGCACCTTTCAATAATCCCTGTGTTCTCATGTAGTTTTGAGAGGAATTGTTCAGATTTTCAGGGAAGCAGATTTTCAATCTTTCCTTGGACAAGATAAGATGGGAACATGAGGGTAATGCTTCTGTCTACTCGGGAGAGTCTGGAGATCCCTGTCTCTTCCCGCAGCACTATGAGAACATCGGCACGAACACAATCTCAGGGCCTGTGGAGTCTGCGGCTCAGCCCCCTCCTAAGAATTCTTTCCAAATCTATCACCCAGACAACAGTGAAAGTGTCTAGGATTCACTGACCCCCTTAATGTGCCCCTGAAGTCTCCCAGGCTAATCCTTACAACCACAAGCAGGAGTTAACATTTCCTCTTCCCACAAACCAGAGGAAAACGAGAAACAAGTTTAGCGGAAGCAGGCAGATTTCAAAAACTGCAGACTAGTGTCTCCCCAGTGTCCACAGCTGAAGAACTTTGGTGGGAACGGTCTCAAGTAGTACTAGGTCTTCGTCTTTCTTCGAAGCTGCTTTTCTACATCTGGAGGTGTACAGATCAAAAGAAGTGAGGGGTAGCAAGTTCTACTTAGAAATGCTGAGTGTAGCCGGGCGTGGTGGCGCACGCCTTTAATCCCAGCACTCGGGAGGCAGAGGCAGGCGGATCTTTGTGAGTTCGAGGCCAGCCTGGGCTACCAAGTGAGCTCCAGGAAAGGCGCAAAGCTACACAGAGAAACCCTGTCTCAAAAAAACCAAAAAAAAAAAAAAAAAAAAAAAAAAAAAAAAAAAAAGAAATGCTGAGTGTTTCCTGGGTCTCTCTCAGCTATTTTCACTATGCAGGCAACCTGACCTTCAGGCCAACGTGAGTTCATAGCCGGGAAGGCTCTCATGTAAAGGGGCTGTGTCTCTGGTAAGGAGAGATTTATGAATGCTCCGTCCCCAGCATTTACCTCTTACAAAATTGGGAATCCGGGTACACAAAGCCGTTGTCAGCCACCCCTCTTCCTCAGCTGACAGGGTGCTATGGATAACAAGTCCACTGCCAGCATCTGGCTGGACCACAGGAGGGATGTGCGAGACAGAGCACAGGGAGGGTGTAATGGGGATCTGCGATACTGGGAAAAGGCTTTCCTAAAAGCACAGACGCATGCTCAGTTCCACCTCTTCCCTCCAAGTAAGTTGCCTCCCATATAAGGGCAGAAGGAGGCGGACGTCTGGATATCCAACCCCACCGGGGGTGTGGCAGAGCAGGCAAAGGAAAACAACATTTCTTTTTCTTGAAACGAGGCTGCCAGGAGGTAAGACCAGGAAACTAGATGGCTAAAATAAAAAACCCGGAGGGAGGAAAATCCTGGGGCATGTGTCAGAGCATTAAGACCCTCCTAGAAGAGGAAGGCGTTTTAAATTCTCGGCCTCAGGTCAGAGAAAAGTATCTTCATGCTAATTAATTGTAAGACTTGGGCTCCTCCCTAACTAGCTTAAAAGTCATACTTGACAAACAAATAATCCCTACTTATCATAATCCTCTCTGAGGTCAGAGAACTGCTGTTTACAAATAGGTCCTACCCATACATTTTTTAATCTCATATCTCATCGATATTAATTTATCATACCAGCAAACCCCAACAAAGATACTGCCAAATTAGACACATCATTAAAAAAAAAAAAAAAAAGGATAATGGAAAAGGAAGAGTCCCATCGCCCCTGGAGTCAGCTCCAAATTCCTAAAATCACTCTATTTTGTAATGCTAATCCCAGACCAGCAGCCTGTTCTCACCGAATAGCACACCCAATCATCTCTTGTCCCCAGCCAACCACGTCCCCCGGTCCTGGCCCTGCTTCCCCCTCATATCCGCACCTCAAGAGCCAAAGTGGCTTCAGCTCACCATTTGACTTGTGTCCCTCCCATGGTCCCCTCCTGGCTCCGGCTTCAGCAAGCCTGCTTCCCTGGGTGAGGTGGGAGGCTGAGAGTCATATCGCTCCTAAATTCTCGCAAGTCCCCCCGCGCGGGGACTCGAAGAACGACTCCAGAGATCAGCCAGCCAGTGGAACGATTCGCCCGGGTCTCCGGAGAAAGTAGGGAGGGCAGAGGTGGGTGTCCTGGCCCCGGGGACCGGGATGCTCCCTGGGGTGAAGCGCGCTGTCCCAGCAGCTCAGACTCCGCCGCAGCCAAGCCTCGGTGGAAGCCTCCTCCCATCGCCAGCGGCCGATCGCTGGCAGCTGCATCTCGGTCCCTGCGGCCGCACAGCTCCGAGCATTCCCCCGGGCAGCGGCATCTCAACCCATCTCCCTCGGGGCGAGAGGCTCCAGGGGCTCCCGCTGAGCGTCGAGTGGAGTCCGGCGTGCTGTGCTCCTGCTCAGCGCCGCCTTCTGATCCCTCCCTTCTCGTCCCCCTCTCCCCCCCCCCCCGCCACCCCCTCCCTCCCGCCTCTTCCCAGGCTGTCACACGCGGCCAGGCAGCGCCGGGCTTCGACCCAAGCGCCGCCGCTGGCTCTGGGCAGAGAGGTAGGGGTGCCGGCCGAGGCCGGGGCCAAGGGCGCGGTCCGGAACCGGCAGGGCCGACGGTGACCAGAGCCCAGGAGCGGCGGGGGATGGGCAGCGCGGTGGCAGAACCGCGTGGTTCTGAGGATGGTCCTGGTGCCGGGAGAGCAGCAGCGGAGACGCTGCTGCACCTCTCTGACCCCTCCCTCCTTGGACACGCGGGTCTGAGACTGATCTAATCCCGAGGAGCTCAACCCCGCTCTCCGCAGATTGGGAGAGGTTGGCAGGATCGAGACTGGCGTACCCCCTACCACTGCCCCTATTCCCCCCAGCAAACCTGCAGAAATGCCCTCCTGTCCCCAGCTCCCACCTTCCTTCCCCTCTGCCGGTTCTGCTTAGGTACAGTGAGAGTCCGGCCTGTTTCCTGGAGCAACAGGAGGGTAGGGCTTTGCTAGAGCATCCTTGAAAAGCAGCCGGGGAAGCAGCAGGGAAGACACCACAGGATGTCTTGTCTCTCCTATCATCACAGCTACACCCCACCCAACGCTGCAGCATCTCCAACATTCCTGGTTCTTCCAGGGGATCCAGGGTCAATAGGTGCCCAAATAGAAGTGGGCAAATGGCAGAACCTGCTAGACGCCCTCTCCTCTCCTGAGGGGTCAGTGAAGAAACAGGCAGAGTGCTGACTCTATCCCAAAGAACACGGCAAAATCGGGGGCGGAGCGGGGGGACGACAGAGAGGGAGATGTAATCTGACACATCTACTGCTGCCATTAGCCCAACACAACCTGATATCGAGAGGGCCCCTCACTCTGAGCTCACGGCTGCAGTCTGGGTCTGGCCTGGACGAAGGAAGCAGCCACCCCGAGGAGACTCCGACTCTCTTCCCTTCTCTTTCTTATTCACAGGCACACTCAGGCTCAGGAGAGTCAAAGGCCAGCAGAGATGCTGGAAGCCAAGAGATCTCATTATACAACAGAACAGCCTTTGATTCTGTGCTGAGCCAAAGATAGTCCCAGCCACCAGCAAAAAAGCAAAGGTCTGGAGTCTCATTAAAAGCACACCTACTGCTTCATGGTCGAGTTTCTTTGGGGGTTGGTCAAAATGTCTCCTAACTGGATAGAGATGGCGTTTACACAAAACTGTTAAGGTACCACATTGAACACTTGGAAATGTTTAATGGTGAACTGTCTGTAATAGACCTATGCCAGAAATAGAAAGTACACCCATTACATTTAAACATTTTAAAGTTGAGCTAGGTTAGGAGTATATTCAGATGATAGGAAGGGGTCCACAGGACCTCCATAAATTAGAAAATGGTATGTCAAAATAGGTTGGGATTGTATGAGGAAAAGAAACAGGAGGAAGGGGAAAAAAGGAAAATACACACAAGGCACAATTAAATTTAAAATAGATCAGAATATGCTGGGTTGGAGTGGGAGGGAAAAGATCATTAGAGGATACGCTCAATACAATTTAGCAACAAAATCAAGTTAGTAAGTAGGCTGGGGATGTGTTTATAGGGGCATAATCTCCGTGAGCCAGGAGAGTTATCTTTTTCTGCCACTCTACTTGGCACTGGTCAGGCTTTTATGAGAGCAGAGTGTCCTGTTCTGGCCCCTGCACTTGGCTCTAAGGGAAGCAGACAGCCTCTTTACTAGAGTCACAAACACCCCGAGCCCACTTAGATGCATACTAATGTGCCCCAATTCACAGTCCTATAAATGAACGTGGAAACGCTAATGCGTCAGACAGTCCCGCACAGTTTCCTCTCTTGCCGGGAGCTTTCTCCAGCCTTCTGTGGCTGTAACTAAAGGATCAGACCCAGCCTGCAGGGTCTGGGACCTGGCTATCATAAACACTAGCAGCTGCTGCACAAACACTGGGCTGGACTGGACTCTGAAGGTCCCAGTCACACCCCCACGTGGTCAGAGCTAACTATTGTTACTGGGATGCTGCAGTTTCTGCATGTGGGGAATTCACTAGCGCTGCATCCCACTCTTCTGTCAACACCAAACCCACGGACCGAGCTGAGCGCTAGTCCCTGAATGCCAAAGATAAACTGAGGAAAGTAAAAAGAGGTTAGGTGCTTTTTGTTTTTCAATATTAGGGGTTGAACCCAGGGCCTCTGGCAAGACAAGCACTCTAGCAGTCAGCTACACACACCCCCAACTGTGGGGAGCTGAAGACGCTGTGGGTGAATATGTAAAGAGTAGATAAAGACCTGAGTGCACATGCACTACTAATCTGGACACTGCCATGTTAAGGACCAATGCCTCAGACCCATGGGAAATTGGCAAAGCCTTCCTCAGACTGGTCCGGCTCAGAACTGGTAAAGGCTTCCTCTGGTCTAGTGCAAATGCTGACAGTGTGCAAGTGTGAGTGTTTACAAACAACTGACCAGCGTGTGCAAAAACGAGCAGCTCCTGGATGTTGGATGAGTATAGCCTCAGACCACACTTAGAGACCTACCAAGACTAGCTAACACCTCCCCTTTGTGAGGTGCCTAAGAAATAAACACTGAGGTTCGCACATCCCACCTGATCCCAACTTTCTGGTGTCTGTGAGTCATTTCTTGAGTGTCTGTCCTTTCTTGACCCCCTCGCTACCCCAGTCAGGTTTCCAGACCCAAGCCTAGCAGGATATGGGACTCAACCCCATGGGTGCCTTAGTGCTTTTGGTCTAAGAATCCCCAAGAGTTCAGCTCTTCACCACGGAATGTAAGAATGCCAAGAACGTGAGGCCACAATTACCTGGAGCAGCTGGACTCAGACGGGGACCGCTGTTGCCCTTCGTATTGCTGCACGAGCGCCCGAACACTCCAGTACGGGTTCTCGATCTCCTCATCCATGCTGCTGTTCCTACAAGGGGGGCGTGGGGCACCAGAGAAGAAGACAGTGTTAGCCCTGCGGTTCCGGTCGGCTCTACAAGTAGAGATACCCTGACATGCAGTGTGCACTACAGGAAAGCAGATGTGTGTGCCTGGCACACACCTGTCATTCCAGTACTCTGGAGGATCAGAAGTTTGAGACCAGCTTGGGCTACATAGATAGCAAGATCCTGGACACACACGCACGTACGCACGCACACGTGCGCACACACACTTAGAAGGTAAACAAGGTAAAATTCCTTCTTCTAAGGCACTTAAAACCTAGCCGGGAAGGCAAACACAAAAACAAGTGATTTTGCCGATCTCTGCGACACCTTGGGGTCATGTTCTCCTTTAGCAACTACACAACCCTCAAAACACTTCCTGCCATGAAATTTCAAGACAGATTGGCCTTGTGGATACATTCCAGGATCCAGCCTCCTCCAGATGGACTACATATCTCCCAGTGAAGAAAACACGCTGTGCCAACCACATATATTTAAATTTTGGGCATGAGAGCAAACTTACACACATGGATCCTTACATTCTGCTAGCTGCAAAATAAACATCTCGAAAGAAAAGGCTTAGTTAGCCTGGCTTGCAGCTGTGGGCCTATAATCCCAGCTATCTGGAAAGCTGAGACAGCAGAAAGACAAGGTCATGGCCTGTCTGAACTACAGAGTGAGTTCAAGGCCAGCCTGGGCAACTTCATGAGACCCTGTCTCAAAAATCAGACGTAAGAAGCCTGGGGGTAGAGCACAGTAGTAGTAGAGCTCTTGCTTGGCATGCACAAGGCCAAGCTTTTCTCATGAGGATTTCCCTCCCAAACCTCTACTCTTTTCTGTTATCTTTTCTGCAGTGTGGAGCTGTTTGGTTGATATTTCCATCTACTTGCAACTGTTATTATCTAAGCAAAGAAATGCCAGTTCCCCTCCGCAGACTTTTACCTCTGTCTGTACCGGAAGACATCCCGTCCTGACCGAGACATGTCATGGCACACATCAGCCAGAGCAGCAGCCGCTCCTTGGGCCACAGCAGTAGCACAGTGTGGTTGATGAGTCTGAACAGGGGCTCTGGAGTCGCGCCCCTGGCTCACTGTCCTGCTAGAGCCGGGTTTAAAATGAGCTGCCAAGGCAAGGACCAGCCTCATGATGGACTTCAGGTTTCCTTCCACAATATCTAAAGGACAAGACAGATTGAAAGGTGCTAAGAGGGAGGAAGAGGCTATGGATTGATGCATTTACTGTATATTGCTGGTGATATAGTAAGCCGGGCAGGCAGTCTCCATTTTCATAAAGCCCTGTTCAGTAAGGGACACAGAAAGTTTAAAGGCAATTACAGTAAAGTACGATGATAAAATGGTTAGATAAGAGAGGTACAGGAGTCTTCAGCAGTTTGTGGAGAGATAATCTTAGAGTTCTTAAGGATGTATTACTAGAGGAAGTGAGTCCTCAGTTGAGACTAGGGGGTGATGCTTCTTCAGCTAATAGGGGAGAAGGGATAAGAACAATCCAGGAAAAAGTACATGCCCAGGTCTAGAGATCAGTATAATAGGGCGATATTGTCTGTTAGGAGAGCTGCAGGCCACATGTGGCTACTAAGCACTTAAATGTCACTACTCTGAATTGCAATATGCTCTAAGCAAGCACTGTAACTAAGTGTTAATACCTCTCACACACACACGGGAATGCAAAAGATCTCAGACAGTATAAACATAGAGTGTGGGGCTGGAGAGATGGCTCAGTGCTTACGAGCACCGGGTACTCTTCCAGAGGACCCAGGTTCGATTCCTAGCTCCCACATGGCAGCTCACAACCATCTGTAACTCTAGTTCCAGGGGACCTGATGACTTCTTCTGGCCTCTGAGAGCACCAGGCACACACATGGTGCATATATATATATATATATATATATATATATATATATATATATGCAGGCAATATGCCTATACACATAAAAAATAAAAGTAAAATATAAACTATCTCAGTAATGTTTAATATTAACTTCATGATAAAGTGATCACATTATGGACAGATTGGGTTACATAAAATATATTATTAAAACCATTTTCAGTCCTTCTGGCTTATAATGTGGCCTTAGGAAACTTTTAAGTACTTACAGGACATGCATTATATGCATGGTCCAGCACTGCGGTGGCGAAAGTGAAAGAGTTCAGGATGGCCAGAGCCCTAGAGCTCGGCGGCAGGAGAGGGAAAGCAGATGGGGAAATCAGAGGTTGGGCCGTAGGGGACCAGGTAGGCTCTAGGAAAGATGCCAGGTTTGTCCATGTGACCTCAGGGTGCACAGCAGGAGCACAATGTGTGCTCTTTGTTCACTCCAGCTGTGGTGTAGAAAGCTGAACGAGAGGGAGATCGATGCAGTAGGACTCATTAGGAAGCACTGAGCTTCTTCAGGTAAAAGACAATGAATGGCAGTGTTCCCTTAAATAGTCCGTTTTACTGGGCCAGATCCCCAAGCCCACTCCACATGGGGACCAGAACAAAGCTATCACTGCACTCTAAATTCTGCCCTAGAAAAAAAGAGGAAAGAAGACACACACACACACACACACACACACACACACACACACACACACACACACACACACACAGAGGAAGGAACCACACTGTGAAAGATCTGGTTAAAGTTAATGCAAGGAAATGGATACAATTCCATTGTTTGGCTTTATAGCCTTTCAAATGCACAAAGCATGCAAAGGACTATTTGAAGTCTTCTACCAAATGCTCTTAATGGTCACTATTTGCTCACCTGAGTAACTTCAAACACACAGAACACCAATAATCCAACATGAAAGGGTTCCTCCTACCCTCCTTCTCAGCAAAACTGCAGGCAACAGACCCAAAAGCTGATGCTGAAACAACCAGTTCTAGTCAATTCTCGAAAAGCATCAAAAGGAGAAAGAAACCTATGCTTTCAAAGGACCCCTACGTGGCTCCTTCCTTACAGCACGGGCAAAAGGTTCTGCCACTACAGAAGACTACATACAAAAGCCATAGGGCCCCTTTTGTCTGCCTGGAATGTTCTCAGAGCCAAAAAAAGAAAAGCTATAAAATATTTCCCTTTTAAGCTGAGTGTGGTACACATCTCTAATCCCATAATTTAAGATACAGAGGCAGGAGAAACACCTAATTTGAGGAAAGCCTAGGGCACAGCAAATTCCAGGCCAGCCTGGGCTACACAGTGAGACCCTGTCTCAAAAACATATATACTGAGGCTGGGCAGTATTAGAAATGTGTCTCAGTTGACAGCGCTTGCCTGCATTTACAAAGCTCTGGGGTCAGTCCCCAACACCACATAAAGCTGGGTGGTGGTACAGTTTTGTAATCTGAGCACTGAGGAGGTAGAAGCTAGAGGATCAGAAGTTCAAGGTCATCCTTGGCTACATAGCAGTTTCAAGATCAGCCTGGGCTACATAAGATCCTGTCTCAGAAAATAAAGGAAAGGAAGAAAAGAAAGAAAAATAGAAGTGAGAGAGTTTCTCCTAGGAAATTGAATGGAAAAGCGTAAGTTATGATGGTTTGTAATAGTACTTGATCATAAAACTCAAAGATCTAAAAAAAACGCAATCCATCTTCATCCTTGAAAATTTAAACGAGACATTCCAAAATTAATATCTCAATTTTGTCATTTATTCTTGTACCATTAATTTTCACACACACACACTCAAGCCTATCTATATTCAATTCAAATTAACAGAGAGCTGCTGCCTACAGCCAGGTCTCTGGAGCCCTGGAGTTCAGTACCTGATCACTGCCTTCCAAGAGGGTACCTGTCTTCATGCACCAAGGACATAAGACCAGGAGCCTAATCCTATTCCAGTCTGCTCAGAACAGCTGGCCACGTGGCCAAGGGGACTTCTCAAACGGGTCAGCACTGGCAAAAGCTAAGTGTTCTTTCCCCAAGGAGGAGGTGCTGACTAACCTTTGGCTGAAGTCTGATGCATACGAATCTTTTTGGAAGCTACAAACTGTAGCACTTTTTCCACATTATTCTTCATCTCTTGTTGGTTACTGGGACTCAACTGTACTCCACTCAGTTTTTCTCCTGCTGTTAGGAGAGGGGGGGGGCAAAAAAAAAATAACACGTAACGTTGTAAGTAAGAACATTATCAAGGTTTCCTAGCAGCCAGGCACAAGGAAGGGGTACAAACACTAAAATTCTCTACAAATAAATGAGTAAGTTAAGTCCTGGTGTGTGCACCAGGGGAAGTGGATGTAGGAGAGAAAAATGAGAAACTTTCAGAACACTTTGGTATTTCCAATGTAAACCCACAGTCCTGTAAAGTTATATTGTGTGCATATTTATTAATTCAACAAATATTCATGAGAAGCCACTGTATGCCAGACGCTGCTCTGGGCACTAGAGAGAGAGCAGAGGACAAGGTAGAAAATGTGTCTTCCCTCCTAGTTTATATCTACAGTATAACAAGCCAATGTTTAATATAATTTTGGGTAAGGATAAAGACAGAAAAGAATACTGATCATGGCCTTTCTGATAATATAGTCTTGAAAAGTTGGAATAAGAAATGTTTATCTTTAAGAAGCTGTGGTGGTTTGAAAGAAAATGGCCCCCAAAGGGAGTGGCACTATTAGGAGGTGTGGCCTTGTTGGAGTAGGTGTGGTCTTGTTGGAGGTACTAAGTCACTGTGGAGGCAGACTTTGAGGTTCCATATATGCTCAAGCCACACCTAGGTTCTCAGACCACTCACTTCCTGTGAGTCAGGATGTAGAACTCTCAGCTCCTTCTCCAGCACCATGTCTGCCTGCATGCTGCCTCGCTCTCTGCCATGATGATAATGGACTAAAACCTCTGAACTGTGAGTCATCACAATGAAATGTTTTCCTTTGTAAGAGTTGCCATGGTCATAGCGACTCTTCACAGCAATAGAAACCCTAACTAAGACAGAGGGTACATGCCAGGCTGAAGAGCCATATAAACAAACCCCAATATGGGATTAACTCAGCCTATCTGGGGGGCAAAAAGATCAGCGTGGCTAACTAGGCATGTAGTACATGCCTATGACCTCAGCAGTTGGGAGGCTGAGGCAGGAAGATCAGGAACCAAATCAGGTTAATTGAAATTAGTCATGGCTACATAGCAAGTTCTGGGCCAGCCTCAGCTACATGAGACCCTGTTTCAAATGAAAGAGAAAAGACTAGTGTGGCTAGAGTGGAGTTATTAGTCAAGACCTAGAAAAGGCCACCAAGATAAGCAAAGGCAGTCAAATGGGGCTTTGGGGATCCCAGGAACGACCCTGAATTTATTCTAAGGTTAATGAAAAGCCAGTGGGGACTTTCAGACAGGGTAGTGACATTATCTGGTATGTGCTTTCCATAGCTGACTGTGTGTGTATGTATAGATCATGCGGGAGATGAAACTGAGAGATTAGTCAGAAAGATAGCCAAAATATTCAAGGCAAGAGATAAGGATGGTAAGGGTTAAAGTGGAAGAGAATGGCTGTGACTGAGTATATTTTGAATACAAAGCAGAAGGTACATGTTAAGAACTGGCTGTGATTCAGGAGGGGAGGAAAATCCTTCAGAATAACTTCTAAGAGTTCTGCTTCACAACTGAGAGAAGGACAAAGATGCAAGGTGAGGACGGGCAGGGAGGGTAAAGGGCTTGGTATGGGAAGGAAATACGAAGCTCTGGTTAGCTGCACGTAAGACATTCCAACGACAACGATGAACAGGACACTGTGGATGCATGTCTCCAACTCAAGGGAAAGCTGAAGGCTAAATATGCAAAATCAGGGAGAGATCGTCAGGTTTCCTCTCTTTTGTTATGTGTGTGTGAGTGTGTAGGAGGTGTGCGGTGTGCGCACAGGGGTGTGCGCACACACAGGTGTGCATAGCTGCACACATGGAAGAAGCTGGTCTCTTGGTCTGTCACTATATACTTTATTTGCCTGAAATGGGTTTTTGTTTTGTTTTGTTTTGTTTTTGTTTTTGTTTTCCTGAACTTGGAGCTGAGGTGGCAGTCAACGAACCCCAGTGATGCCCCTGTCTCCAACCCACACAGCACTGGAGTTACAGGTGCACTTGTGGCCATCCCTGGCTTTTTAAACACGGGTACTGGGGATTCAAACTCAAACCCTTGCACATGAAGCATCACTGAACCACCTCCTCAGCCCCCTTGAGGTTATTTCAGGCTGGGGATATACCTTAATAGTAGAGCGCTAGCTGCTACATGCTAGCATGCTCAAGGTCAGGTTCAGTTTCCAGAAACATGCGTGCATGCACACACAAATAGTATTTAAAACCTGGATCTTGGGAAAATAAAAGCACATTAATACTGATTTCCAGGCTTACAGAACATCTCTGGAAACAACAGGCTACCTCCAGAATGGAGGGTGGGTAACTGTGATGGCTAACACTTACTATCAACTTTACGGGATATAGACTCACCTAGGAGACAAGTCTCTCCGTTGACTATGTACATTGGGCTAGCCTCTCTGCCCACGTCTGTGACAGGGTGTTTTAATTAAGTTAACTGGGGTGGGAAGAACCCCTAAGAACGGGTGGCACCATTCCCTGGGCTGAAGGAGGAAGTGAGCCGAGCATCAGTGTTCACTGTTCTCGCCTCTGGCTGTGGCTGCACCTTGGCTGGCTGCCCCCCACACCACCACCCTTTCCCCACGATGGTGGGCTTTTCAAACCGTGAGGTGAAACAAGCCCTTCCTGCTTTCCGTTGCTTTGTGTCACAGAAAAACCCAAGTGCTGACAGAGCTCTCGTTGAAGAAAGACAGGTAGAAGAAGAATTTTGTTTCTAACCCTATTGTGCCTAGGTTTCCTGTTAGTCCACATGTAGCCTATTTAAATAAGGGGAAAAGAAACTGCTTAAAATAGATTTGGGGATTTATTTTTTTTTTGTGTGTGTGTGTGTGTGTGTGTGTGTGTGTGTGTGTGTGTGTGTGTGTGTACATACAAGTGCAGATGACCTTGGGGTCCAGAAGAGGGATGACCTGGAGCTGGAATTACAGAAGACTGTGAGCCATTCTACTTGGATGGTGGGAGCCAAGCTCAGGTCCTCTGCACAAGCAGTATATACACTCTTAACAGCTGAGTCATTTCTCTAGCCGGGACTTCGGAATTAAAACAGAGCTAGGTTTGCACCTTTACCTGAATACTTAAATTTATATGAACTTGTGAGGTTGCTGAGCCTTGTCAACCTTATCAGTAAAATAATACAGGTTTACCATCCATAATCTAAAACTCTGAGTTTACACATGCTCCAAAATCTGAAACATTATTTTATATATATATATATATATATATATATATATATATATATATATATATGGGTATATGTAAGTATGTCTATGCACTGTGTGCATGTCTGGTACCCGGGGGGCCAGAAGAGGGCATCAGATTCCCCGGACACTGGAGTTATAGATGGTTGAGTCACCATGTTGAGTTCCAGAGGACCATAGGACTCAAACCCAGATCCTCTGGAAAAGCAGCCAGTGACCCTAACTACTGAGCCATCTCTCCAGTCCAAAAACCTGAAATGTTTTAAACATCATACTAGTGCCCAAAAAAATTATGATTTGGGAACATTTTCAGACTTTGGATTTTCCATAATTTTTAGCTATAAGTGTTTCTCTCTCTCTCTCTCTCTCTCTCTCTCTCTCTCTCTCTCTCTCTCTCCAACATTTGAAGCATTTTTGGTCCCAAGCATTTTGGATGAGGAGTACCCCACCTGGACTCAAACCCACATCACAAAGAAATCAAAAGAACAGACTTGGCTATTTTTTTGACACATACTAAGCACCCATTAATTAATTTATTTTTATAGATATTCCCTGGAATATTTGCTTCCTGGAAACAGAAATAATAATATCTGTTTCCCTAGGGTGTGGTGGTCAAATAAACTCACAAAAGACAGAAAGCTCCATCCTGACAGCGGCAATTACTGCTGCCCCCATTACACTCAGTACAAATGAATAGTCACTCATGAGCTGTCTCAAAAAAACACAAAAAACAGATAGGCTGTCTGTTGCAAACCAGCTTCTTCTACACCACATACCTCCAGGACAGCAAGCAACATCAACTGACCAGTAATAAATGTTCGAGAACTTATTCCATGCATTTGGCTGGGACTGTGGAACCATAAAAACAATGTATAGTATATCGTTCTCTACAGTAGTTCAGTCTATATCATGACTAACTGCCAGTCAGCGAGAGGAATCATAGGAGAGCTGTGGACAAACTCCGGGAATATAGGACCCAGGTAAGAACAGGACCCAGAATTAGAGAGGAAAACCCTTCTGTGGAAACATGAGGCTCCGAGTGTCATAGAAGAAAGTCCTTTTGCTGGTGACATTTTCTCTTTTGACCTGAATGACTCTCTCTCTCTCTCTCTCTCTCTCTCTCTCTCTCTCTCTCTCTCTCTCTCTCTCTCTCTCTCTCTCTCTCTCTCTCTCTCTGAGTGTTTTGCCTGCATGTATATTTATTTGTGCAGAAAAAAATGTTGGTTCCCCTGGCACTGGAATTACAGATGGTTGTGAGCCGTGGCTACTGGGAGTTGAATCAGGTCCTCTGTAAGAACAGCCTGTATGCTGAGCCAGCTCTCCAGCCCTCCCACTTTCGTTTTTAACTTAGACAGCAGTTCTTTTGGTAGCCCTCCTTCCCTAGTTAGACATGGATTCTTCTGGTCTGCCATTCCTGAACCCCTAGGACTAAGGTGGGGTGTCTCTTCTGTGTATCCTCCTCTGTGCTTACTCCATCAGAACACTAAGTACAGTAATACAATGGACCTCACTTTCCAGTCCTTCCAATTAGACTGGGAACCTCTGAGGGCACAGACAGGGCTACCATCTCCCCATATAACAGAGTACCTAGCATGTGGTGTTTATTGACCAGTATGTGAATTAACCTTGGGCAAGGACTTTAGGTCTTCCCGACTCCATCACCATGTATTCTAAAGAAGGAACAACCTGCTTTGAAGGGTACATGGAGGAGAAAGAAGTCATGTTCTCGTCTACACTAGCATTAGAGTCCAAGGCCGACTGACCAACAATCTCGATGAGATAGGCCAGGATCACTCCATCTCGGAGATCCTGTCGCAGGTCCTGCACAGGCTTCACGGATGGCCTCTTCTTCAGCTGGGCATTCACCCAGGCCACATAGGCCTGTAGCTGTTGCTGGAAAATAAAAGGTGGAGATAAGGGAAAGATGGCACATCAGTCATATCCCCATCCTGTCCCTGTAAGGCAGCATGAGAGGGTGAGACAGAGTGGGAGAGAAAGGATTTAAGATATCGGGATCAGGCCCAGAGCGTGTTCCCAAATCTCTAGCTTTAGGCTAACACCTAGGGATAAGTTAATCTCTGACCAATTCAGTGCTGCAGACAGACAGAGAGACAAATGCTTCCAGGTTGTGACTCCCACTTTCCATGCTCTGTTGATAGGGATCAAGGCTGAGTCCAGGATTCCAGCCAGTGTTCAGGTACAGTCACTGCTGCCAGCAACCCACCATGCTTTGCAATCACAGCTCCTAATGTACTTTACGCACAATGGACCATGACGCACGCTCCTATTAACTGATCTTGTAGAATCAGACATGAACCAGGGCCCAAGCATAGCGCCGCCTCCCACAGCTGCTTTCCCCAGAATGAGATGTGGGTGCGGTCATCTCACACTTAACGCAAGATTTACCCTCCTGAGCCCATAATCCTAGGATTGCTGCAGAGTTAGTTTTAATCTGTGTCTTGTATTGTCAGAGAGGATCTGGTTACACTAAGATTGATGCAGAGAAGGAAAAGAAAACCATAAAGTGGATAGTGAGTCTGAGGACTGAGAAGCATTTTCCTTTAATTCATATGAAACTGGGGCCCTGTACTACCGGGAACCTATGAGGTTTCAAGGTTGAGACATTTAAGGAACTCATTCCAACCCATACACAACCCTGCACATTCCATTTTCCATTTTCCTGAACGTGTATTCTGATGTTTATTGCTACCATGTAGTCAGAAGATAGACATTGATATTTCAAGAGCATACAAACAATATCACAGTCCAGGTGGCAGATGTTTTGTTTCTGTAACAGCCCAAGATCCTGAACCTAAAAATTAAGTTTAAGGGCTAATTATATTAAATTATAATTTGGTTAAAGTACAGTTGATTTCTAAGTCTCAAGCACTTCCTTGATGAAAGATGCTGGAAATTATTTACGGGCTGCTTTCCTGGGCTCAAATGACATCTTTATTAGTTTCTCTGCTGATTTTTGGAAATCGCCATTGGAAGACAGTGCTGAATGGATAATCCATCAGCTACTTGAACTACAGGACCTGCAATGGCCAGCAGGAACCGGTAGGAGGAAGCTAACATTTACTGAGAGCCTGCCACAAGGGAAGCACCACTTCTGATGCTTTGCTTTGTTTTTGTGGTTTACCCACAGGGTTGCTTGTTTTTACATTGTATTTATTTTGTGTGTGTGCTTGAGCATGTGCTTGTGCACGTTACGGGGTAAGTGTGGCGGTCAGGAGATAGCCAGTGAGGGTCGGTTCTCTCCTGCCACCTTGTGGGTCTTGGGGACTGAACTCAGGATGTCAGGCTTGGCAGCAAGCAGGTTTGCCCACTGAGCCACCTTGCCAATCCTGGTCATTATTATTGTACCCAATATAATCTAATTTGATTCTCAAATATATATATTATCTCCTAATATATACTATATTATATCTAACATATTAAAATGCTATATATAAACACATATAAAATATATGCACATATATATTATATCATATATAAACAAAAGCCAAAACAACCATCGTCTTAGTTAGGGTTTCTATTGTTGTGAAAAGGTACCATGACCACGGCAACTCTTACAAAGAAAAACATTTAATTGGGTGGCTTTCAGAGGTTTAACCCATTATTATCATGGCAGGACATGGTAACATGCAGGCAGATATGGTGGTGGAGAAGGAGCTACATCTTGATCCCACAGGCAACAGGAAGTGGTCTGAAACACTGGGTGTGGTTTGAGCATATATGAGACCTCAAAGCCCCCCTCCACAGTGGCACACACTTCCTCCAACAAGGCCACACCTCCTAATAGTGCCACTTCCTATGAGCTTATGGCAGCCAATTACATCCAAACCACCACAACCATAAAGCCAGTATTATTTCCATTTTATGGATAAAGTTTGGAGAAGTGACATGACTTCCCCAATGTCCCCAGAACTAGGGCACAGCATGTCCAGTTCTGCAGCCCAGTAAACACTGCCTACGCATTTACAAAGGCTCCTTGCCATTCCAACTCACTGCAGAACAATAACCTGAGTCAGACACCCATCCCCAGAAAGCCCCGGATACATAATGTCCCCAGATAGGACCTGAGGCAGCCAGGCAGAGGGCACCTCTGGAGTGAGTGCTCTGGCTGAAGGGAACAAGAGCAGAAAGGGCATTAAGAGTAACACCGAGGCAGTAAAATTCCTAATAGGGGGAGGTGATGCACACCTGTAATACCAGCGTTTGAGGCTAGCCTGGGCTACATGGGCTCCTGTCTCAAAACAAAACACACAAAACTCCTAATCATTTTCCCTGTATCTTTCTCATTTAATGTTTTTGGGACAATAATGTCTCACGATGCAGTCCTGGCTGGAGTGGAGCTCGTTGCGTGGACCGGACTAACCTAGACCTTTCAGAGATCCTCCTGTCTCTGCCTCCCAAGTGCTGGAATCACACCTGAATCAGCTTGCCTATAGATATCAGCCACCTTAATTCACCCTCTAAGCATTCCTGCTTAAAGTTCTTCATTGGCCTCCCATTATCCTTAAGACGATCCCATCTTCTTAGCTGCCCTGCGGGAGGCCTTGCCTATTCTGCCTTTCCCGGTGCTTTGGCTGTGCAATGGGAGCAGACCTTGGGGCATCTGTGGTGATTTGTGGGATCTTCCCATACTCCTCTGTGTCCCTGTCATGCCTCAGTCTGTCCAGACCACACACATTTCCCCAAATGCATCACGCTTTCACACCACTGCACCCGCTCGGCCTGCCGATGCTTTATAAGGTCTCAACTCAATCGTTACTTTTTCAAGAAAACCTCCCTGATCCTCTCACATACCTCCGACTCCGTGAGGACTCTGTGGGTCATTCAATTGGCTCACCAATCATTTGAGTGCAACCCATGGGACTCCAAAGATCTTGTACCTTCACTCAGGAGGGCTAGGGAGCCAGCTCCGTGGGCCTACTGCTAGTGCAAACACAAGTCTGAGGACCCGAGTGTGGATCCCGAACACCCACATAAAAAGCTGGGCATGGTGGGCGGTGCACACTGTAACACTGGCACTGGTGTGGAGACAGGCAACAGGCAAACCTTAGGAGCTCACTGGCCAGACAGTCTACCCAAACCTCCGGGTTCAGTGGGAGAGGTTGTCTCAAAAAATAACAGAGTGATGGAGGAAAGCATCCCAACATCAGCCTCTGGACCTACACATCACACACACCACACAAACACAATACACACACACCACAGCCACAACACAAACGCACACACACACACCACATACATACCACACACACAGCACACACCACATACACACACCACACACACACCACACAAACACAATACACACACACCACAGCCACAACACACACACACACACCACATACATACTACATACACACACACCCACACACCACATACATACTACATACACACACACCCCACACACACACCACATATACACACACACACCACATACACACACCACACACACCACACACATACACCACATACACATACCACACACACACCACATACACATCACACACACAGCACACACATACACACCACACACACACACACACACACACACACCTGCACACAAACTTGCTTGCTGGCAGATGAAAGCGCTCCAAGGGGATGGACAGAGTGCTGAGATGGCATTAGCCCAGCATGACATCCAACAGGTTAAGGAGCAGAGGAGGCAAAGAGGTCAGTGAACTCCAAAGACCTGAGATGTGAAATAAGATCTCCACAGGGAGTCACTACAGTTCAGAACTATTTACCTCTTTAAGAACAGGTGCTCAACAAATATTTGCTTCCATGACAGAATCACTTGTCACATGTCATCAGGCCTACACCTAAGTTACTGTAGAAGTTCATTGTGCAGGGACATAATTTTTCAGTTGGTCAATATAATTTCTTCTTAAGTAACCATAGCCTTGCCTTGGCTGCAAAGAAGCAAACTGTCTAGGATGCAGAACTGACCACTGGTCCTCTCTATCTGATGCATGGCAAGACCACAGAGAGGCTGTTAACTACCTCTCATGAACATCAATCAGTCCCTGCTGGGGTCTTCCAACAAACGGGGATGCACAGCATCAACAGTCAACAAGTTTCAGAACATCTATTCTGTATCAAAAGCTATGCTGGTTCTCTTAAACACATTGTTCTCTCCTGTTAATCTGATTGATTTAGATGTTCTATCAGCGATGAAGACTAAAAACTGAGACTCATAATAAGGGGAAATAACCTGTTCAAGGCCACCCAGGTATTTGTGGGAGTCTGCAGGAGTTCAGCTCCAACCTGTGGAAGGGTTCTTGAGGGGAGGAGAGAGGAATGAGGAAATGATAGAAAGATAGAAAGAGATGATAAGAAAGACAGACACTGGATAGCTTCAGAGGGCCCTGGGTCAATACCCAATCACCTCGGGGTTTATTCCAAAGGGCTTTTTGTACAATGCCAAGGGACGAAGTAAAAGACCTCCCCCTTTCAAGATCAAAGCACATGGCACAGCCAAAGTGTAGACCCTTCAAAACACCTGGTAACTACTCCCCTGGTCAAATCATCCCATTTTGCAGTCCTGCTGGGTAAAGCAAGCTCAGATTCTCTGGCCTTGAGTAGGCTTCCACTAGGAAGCCTCTGTGGGTCTCCACAGATAGTGAACCATGAATATGGGATTTGAATTTAATACCCATGGCAAAAGTTCTTCCCACACCTAAATTAATGCATCTCTGAGCTGTAAGTGATTCGGTAAACCTCAAAGGATGCTCTTTAGTCTAAAGCACCCCTCCACAGGCGATGCGTGGGTCCCTTGTGCACTACTCATCTGCACTAAGTGGCTCTCGACTGCTCAGTGTGGTTCAGACCAGCCACAGCAGCATCACTTGGGAATCTGATGGAAAAGCAGACTGTTCTTAACACCTCCCAACTCTGCCAAATCAGAACTTGTGCTTTAACGGGATCCCCTGATGTCTGTATGCCCATTTGAGTGTGAAAAACACCAACTCAGACCACTGGTCCTTTCCCTAGACGCATGGCAAGACAAAGGACTGGGGTGTAGTTCCGTGCCAGAGTGCCTCCTCAGCTCCTGGGAATGATCTTCCTTCTGGCCCAAAGCCCTCTGGAGTCCCGTCATTTCATACCTACTACAATGCATGGGATGTAAGGGATATGTGAAGTTCCCTCACTTATTTCTCTGCTTCCTTTTCTCCTCTCTTCTGTCTTCCTTCTTCCCTTGTTCCCGCCAGAACCTCCATTGTTACTCACATGGACCAGGTCAATCAAAACCCCTAAGGATTATTTTTTTTTAAACTTAATTACTTTTCATTGTGAAATAATTTATGGCTCGTGAAAAGGTAAATGTGGGCTGGGGACACGGTTCCATAGGTAGACAGCTTGCCATGCAGAAGGCTCTGGGTTCAATCGCCGGCACTGCATAAAGTGGGCGTGGTGACGCCGTGCCTGTAATCCCCTTCAGGCAGGAGGGCATGCTTATCTACACAGCAAGTTTGAGGCTAGCCCTGACTATAGGACATCCTGTCCTCAAAGGTCACTATACAAAGAGCTCATCTGCACTCATTACCCAGATCACCATGAGAGAACCACAGCACGTTGACCCAAACAGGAAACTACCATTGGCATAATCTACAGACTTCCTCTGAATTTGTTCTTTTAAAAGATGACACATGGGTCCTGGGATCAAAAAAGTCATCAGGCTTGGTGGCAAGCACCGAGCCATCTCACTGGCCTTTAGTTTTCCCCTGCCGTTCTGATGATGAAATTCAGTTTATAGGCTTTTGGCAAGACTATCATTATCATGCCTTTCTGAGGGCTTTTAATAATTTTTCTTTCTTTTTTTTTTCTCTTTTTCCTTTTTTTTTTTTTTTTTTTATTTAAGATAGGGTCTTATGAAGGGTACCAGGCTAGTCTTGAACTCATTATGTAGCCAAGGATAACTGAACACCTGATCTTCCTGTTTCTACCTCCCAAATGCTGGGGTTCCGGGCAGGTGCCACAATGCCTGGTTTTATGTGGTGCTGAAGATTAATCCCAGAGCTTCATGCATGCCAGGCAAGCATTCCACTTATGGACACATCAGATATCTCCAGTAGAGGAAGTATGGCAGAATCCCTGGAGTTGGGACAACGCGGCTAGACTCCTTACTCCCTGACAGACCAGAAACAGAGAAATGAATGTGGGTGCCCTGGGCATTCTTTATATATTAAGAATGGCAGTTCCTTGTTTGGGCCTATGTCACAGATACTTTCCAGTTCATGAGTTATCGCTTTATTTATGGTGGAGTATTATGAAGTTTTTGTTTTTAATTTTTGTTAAGCCCCCAAATTTTGATTCATGGTTAGAAAGCCCAATTAAGAGGTAAAAGAAAAATCCTTGTATGCTTTCATTTTTGCTTTTAGATCTTATATCCAGTTGGAGTTTATTCTTGTATATGATATGAAATTCAGCTCTAATTTATACTTTCCCAAACGGTTAGCCACTTGCTCCAGCACCCATTTATACAAACATAGTCTTTCTCTATTCCAATGATTTGAGATGCCACTTTATCACATTCTAAACTTCCATAAATTCTTGGGCCTATTTCTGGGCTTTCTATTCTGCCTCACTTGTCTGTGTCTACCCATGCACCAGCACCAAAATGTGCTACTCAGAGAGTCTATTTATTAAGAAACAAAGCCTCACTGTGTGGCCCAGAGTGGCCTCAAACTCTTGATCCTTCCGTGACAGCCTCCCAAGTGCTGGTGGAGGGATGGCTGGCTCGTGTGTCCAATCTGACCTCCAATTCACTAAGTAGCCAAGGGTGGCCATGACCAGTTTAGACCATGATCCTCACAAGGGTGGTGAGGGTTGAACCCTGGGCACATGCCAGGCAAGCACTCTACCAATTGAACTATATTCCCATCCCCATGCAATATATGTTAATATCTTCAAGGGCCAATCCTCTTTCCTTGAAAATCATCTTGCTGGTTTCTTAACTAGTCTTGTCTATTTATTTCTCCATGAGAACTTCTGTTTCTAACTGTCTAATTTCCTAAAAATGACCACATAGTTATACAGAGGTCTATAAACTCTTTTGTAATTTTTGTTCCTGTTTCAATGGCTATTTTTCCAAGTTCATTTCTAATTTTATATATTTTTTTATTTCTCTCCTTTTGTACTTGATCCTGTTAGCTGAGGATTAGCCTATCTTTGCAATTATCAGTTGTAATAAGGAACACCCATTGTCATAGAAGGCAATAAGAAAGCCAAGTGATGAAGCTGAGCTCCTGAAAGGAAGCATGACCAGGGAGAAGATGACACACTCCAGGAGCAAACTGAAGGTGTGCCAGGATGCAGCAGAGAGAAAGGACCAGAAAGCAATGCCCGGGAGCCACTGGCTGGCGGTGCTGGAAGGGCTAAAGGTGACCTGGAGAACAAGTAGTGGGTAACACAAACAGTTAAGTCTGGGGCACAGTCTGAACTATTTGTAGAACACGGGGGTGGGGATGTTTCCCACCCAGCTGACAAAATACAGATCAGAGCACAAGACATGGGGCATTGGGCTGAAGACACACATTAAGAAGTATCTATGTGGGGATGGAGAGATGGCTCAGCAGTTAAGAGCAGTGACTGCTTTTCCAGAAGACCTGGGTTCAATTCCCAGCACCCACATGGCAGCTCATAACTATCTGTGACTCCAGTTCCAGGGGATCTGACACCCTCACACAGATAGGAATAAAGACACAAACACCAATGTATATAAAATGAAAATAAATCACATATGTATATGTGTGTATTATATATATATATATATATATATATATATATATATATATACATATGAACTATGCAAATGACTACCTTCCACTGAGCACTTCCTACATGCCAGGTACTGTACTAAGTACTTGACCACACACTTTCGAATATTAACCACCTCCTCATACACACTGATCCTTCTCAGAACTATTCTTCCTATTTGATAGATTTGAAAACCGAGGCACAGCTACAGTCATAGGGCTGGTCAATGGCAGAATGAAGATTTGCATTCATGCTTACTCTAAATCCTGTGTTCCAAAGCATTTCAAAAAGCGAGGCAAACTATGAGAAGTTACTTGGTATGGAAAGGGATGAGAAGTGAGAGTACCTAAGGGAAAGAAGAGAACTCGAATGCACTCTTGTCAGCCAGAGGGGGGTGGGGGGGGTGGGGGAACTGCATGCATCATCTCCTTCAGCCACCAGACCTGTCCTGGTTAGTTTTTTGTCAACATGGCATCTGGGAGGAGACCCTTGACTGAGAATAATAAAACATCACGGTGTTTTATTACAGCAATAGAGAGCAAACTAAGACCTAATCATTAAAGTCATTGTTATTTATGCCCTTTTCATATGGAAAACATGCTCAAGGGTACACTACCAATATTAGTCAACCAGGATTTGAATCCATTCCATCTTACTCCAAAGAATATATTATTTTGCCAGGCGGCAGTGGTACACGCCTTTAATCTCAGCACTCAGGAGGCAGAGCCAGGCAGATCTCTGTGAGTTCAAGGCCAGCCTGGTCTACAGAGCAAGATCCAGGAGAGGCACCAAAACTGCACAGAGAAACCCTGTCTTGAAAAAAAAAAGAATATATTATTTCTACTATAACCAAGAAACCTGGGACTTGTCAACAAGTGGTGGCCAGTGAGATGAACTCAGGTCAGTAGGTAAAGGCACTTGCTGAATGAGTTAAGTCCCCAGAACCCATGTAAAGGTAGAAAGAAAGAATGGACACCACGAAGTTGTCCTCTGACCACCACATGTGCTGTGGCATGCACACCCATGTATACCACATCATCATCTTCATCATCATCATCATGACTTTTAAAGGGTAGGGAACAAGTGTCAGGCTAGGGAAATGTCTCAGCTTATTACACAAGCATAAAGATAGGAGTTCAGATCCCTGAAACCACATAAAAGCTGGGTGAGCGAGATGGCCAGAGTAGGAGGTGGAAACGGGGGTTCCCAAGAGTAAGCTCGCTAGACAGACTAGCCAAAATGGGCAAGTTCAAGGGTCTACCTCAATAGACAAGGTGGTGTGTGATCAAGGAAGACACTGACATCAACCTCCAGCTCCCATACACGTACTGACACACATCCATCCACCCACACACACACAAACACATTTTTAAAGGGAGAAATGGCGAGATGAGCAACAAAAAGCATCAGGAGATTCAGGAAGACTCAGGACAGATCAGGATGCGGCAAGGAATTCGGAGGAGAGAGACTTTCAAGTCAGCAGCAGCCCGAGGAACCGGAAGACCGTTTGATGTAGTAATAACAGCTCAAGCTGGTGACCTTTTGGGGACAGACCCTGTAGCGCGGCAAGGCCGGTCAGGTGGCGGCAAACTGAGAGGAGCCCAGAAGGTGAGAAAATAAAATGAAGAAGAAGGGAGAGAGGGTCCTAGCTGGAGGGAAAAACAGGACGGAGCACCAGTGGCTTTTAGGATGAGACTGCGGCTGGGGGAAGAGGTCAGTGACATAGACATGATCAGAGGAAGGGGCTACTTGATGCAGACAGGCTTGGAGGAAGGAAAGGATTACTTCCCCCCATTCAGAGTGCGGGGCTATGGGGAAGAGCGGGGGTGGGAAGAGGAATATCGACAGTTTAGTCCCAGTCCCCAAGCCATTCATTCCTGGGAGGAGGACTGACTAAGAGTGAAGGGAGGGAGATTTGGAGCAGACCCTGTGGGACTACTGAAGACGCTGCAGCACCAAGGGCTCGGCGGGGCTGGAGAGCATGATGCCGCATGTGAGTCACGTGGCAAGGTGGAGCGATTTACTCTAGTGCGGCTCAGCAGGCCTGGACCATCCGTGGCTCGGGAGAGCTGGAGGTAGTCAGGGACTCCAGGACCACCCGGGGAAAAGGGAGGGAGGGCTGAAGTCACTGGTCTGAATCAGGGCCAGGGAGAAAAGATGAAACCAGTGGATAAGATGAAGAGGATGAGGCTAGGAGGTGGTGGTGCACGCCTTTGATCCTAGCACTCGGGAGGCAGAGCCAGGCGGATCTCTGTGAGTTCGAGGCCAGCCTGGTCTACAGAGTAAGTTCCAGGACAGGCACCAAAGCTACACAGAGAAATCCTGTCTCAAAACCCTCACCTCCCCCCCTCCAAGAAAGATGAGAAGATGGAAAACACCGGGAAAGGAGAGGTCGATGGAACAAAAATATTAAGTTTAATTAAATTAATAGTGGAAACTGGGTTTGGAGTAGTGTCGGGGCTCAAGACAGCAGGTATAGAGCCAGATGTGGGAGTACACACCTGTAATCACAGCACTCAGAAGGCTGAGGCACGAGGACTAGCCTGGGCTACACAGTGAACTTGAGTGGACAGCCTGGGTGAGGGAACGAGACCCTCTCCCTCTAAAAAAGAAAACAGTTTTTTTAAAGGTGTGGGCGACATGGTTCCAGATGTGTCTTGATGAAGTGGCCCAGAGGTGTTCATCACAGCAGAAGGGGCAGTGTGGGAACTAGGAAGCAGTTCCTTCATCACATCATTATGATGGATCCGGAAGTCCTCCCAGGAAGGTATTAGGATGCTGCGGCTATTTTGTATTATGCCCAGACTCACATAGTTTTTAAAAACTGATAAGCAAGTCTTAGGTTAAATCAACTATTTTTTAAAAATTAATAGCTGGCATTTGGGACATCTATCATCACTCCTGATGGCATAAGTCAGCCCAATGGAATCTAACAAGAGTGTTCAGACCTTCACAGCGGCATGGGGCAGTTCTTACCCGAGGTGAAGTGTTAGAGTGTTCTTCTCCAGGTCTCAGCTTCACATTTTTCTGTCTAACCCAGAGAAGGGGGCTGTGTTCAACCTCTAAACTGGGGGTCTGGTCTTCCTGTGGCCTGGGGCTATCTGCACTTCTCACTTAAAAGGCAGAAGAGACCCTGTTCCTTTGCTACCAAAGCCTGCTGCTGCTGCTCTGAAAAGCCTGATTGGAAGGACAGAGTCATTCTTGTGAGGAGCAGTGCCCCACCCACTTCCTGTTGCATGCTTACCTTAGAAGGAAGGGGCTGTGGTGTGAGCCCAGCCCTGCCTGGCTCAGCTGCCTGGCTTTCACAAGAACAGATCAGGGCATCTCCCCCCACAGCAGATGAAACACTAAGTAATTTCTGCAAGAGTCTGTCACTCTCTGCAAGTTCCACCCGTTGTTTTCTTTTCACCTCCCCCCCCCACTTTTTTGTATATTGGTATTCTTTACATTGTAATTTAAATAAAGCTAGATTTTTGTTTTGCATTGCTACATGTTAAACTCTGGGTCTCAACGTATACAAGCACTCTACCCCTGAGCTATATCCTCAGTTCTCCAAAGACAAATGTTTTAAAAAGAACTGTATTATCTTTATCTACTTATTTGTGTGTGATTGAGTGTGTATCTAGAGAGGTTAGGGTGTGTGTAAACATATCATAACATGCATGTGGAGGTCAGAGGACAACTTGGAGGAATCTCTCCTTCTATCATGTGGCTCCTAAGGATCAAACTTGGGTCATTAGACTGGGTGGTAGGTCATCTCATCGGCCCAGAGTTTTAGTTAATTAAGCTTAGTTTTTAATATGTATGGGTGTTTTGCTTGCATGTGTATCTGTATATCACATGTGTGTTTGGTGCCTGTAGAGGCCAGAAGAAGATACTGGATACCTTGGAACTGGAGTTACAGATGGTTGTGAACCACCACGTGGGTACTGGGAATCAAACCTGGGTTCTCTAGAAGAGCAGCCAGTGCTCTTAACTAATGAGTCATCTCTCCAGCCCCAGATTTTTTTTTTTTAATATGTCTTCTTTGGTTAGGACTGGAGTGAGAGGTTCAGATCCTAAATCACTCATGTTCTTTTTCTTCCCTGCGAAACCTCCCCTCTGATTTTCCTGCTTCTCCCTTGCACCTTACTCCTAATAGAACTAAAAAGAAAAGATTCACTTCAATTGTGTGTGTGTGTGTGCAAGAGGGAGAGAGACAGCTAGACAGAGACAGACAGAGAGACAGATAGACAGACAGACAAAGTGCCCCAGAGTCCAAAAGAGGGTGTCAGATCTCCAGAGCTGGGGTATGGTGGCATGTGCTTGTGACCCCAGAGATGTTAAGATGAGATGGAGACAGGCGGCCCCTGGAAGCTCCCTGGCCACCCACTCTAGACTACTGGTAAAGTCCCAGGCCAATAAGGGAACTTATTTTAAACAAAAGACGGAAGGCACCAGAGGAACGACCGCACACACATGTGTACACTATGCACACAAGCACCCACACAAACCACACTTAGATGTTGTGATAAACCAGGCTGCCCATTTACTCGTCAGAAGCTGTCTGTAAACGAAGAAATAAAGACACCGTGGAAAAGGGGGCAGAGAGCTGGGGAGCCTTGCTGCCAGAGTTGAGTTTTTGCTTTTTACTAAGTCTAAATTGCTGCCGTGGCCCTGCCTTTTCTGTGGTTTAATTTTTCAGATTTTCCTAGGATTCCATGAGTCAGTAAACTCCACTTCCTATTTCTTCTTGTTCAAGCTGGGTTTGGGCAGCCAGATTTTCACAAAGAAAAAGGAGTCAGACAGTTGGTATATACGCTGTCCATGACAGTACAGACGCTAACTTTGTCATGAGTTTCACCTTTAACTTGTTCTAGGGAAGCGATAAAGATGTCAGTGTCCTGGGCTGGAGAGATGGCTCACAGCTTAAGGGCACTTGCTGCTCTTGCAGAGGACCCTGGCTTCTAGCACCTATGTGTCGGCTCACAACCAGCTGCAACTCCAGTTACAACCAGCTGTAACTCCAGTTCCAGGGGATTTGATACCATTTCTGGTCTCCACAAGCACCAGGCACTTATAAGTACACCAGCATATACATATGCAGACAGAACATTCATACACATAAAAATAAATATTTTTAAAAGACGTCAGTGTCATGGATAATTCTAGAAAGACAGAGATTTTATGACAGCTGAGTCAGGCCTCAGAGGAAGGAGAAACAGAAGCAGCAGTAGTCTAGCTGTTTAAGCAGGCTTTCAATCTGACAAGGCTCACCGGTGCCTGTTTCCGTCAGCTTCCTCCAAGTCCACTCCATGGACCTTACAATCTGAGTTTGTACAACCTACAAACTCTCAGTGTAGACAGTCCTATCCACACCCTTCATCTGGGCAGGGACCCTTGGCCTTGAAAGCCTCCTTGCTGCCAGATGTAACTTGCCTTCTGTTTTTCTTTAGGATCTGCCCTTCCCTCCAAACAACTTCATAGCCTTGGCCTCTGCTCCCCGCCCCTCAGCGAAGGAGATCAAAGCTTGTTTCTGCAGAGGATTTGTTTGGCTAGATCTGCAAAAGCAGGTTGTAATTTCCACCAGGGAACTCGTCTACGTGGTTTGGCTCTGTGGCCCCCTGCTGGCCAACCGGGAGAGCAGCAAGTGCAGAGACCGTGCAGAAGGAGGCCAACGGGCCAAGGAAATTACTTTAACAATGAGACCAGAGGATTCCTGTTTAGAACGCAGCCTCTCCAGCAGCAGCAGGTGAAAAGGCAGGTTTAGGGAGTTCCTCAGACACAAAAGCCCAGGTGAAGTTATGACAGAGCTAAATTCTACCACCAGGGGAAAAAAAACCCACAACATTGTATTTCTTTTCTATTAATTCTTTTTGTTTTGTTTTGTTTTCAGGACAGGGTTTCTCTATACAGCTCTGGCTATTCTAGAACTCAGTCTGTAGATCAGGCTGGCCTCAAACTCAGAGATCAGCCAGCCTCTGCCTCCCAAGTGCTGGGATTAAAGGTGTGCGCCACCACTGCCCGGCTCCTTTTCTTTCTTTTTTTTTTTCTTTTTTTTTTTTTTTTTGGTTTTGGTTTTTCGAGACAGGGTTTCTCTGTGTAGCTTTGTACCTTTCCTGGAACTCACTATGTAGCCCAGGCTGGCCTCGAACTCACAGAGATCCGCCTGCTTCTGCCTCCCGAGTGCTGGGATTAAAGGTGTGCACCACCACTGCCCGACACCAGGCTCTTTTCTATTAGTTCTTTGGGTCCTTTACTCCAGTGTTCTTTGTTCATTGTACTTGGTGGTCAGTTGGGTCAAAATAAAAGTATCATTAAAATTTCTTCTTCCTCACATGGACAGGGCCATTTATATCAAATGTTCAGCTTTATGGCCAAAGGATCATATAGAAAAAGAAGAGCTAAGGTTTTTCAGAATGATACCATTTCATAAACTTATAAAATTTCCAATAATTTTAAGCTCTCTAAACAATCTGTTCCTTCATGAATACACGTTACAAGGTAAGTGCTCGATAAACGCATGAGAATAAATCAATGCATCTATAGTCAATCTATAATCTCATCAATCAATCTATAGTCTATGGTGTCTCTTAGTTTAAAAGCAGACCATCTGGCCTACCCTCAGAGCTTCTGATACAGGATTCACCCCCTTACCCATTGTGGCCAATGAAGGTTATATGATGACCACTTCAATGGCAGTTAGCTTAGGAACTAATACAGAAATGCGTTCAGAAAAGCAGGGGTTTGAGCCTTTGGTCCTCACAGCCCAGACAAAGCCCATCAAGGCAGATGAAGTATTATGCACACTTAAACTCTCTAAACTGCCTGGGGGAGTGGCACCTGGCAAACCGTGCCCTATCAGGGCCGCACACGCCTGGTCTGCCCATCACTCAGCGCCGGGAACGCAAGGCTGCCTGGTAGCTTTCAGCCAGGGAGCATCTGCTGGGCTGGCATTGGCGCCAGTGGGAACAAAGCCAGGGAGGCTGGGTGGGGAGTGAGGAAGTCAGTCTAGATAGAAAAAAGTCAGGCTGAGAGGCGGAGTCCTTCGTTACATTAAATAGTTAATGGGCCTTTAATTTCTACAGCGAAGCACTGAGGAATTCATTTCGGGACCGTCTGAGAGCCTCTTTTTGGCCCAACGCTGCAATGCTACTTCATGGAAAGCACGAGGCACTAAAAGAGGATGCTGCAGCAGCTCTCCTTCCTTCCTCAGTATCCATCTCCTTCACAGGACGAGGCCAGACAGAGGCTCACACTCTGTTCTCAGGGAATGTCGAGCAGATAAATTCCCTGCCCCTACCCTTCCCTTTAAAAACAAAACATTTATTTATATATTTATCTATATATGACTGGGGGGGTGGGGGGGTGCATGCCTGGCATGGCGCGCGCGCATGTGTGTGTGTGTGTGTGTGTGTGTGTGTGTGTGTGTGTGTGTAGAGAATGACTTGCAGGACTCAGTTCTTCTCTTCCACCATGGAGGTTCTGGATACTGAACTCAGGTCACAGGCTTGGTGGCCAATGCCTACTCACCATCTCACCGCCCTCGTCCTCCCAGCCTTTTTTTCCCAGACAAGGACTCATTATGTTGCCCATGGTGACTAAATAAAAATGCAACATGTGGACCAAGCAACCCTCCTGCCTCAACCTGCTGAGTAGCTGGGACCCCGGCGATGTGCTACTTCCCCCAGCCAAGCCTATGAACCTTGAGGTGGCTTTTTTTTTCCTTCCAGAGCTGATGACCGAACCCAGGGCCTTGCGCTTGGTAGGCAAGCACTCTACCACTGAGCTAAATCCCCAACCCCGAGGTGGCTTTTTAATATGTTCCTTTCCTACTTGGAGAAAAATGGGTAGGGGAAAAAAATCTGCCGGTCCACGTGGTCAGACAACCGGCTTCCAGCTGACCAATGTTTTCATAAGTCATTCCCTTAACTTCCAACCTCCCAGCCGTTCACATCAAAGCTAGGCAGAAGTTCACTCTTTTCCACAAGCAGGATGTCTGTATCACCACAAAGTTCCCAAGCATGAGGCTTTCTTTATCTTCATTGGCCTGTGAACTCCATTAGGGAGCAGACTCTGTTATTCGGCTTCTATTTCGAGAGCCTGGCAGAGTGCCTGGTAAACACAGTAATTCAGTGAGCGTTTGGTGAGTGATAGCCTACACACGTATACCAGCTAGGCAGTGGGAAAGGGGAGGGGAATCTGGCCTCAGTGAACACAAACGTGGATAAATATTTGCTTCCTTTCATGGCTTTATTAGTTAGAAAGTGTTTCTATAATCTCCCATAAACATTACTCTTTTGTGGTGTTTATGACATATTAAGCGTCCTGCTGGAGCTCTCCCAGTAGATTTTTGTCTCTCCCTATACAATTTTCAATAGCTCTATGTACTCCCCTCATCCAATGAATGAATAAACAAATGTTATTGGTCAAACCATACCATAATCGTAGGTCTATTAAAGTCTCCCAACACAAACACCAAAGTTTTTAAAAAGGAGGTTTATCCCAGGAAAAACACTGGCAGAAATTCATATTGCCAAAGACACTGTTAATTTAACAACCAATACCAAGTAGCTTGAACTAGGTGTTGAGGGACTGCGGAAATGGAGACAGGATGATCGGGAATTCAGTGTCATCCTTTGCTACATATGGAGTTCAGGGCCAGCCTGGGTTACATGAGAGCCCGTGTCAGAAACAACAGGCCCAGGAGATGGGTCAGGCAGTGAAGTGTTTGCTATGTAGCAGGAAGACCCAGTGCCCAGCACCTACGTAAAATGCCAGGCACAGCAGCACCCAGCTGCAATCCTAGCACTGGGCAGGCAGAGACAGGCGGATCTCCAGAGCTCGCTGGCCAGGCGGGCTAGTGGAATCAGTGAGCTCCAGGTTCCGTGAGAGACCCTGTCTCAAAAAGTGAGGGGAGAGAGGATGGAGAGATGGCTCAGCTTTTAAGAGCACTGGCTGCTCTTCCAAAGGACCCGGGTTCAATTCCCAGCTCCCACATGTCATCTCACAACTGTCTATAACTCCTGTTCCAGGGAACCTGACACCTTCACAGACATTCATGCAGGCAAAACACCAATGTACATAAAATATATATATAAACAAATTATTTTTTAAAAAGTAAGGGGGGAACAACTGAAGAAGACACTTGACATCAATTTCGAGGCTGCACACACACCATACCACACACATACATACACATATCACACACACACATCATAACACACACACACATCTCACACACACACACACACACACACACACACCACATCTCAAACACACACCACATCTCTCTCACACACACATACATACACATACCACATACACATTAACACCACATCTCACACACACATACACATCTCACACACACACATACACTACACACACACACATCTCACACACACACATACCACACACACACACATCTCACACACAAACACACCACACACACGTACCACACACACACCACACACACATCTCATGCACACACACACTACACACCACATTACACACCACACCATACACACACACACACACACGTACCACACACACACACCACACACACATCTCATGCACACACACACTACACACCACATTACACACCACACCATACACACACACACACACACACACACACACACACACACACACACACACAAACAGCTTTGAAACAAAAGCAGAATAGGGAAGTAGAGAATTACAGAAAACCCACATAACCAAGGTGGGTACCAATGACAGTAGCCAAAATCTATGGATAATTCACAGTCAAAATTAACCATGTCAACACAAGAGATTGCTGTAGCATCTCTGACATGAATCAATTCTGTGACTTCTTTGCCAGGCGTGCTGAGGCCAGGACTCTAGGTGGGCAATGTGATTGAAAAGATTCTGTCACACGCAGTTCTATTTAGTGACATATGGATTGAGGAGAGACCAACAATACATAGAGGGAAGCCTTGATTCAAAGGGCAGGGTTTCTCTCTGCTGCTGGATCTCTTTATAATTAACCAATTAAGGCCATAGCCCTGTCTCCTGTGGGAGTTTTCTCTGCCATGGAGAATGAGGTTGCAGCCCTAACCACACAGACCTATAATAAACCATCTGGGTGAAGAAGGATAGCTTCAGATATACTTAGATTATTCCCAAGAGGTAGTTGAATGCATGTGTGGCATTCTTAGCCTCAGTAGAAAGAATTTCTCAGAGGAATTAAGCGTATTCTGACACCGTCTTTTAAGTCTCCAGTTACAGTCTTATCATATGATTCTAGCAAAAGAGACTGAATATTACCGGGCCTATTAAGCAACCTGGAGCCTGGACTAGATCAAACAAGGCCCCCACCAACCGTACCAATTACTTCCCTCAGACTGTTGTTCAGCAGCATGATTATGTGCAAGTGTATGGCAGGGTGGGATGAAGAAAATGTATTATGTATGGGAAAATTTATGTTAACTAGGGAATCATTCAAATGTAACATTGGTATTTATATTACTTAGAGGTATAAAATCAAAGTGCTATTTTGGTTTTCAGAGTTCAGATCTACTAAGGATTCTACTACTAAGGAGTACATGGGTCTGCAGAGAGAGCCATTTATGGGGTGGGTGGACAATTCAAACACCACAGTGGGCAAAGACACATTACTGAATTGCTCTAAACAGAAGAATTAATTGCAAGGTTGTCTGGCTGTTGTTTTTAGGAATATTCCATTACCACCATAGGAAAAAGAGTATTTTCCACGCCCCTTTCCCCTTGTTCTGGAAGAACTGGATGTTAGGTAATATACGTGTACAGAGGCATGGAAATGATGGCCAGGCCACTCCGTTTTCACATGGGTCTTTCGATAAAGATTTAGAAATGAAAAACCGGCCGAAAGCAAAGACTAGGACTTGGCTCGGTGCCAGCTGCCTTCTAATCAGAAGGTGGGTCCTGACACCAGAGAGCCGGGTTAAAACAGAAGAGGGGGAGGGCCGTGAGAGGACCAAGGGGCTTGTGCCACAATGAATGAGTCGGATTTACACAGCTAAGGACCAGAGAAGGCCCAGGGGTGCAGAGAGAGAACAGGATGAATGTGGCTACTGGAGGGACTTAAAGAGGTGTGCTTCCTGACTGCCTGTGTTTCACCTCTGGGTCTGTAGCTCTTTGTTACCGATTCCCTTACATGTGTTCATTCAGGAGTGATGTGAAGACGAGGAGGCCCGATGGGCAGGCAGAATACAAGCTCTGCCCTTTAACGAAGGTGGCGACACCCCTCAGCCAAAGGAAAATTCCAGCACAGTTGGCCACACTGGCAGAACATTTCCGTTTTTCTCTGTGTGTGTCAGGAACAAGGCTGGGGCACAGGGGCCAGAGCTGGGGGAGGCTCCAAGGCAGGTCAGAATGTGGGGCTTCTTAATTAGAAACAGGGATCAAGGAGGCAGCCTGTCGTGCAGCGGGAGGGGAAAAAAAAAAATCCGACATGGAAATTCGTGAGAATGGTTGGTTGCCTCTGGGGGGAAAGGTTGGGAAGGGAAGGGGGGGCTGAGCATGGCACAAAAGGCTCTCCCATCTTGCCTGCAATGTTAATATTTAAGAAGAAAATGGGGTTGGGGTGTAGCTCAGTGGTACAGCCCCAAGCATATACAAGGCCCTAGGTTCAGTCACCACTGGGGGGGCCGGGGTGTGTTTTCCTATGCTACCTGACTAAAAACTGATTTTAAACACACAAGGGCTATCTTAAAGGGTGGAAGAGCAGGGCAGTGGTAGGTCACTCGAAGAGCATGCCCAAGCCCACTCCCCCAACCAGGAGAAATCTTAAATTTAAGAAATCCATGGAGAAGGGAGAGGTGGACAGAGGGGAAAGTGGGCACGAAGCCATGCCCAACAGCCTGTGCCTTCGTGGCTGCCAGGCTAAGGCAACCAAAAGGATGGGTGAGGAACAGGGAGGGGCGAATGGCAAAGGTCTCAAACAAGACCCCAGAACCGCCTGGGCCACAAAAGAAGCAAATGGAAGAGGTAGCAGAATTCTGAGAGGAGAAAACAAGCCTGAGTCAACCCTAGTCCACCTTTTCCTGTCAGATTGAGGCTCCCCACAGTAGTTCTCATAGGAGGGAGCCCCTGTTGGCTCCTAAAACTGGGCCTGTGACCCAGGTTGCTCCTCTCGGTCAACCTTGTCCTCGGTGGTGGAGGACCTAACTTGCAGGACTCAGGAAAATCACACTGGAAAGGGCCCCTCGTGTGGACCACCGGCAGTCTCCTGCCCTCTCAAACTTTCTTCCAATGCCACACCACCACACCCCTCCCGTGACTCATCCGGTTAGCTCCTGAAATAGAAAAGAGCTCCGCTGCCTCCTGTTCAGGGTTTCCCTCAAGGATGTCCCTGGAGAATCCCTGAGAGGCGTGGGGACCACCTTCCCTGCAAGGAGATGCCTCCTGAGTGCGTGGTCCTTACTGTCCTCCGCGCTCAGGAAGGTAGTCGTCCAGCTTAGAGAGAGGCCCACCGCCCTTCCGATGTCCTCAGGTTCGTGCATCTGTCTGCACCGCACCCACCACCTTGGTTCTGCCACCCAGGCTCTTCGACCCTAACGTAGGATGTGCTCTGGGCTCCCCCAGATGGGGAGGATGCCCCCTCCCCATCCCCTTCCGGAGATTAGGCGGGAGGCGCGGGGTGACGGGGAGCTGGGGGTGGGAGGAGCAGGGCAGTTACCTCATTGAAGCCCTCCTGCAGGACGTCCAGTAAGTTCCCGCGGGTCAGGCAGGCTAGCATTGTTCCTGCCGTGGGGCTCCCCGGGTGGGGTCCGCCACCACCTCCTCCTCTCTCTGCACACAAAGGCGATCGGCTCAGCTCCCTGGGATCGCTCCCGAGTCCCGCATGCCACTTACTGGAAACCTAGACCCGAGCCAAACTAGCGGCTTGCACTGGGCATGCTCGCGCGCGGGGCCGCAGCCGGAGGGGCCCGGCGCCGTGCTGGTTCCTATAGAAACAGCAGGGCGCGCACCGCAGGCACGGAGAGGCAAGAGGCGCCGGCGGCCAGCCCCGGGCTGCCCGTGAGTGCGGGGGAAGCCGAGGGCGCGCGCACACGCTCCGGACCGGTGCGCGCGCGCAGCGAGCATTCACACACGCGTGCACACACACACACACACACACCCGAGCTGACACAAGTGGGCTTGCCAGCGTGAGCATATGCTTACAATCACTACACTGCAGGTTTGGAGGCGGGCGTTCCCGCGCACGCACGTGAACACACACACACACACACACACACACACACACACACACACACACACACACGTATTCACTGCTCTCTTAAGGCTGCAAGCACCTCACCACAAGGTGGGTGGGAAAAGGAGTGAGTCACAGGATTCCCCCACCCCATTCTTCAGACTAACAGCAACCTTTTTCCACGAGGGGCTGGAGAGTGAGGCAGCCAGAGAAGAGGAAGTAGAAGGACAAGAAACAAAACAAAAAGGAGTCAGAGGAGAGAAGCTGTGGGGTGGGGTGGGGTCTTTAAATATTAGGGTGTAAGTAAGTGGACAGTGCTAAACAGATCATAGCATCACAACAGAAACATCAAAGATAATTTATGCCGGGCGGTGGTGGCGCACGCCTTTAATCCCAGCACTCAGGAGGCAGAGCTAGGCGGATCTCTGTGAGTTCGAGGCCAGCCTGGGCTCCAAAGCGAGTTCCAGGAAAGGCGCAAAGCTACACAGAGAAGCCCTGTCTCAAAAAACCAGAGAGAGAGAGAGAGAGAGAATTCAAGGGTGACCAAGGCTTTACCACACACGTCTCTTCTCTCTTCAGAATAACTGCTGTAAGGGGGAAGGTGGACAACATGGCTCAGGGCAGAGAGGCTCTTACAGAAGCTTGACACCTGAGTTCAATCCAGGAACCATGTTCAAGGTGGAAATGGAGAACTCCTCTCTGGTACAGGCACCCATATACACATATCATGCTCTCCCACATACTAGTTAATTCATTTTAAAGATAAAATAGCTGCTAAGAGCCAGCATGGTGGTGTACACCTGTGATTCTTTTACTGGGAGCTGAAAGCAGGAGGCTCAGGAGTCATCCTTGGCTACATAGCCACTTTCTGGTCAGCCTAAGCTACATGCAGTCCTTTCAATAGCAAATATATATATATATATATATAAACAAGTCAGATCTGGCACTCTAGAGGCAGAGGCAGGTAGATCTCTTTTGAGTCCAAGGCCAGCCTGGTCTACATAGCAAGTTTCTGGCCAGCCACAGATACATAGTGAGATTCTTTTCTCAAAAAAAAAAAAAAAAAAGCGCAACCGGGCGGTGGTGGTGCACGCCTTTAATCCCAGCACTTGGCAGGCAGAGGCAGGTGGATCTCTGTGAGTTCAAGGCCAGCCTGGTCTACAGAGCGAGATCCAGGACAGGCACCAAAACTACACAGAGAAACCCTGTCTCGAAAAACAAACAAAACAAAACAAACAAATCATATTTTAATGAGTTTTTATAAGTGCTTTTAATTTAAACAAAGCACCAAAAATGCCCTGGTACATTGACAGGTAAAAGCTTCCTTAAGTATAACAGGACTTCTCCCTTCTGTGACCTGGCTGAGGTCACCACTTTGATTGTTTATTTTTAAGAACACTAGTCATTTGCATGTTCAGAGTAAACTGATCTTTGAAAAGAGAGAGAGGGAGGGAGGGAGGGAGGAAGGGAGGGAGGAAGGAAGTCAAAAGAGTGTCCACATTACACTCCATCTTGTGATTCTTTACAGAAGGGGAGAATTTACAGAGTGTTAAGACCCAGAGAAGTCAGAGCCTTGTCCAAGGACATAGCTGGTCAGGGACACGAAACTCAATAACCAAGGAATTACAAACCACTTTCTAGCCATCCTGGATGCCCCTCTCAAACCCCATTAGGACTTCAGGAAGAAAAGCCACTGTGAGCCGACTGAGTCTTAGTTAACCTAATAAATAACCTCCTCCTCCTCCGGTCACTAGAGGAAAGGAGGAGCCTTACTGGAGCAGCCTGACTGGACATGTAAAGCTGCGGGGGGTGGGGGGGGCCGGGTTACGGACAAAGTCTCCTGGAAACATTGTGTGCCTCTGAGCACAGCAAGCAGAGCCTCAAACCTGCATTGAACCAGTTGCTCTGCCGGTTAAATCCGGTGGGTTCCACTCTGGCTGAAGCTGGGGCAAAGCTGACTCTGAGCAGCCAAGAACTCTCTCTCCTTCACCATTTAGCTGGGAGTGTCACTGCCAAGACAAGGAATGGTGATCCCTTCACTTCACGGCAGAGTACTACCAGGAGACTCACGAACCTATGCTTATGGCAGTGGAGTCCTTTATAAACAGAAGCATGGAACTTCCAGTTGCATAGAACTGCATGCAGCACATCTACACATCTAATGATGCAAACCAAAACATTTAGTTGATGAGTCAGTCGGGCATCAGACAAAGGCCTGCAGATGGTCATCTGTGCCAAGAGATCACTGTTTCTCAAAAACAAAAACAAAAACAAAAACAAAAACAACAGGCTTTGATGAGAGCAATACCTGTGAGCTCAATGCTTTGGAGGGAAGACTTTGTAAGCCACTGATTTATCATTTTAGTCTTTTGAGGCAGGGCTTCAGGTACCCCTGGCTGGTCTCCTACTTCCTAATTAGTCAAAGATGTCCTTGAATTCCTAATTCTACTGTTTCTGCCTCCCAACGCTGGGATGACGTGCTACCACACCTAGCTATAACTGAATTTTTTTTTAATGTGTATCTGTGTGTCTGTGTGAGAATATGCCATGTGTGTGAAGGTCTCTGTGGAGACCAGACACCAGAAGAGGGTGGTGAGTGCCCTGGAGCTATAACTAGAGGATGTTGTGAGCGACCCAACATGGGTGCTGGGAACCAAACTCAGGTACTCTGGAAGAACAGTGAGCGTTCTTAACCGCTGCGCCCTCTCTCCAGTCCCCATACTAGATTTTAAATCTCCAAAATAATGATTTTATTGGCCCAACTATTAATTTCACGTAAGAAAGAACCCACACCAGGTGAGGTGCTTACAGTCTCTCAAAAAATCAATACAGGGACTGAGATCTAAACCAAGACCTCTGAGGTCTGGGCTTGTGCCCTGTGCAATAGTCCTTCATGGCATGCTGTAGAAACCAAGATAGAATCATGGTGACTTATTTTAAGGCATATGGCAAAAACTCGTACAATTCCCAAAAACCTAGAGAAGTAGTGTCTATTAGAACTTTCAAAGATGGAAATATTCTATATTGTATGTGTGGTTCAAAATAGCAGCTACTAGCCACATGTGGCTATTGAATGCTGGAAATATAGCTAAGGCAATTAGGCAACTAGAATTTTGATGATATTTAATTTTAATTCATTTAAATATAGATGACACAATTTCAAAATATTCTGTTCCACTGTCCTCCAGACAATTGAGATGTCTCCTCAAACTAGATTAGATCACATATGGCACGTCTCTCACGATTGGAAAAAGCACAAAATTCCTGTTGGGCCATACAACCTCAAATTGCTCAGAAGATGTGTTTATCATGCCTGGTAAAGAACTGTGTTTAGCTCTAAGGAACATGAATATATTCTATTCCGGTTTCCCTACCCCAGGCTGTTGTGATATCAACAGAAGAGCTGGGACAGGAAGTGGGTTAGGTGGAAGTGGATTAGGAGGAGTGACGGGAGCAATAATCAATACAGTGTGATGCCTGTAGATGGGAAAATCGCAAAGCGCTCTGGGTGCTGCGACCCCTCCCACCGCTGCAGGCCCAGGAGAAGGCAAGGACTACAGCAAACTGCTCTCCACAGATTCCTGCGTCCGCTGGAATCTGCTTCTGTTTGACCTCCTCGGCCCTGCATTATCCCAACGACAATGGCAGGTACTTCCTCTCCAAACTAAAAGCCACTCAGCTATTTAGTGGAATAGCAAAATTGATTTAGTGTTGCTATGATCGAAGTCCTAGCTGAAGCATTAATAGCTATACATTTGATGGTCACAATTACAATGAACAGTTTGCTATTTACATATGAAGGGAGATTGGAAAAGAGTTTGCTCCTGACCTAAATATTGAGTGGTGAAGCCAAAGTCTGGGTCCTGAAGCTTTATAGAGCACTAGGAATTGAGCCTCTGGCTACACATGCCAGGCAAGCGCCCTGGCATGGAGCCACAGCTCAGTACATCTATATGATGCTCGCAACATAGACAGTACTAAACTAATGTTCTTAGACGAATGAATGAACCAGTGAAAGAAACATTAGCAAATATGTTCAAGCCATCTATTAATAAATATAATAACATGTTTCCATAATTAAGACTTTCAGCCTTAAACAAAGCTGTCATTTGGTGAAAACACTGCCTGTGACTCCTCTCTGAGTAAAACTAAAATGCATGAGATTCACACCTATGAAAAACTTAACACATCCACTACAGGCTGTCATTCATGATACAAAGAAGCAGAAAGGCAGTTTAAATAAACCATTAATTAAAACTATCAATGAAATAATCAATGACCCTTTGAAATAATTCCCTAGTCTCCCTTTTGTTTTCTCCTATCAGTTGGGTTCCTTTCTTTTTCCCTCCGAGACAGGGTTTCTCTATGTAGCTTTGCGTCTTTCCTGGATCTTGCTCAGTAGACCAGGCTGGCCTCGAACTCACAGAGATCCGTCTGTCTCTGCCTTCTGAGTGCTAGGATTAAAGGCATGCGCCACCACCGCCCGGCTCAGTTGGGTTCTTTAAGGGCCACATGCTCACTTCTTTTATGTTTGCATTCAGAGACAGCAGCCATACACACACAGAAAGACCCGTATCCAGCGGCCAAGATGGCAAACATGTCCTGGCTTCTAAACTGTGTATGTATGTATGTACGTACATATGTATGTATGTATTACAGTGCTGGGGGTTGAAGCCAGGGCCTTGTGCATGCTGCGTTAGCACTCTCTCACTGTATACCACATGCCTAAACTGCTCTTTTGTCTCTAGATTCTTCCACTTGCCAGTCTATATTCATCATAATCATTCTCAGACAATAGATTCAAAATCTTGCTACCCGGTGCCCATTGTCTTTACACACTCCCTTTCTGTACCACGGCAAATAGACATTCTTTGTGTCCGGCTCTGAAGGCCTCCCCTGGGATCACCTCTATCCAGGCTGGAAGGCTCCTAGATTTCTCAGCTCATTTTCACGTCTGAGCTTTTCCACTGCCTCCCTGCTTCAGGTGCTCCACACCCTCCCCCTCCTCCCCTGCTGTCCACATGGCCAGCATGCCCCCTTCAGGCTCTGCTTTCTCCAGGAAACTTCTCCGGCCACACTTTTGTTTGGGAGTTTTGTTTTGTTTTCTTTCTCTTCCTTTTATTCTTTTAAATGTTGAGAATTAGCCAGGGTTTTATGCATGCTAACTGAGGCCCTCTTCTAACCACTCTTGATTTTAATCTGTTTTCCTCATCTCCAGATACCCATGGCTCATTCCTGCTTCTCCTTCAGATCCCTGCCCTAATGTTCTTTTAGACCTTGGTCCTTCACTCACTATTCTATTTTAAATGACAATACTCCCTCATACTCGCACTCTTATGTGCCTCTGGCTGTTTTATTTTTATTTTTCCCAATAGCCTTCATCATCACCTTGGATATTCTGAGTTTACTTGTTTTTTGTTTTTTTTTTTCTGTGTGGGGAGTGGGTGGGTACATATGTGTGCATGTAGGCACTTGTGTACATGTGTATTCATGCAAGTAGAGGCCAGAGGTCAGGTGACATCTACCTTATTTATGAGACAAGGTCTTTCACTGGTACTTGGGGCGCACCAGCCAGCTCCTGGAGTCTGCCTGTCTCCGCCTCCTCAGGACTGTGACTAAAAGTGGGCACCACTACACTGGCTTCTTTACAGGAGTTCTGGGATCAGATTTAGCTCCTTGTGCTTTCTGAAGAGACTTTACGGAGCCCATCTCCCCAACCCTCTTTTTTTCCCCCCTTTAAGGATAACCTCAAATTGGCTATCCTCCTGCCTCAGCCTCCCAGGTGCAGCAGTTGTAGGCTTGTACCACCACATCCCACTTATTGTTCACTTGTCATTAGCTTTTCCCTGCTCATAAGGGAAGCTCACCATGGAATTTTGTATGTTTTGTTACTGGTTTATCCCAGAACTAAGAATGTTTATTGTCTGGTACATTGTAGATGTTAAATACCAAACTGGCTGAATTCACTAATCCTTTTTTTTTTTTTTTTTAATGAAAAGATAGGTGGGACTGAGTAGATGCCCAGTGGTTTAAAGCACTTATTAATCTTGAAGAAGGCATGGATTTGATTCCCGGAACCCACATGGCGACTCACAAACCCTCCATAACTCCAGCTCCAGGGGATCTGACATCCTTTCTGACTTCCATGGACACCATGGACTCATGTGGCATGCAAACATACAGATGAAAAGATACTGATATGCATAAAATAAAATAAACCTAAAAAAAAGATTCAAAAACCAAACCAAGTATGGTGTCACATGCCTGTAATCCCAGCACTGGGAGGTGGCTGGCTGCAGGAGGAGCCAGAGTTTAATGTGATCTTTGGCTATACGGTGAGTTCAAGGTCAGCCTGGACCATATAAGACCATGCCTTAAAAAAAAAAGGTCTAAGCCAAGCCTAATAGCACTGACCTATATAATCCCAGCTCTTCAGGAAGCTGAGGTAGGAGGTTCACACATTCAAGGTCTAGGTGGGCTCCAGAGAGAGTTCAAGGTTATTTTGGCAATTTAATAAGACCATGCTTCAAAAACAAACCATGTTTTACAAGGCCTGCAGATACAGCTGAGTGCTAAAGTGTTTTCTTGGCTTGTGTGAGACCCTAAACTCAATCCTTAGCACTGGAAAAACAAACAAACAAAAAACAGATAAATAAATCCAAAGGTCTAGTACTTCAGTACGCCATCAGTTAGCCCTTACAGTTCATGTAAGGCTCTGGATCTTTGTCTCTTACGATACTCACCAGCCAAATATAACCTGTGGTATCCTCTTGTATTTTCTTTTCCTTTACCCATGTATTCTTTCATTTAATATATGTTGGGTCCCTATTATTATATGTTTATATGCCAGGCACTATTCTTTTAGCAAAAAAAAAAAAAAAAAAAAAACTGAAGAACTGAAAGATCCACTTATGTATACACATCATTTACCGAGTCAAGAACCAAGGCTGGAGGAGAGAATAGAAAAACTGAACTCAGCATTAGGTGAGTCTAGAGGAGGGGACAGAATGCACAGGGTGTGTGACAGCCAGAGATGGGCAGAAGGAAAAACAAGGCAGAGTGGTGACAGACCATGGTAGAATGTTGCCAAAGTAACCACCAGATGGCAGTGCTTAATACACACTGTGCCAAGGCAGATATGCAAATGTATTCTACACATTTTTTTTTTTTTAAAATCACATGTCAAATTGTCTGCCAAATAGCCCGTGGTTGAAAATCGGATCAAGACAGCGACATCTGGTGGATATTTTGGAAGTGACCTTTGGGTCTCTCTACTAGGACAAGACCTGAAGTGCTCCTTCCCTCCTGTCAATCACTACTGGCCTCACTGTTACTAATTACACTAGCAAAAACCAGTCTTTCATTAGGACCCAGGGTCTTCACATCTCAGGATCCAGATTTCTGACATTCAGCTGCCCTCTGAGGGATGTACGCAAAATCTGAAATCCCAATTCTTCCTTTATAGGTTACTTATTCTATAAAATGTTCATATTGCCCAATGGTGGTGGTGCACGCCTTTAATCCCAGCACTCGGGAGGCAGAGCCAGGTGGATCTCTGTGAGTTTGAGGCCAGCCTGGGCTACAGAGTGAGATCCAGAACAGGCACCAAAAGTACACAGAGAAACCCTGTCTCGGAAAAAAAAAAAAAAAAAAAACAATAAAATAAAATAAATGTTCATATCTGGTTATATGGAACCAGCTTGCTTTGTACTGAAGCAACAAGAACAATTTTTGCATTGAAAAATAATCCAACATGTGTTCTTCCTCCAAGAGCGTGGCTGTGAAAATTGGACTCTCTTTTCAACTCCATTGACCATTGGTGCAGCAGGAACCAGACATGACTAGTCCCTGAACACACTGTTTTGATCCACTTAGAAAAAAAATGATTTTTAAAATTTTTTTCCTGTGGGGAAGGGTTCTGTACCCTGAAAACTCTCTCTTTTTTCTTCTGTTTAAAGCTTTATCTTGGCCTGGTGGTGGTGGTGGCAGCGGCGGCGGCGGCGGCGGCGGCGGCGGCGGCGGCGCACACCTTTAATCCCAGCACTTGGGGAGTAGAGGCAGGCAGATCTCTGCGAGTTTGAGACCAGCCTTGTCTACAGAGCTAGTCCCAGGACAGCCAGGGTGGTTGCAGAGGGAAACCCTGTCTCAAAAAACCAACCAACCAACCACCAAAAAGCCCCCAAAACAAAACTGTATCTGGGCTGGAGAGATGGTCAAAGGTTAAGGGTGCTGCCATTACAAGGGATCAGATTCCATTCAATTTCCAACCCCCACTCACATGCACAATCACACACATATAAGAAAAAAATAAAGTCTTTGACTAGAATTATACCAAGTCATTCTATTATAATGTTATTTAATGTATAAATTGTATTTTGTTATACATAATAAAGTATGGTTTAAAGGAACAAAAATAAAATACCAACCCATGGGTGAAAAAAAAGTTCCTATCTTTTCAAGTAATCTGAAGTTGCTTATTTTCTTTTTTAAACATGTGAATGTTTTCCTGCATGTGTCTGTTCACTTCATGCATTCTTGAGCACCATGGAGGTCAGAAGATCCCCTGGAACTGGAGTAACAGACAGCTGTGAGCTGTCATGTGGGTGCTGGGAATCAAATCTAAGTCCTCTTCAAAAGTAGTCAGGGCTCTTCACCACAGAGCCATCTCTCTGGCCCCCAAGCTGCTTATTTTCAATGTGAGTGGTGGAGAGATTTAGAAGTCCAACAAAAAGGAGCCGATAAATGGTCAAGACGATTATAGCGGATGGAGGCACGGTAGTGCATACTTGGAATTTCAGATCTCCACAGGTTGAGGCAGGAGGAGGAGTCCCTCATGTTTGAGGCCAGCCTGAGCTACACAATGGTCCTAATGCCAGACGAGGATACCTAGCAAAACTCTGCCTCAAAAAGTCACTCTGCAGGGGCTGAAGAGATGACTCAGCTGTTCAGAGCACAGGCTGCTCTTCCAGAGGACCCAGGATGGATTCCCAGCACCTACATGCCAGCTCTCAATTGTCTGCAACTCCAGTTTCAAGGGATTGAACACCCTCCTCTGGCCTCTGTCAGCACCAGGCATGTGGTGCACAGACGTACATGGAGGCAAAACACCCATACGCACAGAGTAAAATAATAAAATCATAAAATGAAAGATAAATAAACATTGGACAAAGTTAACAACATCAAAGCTCGTGTATAATAGGATCTCACGGAAAACATTTGCAGAGATGAAAAGACTGGAAGAATATAGCCTAGAATATTCACAGTTTGCTTTTGGACGGGAGACTTATGGGTTATTTTTAAATGTTTTAAATCATAATTTGCAATGTTTCTCAAATGTTCTGTAATTAACATTATTTTTGAACAAACTTTAAACAATGCATATATACTGACTAACAGCTAGAGTTTTCCAATCTCAGCCTGGTTTTTATTAATTCCAGGAAAGAAAATAAGGAACTGATGCCCAAGTGAGCTGGAATTTCTAGAAGGAGGAGGAACAAAGAAGGAGTCACCGCACTCCTGAGCAGCGCCACGCTCGTGTGAGGTCATCACACTCCTGAGCAGCGCCACGCTCATGTGAGGTCATCACACTCCTGAGCAGCGCCACGCTCGTGTGAGGTCACCACACTCCTGAGCAGCGCCACGCTCATGTGAGGTCATCACACTCCTGAGCAGCACCACGCTCATGTGAGGTCATCACACTCCTGAGCAGCGCCACGCTCATGTGAGGTCATCACACTCCTGAGCAGCGCCACGCTCATGTGAGGTCACCACACTCCTGAGCAGCGCCATGCTCATGTGAGGTCACCACACTCCTGAGCAGCGCCACGCTCATGTGAGGTCATCACACTCCTGAGCAGCGCCACACTCATGTGAGGTCATCACACTCCTGAGCAGTGCCACGCTCATGTGAGGTCATCACACTCCTGAGCAGCGCCACACTCATGTGAGGTCACCACACTCCTGAGCAGCGCCACGCTCATGTGAGGTCATCACACTCCTGACAATACACCAGAACTTACAGAGGGCGCACCAGGCATCGTGGAGCTACAGACTCTCATAACCATGTGAGTCCCCATCTTCAGTGTCCTTAGAAGAGCCGACTCGGGGCCACCTTGAAATGGGAAAGGATGATATGTGAAAACACATAGGAGGAGGAAAAACTTCAAAAGCTAAATTAACCTAGGAGGAGTCAGGCCCCGATTTATCTTGAAGTAGAAGACTTAGGACCCTGAGGAGCAGCTAAGTTATTGTGATCACAATAGGGCCATCTCAGCTGCATTTTCTCTTATCTATGTGTTGTGTATAGGGGGGATGGAGATGGTGGCGCAGAGGCCAGAAGTGGGGATGGGGAGGGAGCCCCTGGAGCTGGAATTACTGGAGGTTGTGAGCTACTGAGTTGGCTGTTGGGAACTAAAGTCAGGTCCTCTGGAAGAGCGGTAACCACTCTTGACAACTGGGCTATTTCTCTAGTTCTTCAGTGATATTTTAAAGCAATTTCACAGAAATAAGAAGGATGTTTTCTTGGCTGCCCCCCCCCCCCGCCCTGTCTTTCCTAAACTTGTCAAAAAAAAAAAAAACCATAGGATATATTCAGATAAGCAGAAGAAATACCAGATGATCTGCTCCTGACACACCTTCCATTCTTCAGGAACTTCTTATTTTATATACTCAGGACTTTTAACCACCACAGACAGCATATACATTGAGGTGGAGGGTGGGAGGTTGAGAAAGGGATCCATGTAACCCAGGCTGGCCTCCAATTTTCTATAGAGAATGACTTTGAACTCCTCCTGATCCTCCTGTCTCCACTTTCCAAGTGGTGAGATCACAGGTGAACATGCCACACCTGGTTTAGCATTTATAATTATTTTTTAATGTATATGAGTGCTCTCTCTGCATGTTTGACTTTATGCCAGAAGAGAGCATCAGATTCCACATTCTAGATGGTGTGAGCCACCCTGTGGTTGTTGGGAATTGATCTCTGGAATAGCAGCCTGTGCTCTTAACCTCTGAGCCATCTCTCCAGCCAGCATTTATCATTCTAAGGCAGAGTTTGTCTACAGAATTTTATGTTTACATAGTGTTACTTACAGTATTTTATTTTACCCTCATAGTTAAGAACCCTTGGAAGGGGCTTTTTGTTTACCCCTCGACAACAATAAGCGAGGGAGCTGCTTCAACAGTCTGCAACGAAGGCAGTCTTCCAGCCCATCTCTTTTGAACCCATTTGTACTAACTGGGTCTGTGTCAGCGAACAAGCCTAGCAATTGCTGTATCGATGGTGGTGATAATGAGGACGAGACGACTGAATTTTATGTAAAACTACAACGTTGTAAATTCACATAGATTCTCTACAAGACTGATACTATCAACGTGTGTGTGTGTGTGTGTGTGTGTGTGTGTGTGTGTGTGTGTGTGTTCACAGGCGCGCTGCAATTCCCTTGTCAGTGCCCACTTTCAGGAAATCATCCTCTTAACGAACCAACAGGTGTATTTGGGGAGAGTGGTATGATGGATTAAGGAAGGGAAGTGAATTACAACTCATCTCCAAGCTCTAAAGTCTGAAGCAGAACTGTACACTAAAATTCTACAGGGTGCAGAGAGAGCTCAGACCCCAAAACTTCTGCCTCCACTCCCCACCCTCACCCCTCCCTCACCTCGTCCCCGCCGGATGTCCCTACTTCCAATCTGGATGCTCAACAGGTCATAATTATATTTCTCAGCTACCCACCACTTTTCGGCACCTACCTCTTAAATTATCTGCCCGTTTGGTTCAGCATCTACCAGGCTGGAAGGCGCTTCTTCGGAGCTGCGCGTTCCTGCTGCCATGGCGACACGAAGGCTTGCATAGGTCAGGCCTGCCTGGCCGGGAGGAGAGCCAGCCCCTGCAAGCCTTGGCCTGCCTCCTGCCTTGCAGGCCCCGCCTCCAGCCGGCCAAGAACACGCCCCTACCATTCTGGACCCGCCTTCTAGCCCCCCCCCCCCATCACAACCCCTGCCGGTTTCCTCGCTCATATGGTCCCGCCCACTTCCCGCCTTCAGCCAATGGGAGCTTGCACTCTGTTCACCATGCCGTACGTATCCCAACCGCTGACTAGAGAGTAGGATGTGCAGGCATCTCCATTGGCTGGATCCTTCCATATTGTGGGCTGGGACATGTTGCAAAACCCAGCCCCAGGAACAATCACTCAGCCTGTCCTTCATACTATTTATTTATTGATCCTAACGGTTACTCAGAAGAGAGCTAACAGTCCTCCTACAAGGAGAGTTTCTCCAGGCTGTTAGTGTCCACAATTTGAAGTCCTTGCGGCCCGTGGTTGAAGAAGACTTTAGAATCCGTCAGTCCCCGTCCCCATCTCTGTGCTAAGGTCTGGAGCCCTTGACCCAGCGACTAGGTTAATTTCCCACAGCAGTCCTGGGGCCGTGTGCAAAAGCTCCGAAAGCTTTTCCAGAACGCGTCCTCCGAGGTTTTGGAGTAAAAGTGTGTAAAGGGGATATGATTAGCTGAGCATAGTGGCTACATGTCTGTAATCCCAGCACTGGGAGTGGGAGACTGGGATAGATCAGGATTTCAAGGCCATCCTCAGCTATATGGCAAATAAAAGAACAAAACAAAAAAAACCCCAAATATCATTAAATAATTCCTACCAGAAACAGCCAACGTGCATAAAGGGTTCCTGCTGCGTTTGAGAGTCCACGTAATGTTAGGGGTTAGAGGATGACTGGTTTGCACACTTAAATATTACTCAGCCCCCTCATAGCCTTACCACAACTCCACAATAACTGTGGCAAACCAAAAGATTCATAGTGGAGAGAGTAGGGGGCACCCACAATTCCAGATGTTCTGGTGTTCTTTAAGATTACAACATGGCCAACATCCCAACTTGTCGAAAACAGTACATTGTCCCCACAGTACTGTAAAATCGTGGAAGCCAGGACTTCCTTCCAAGGGCTCACACCAGGGTTCCATTTCTGCTGTCATATCGAGGTGTGGCCTGGGGGAAGCGGAGGGTGGCATACTCTGTAGCAGTTTCTAAATGCGGGTGTTTCACCTTCTTGCCAGAGTACGGCTGCACTTGGCTGAGCACATGAATGTCCGCATAATGCAAGTTGCTCTCCTCCGTTGTGGAGTGTGAACTTGCCTTTTGAGATCCTGGCCGGTGTAACACTTGCTCGTACATGGGTGCTGGTGTCTCACAGACCTGGCAGAAATTACCAGAATTAAGAGAGGCTTTTGGTTTGGTTTGCCCCTCACGTCCCATGCAGGGTCAGTTAGACCGAGATTCCTTTACTTTGCTCCTTTGGGAGGCCAGGTAACACATGAGTTCCACCCTTCCTCTGTGTGTGTGTGTGTGTGTGTGTGTGTGTGTGTGTGTGTGTGTGTGTGGCCCCTGCATTCCACCTTGTTTGAGACATGATCTTTCTTGTGTAGTGCTGCATAAGCCAGGCTAGCTGGCTGGAGAGTGTCCAGTGATTCTCCAGTCTGTTTCCCAATTCCCAGGAGGGATGTGCTGGGATTATAGAAACTTCCGCTACTGTCTCTGGCTTTTATTTGGGTTCTGGAGATCCGAACTCTGATAGTCAGGCTTGCACATAAGTGCTGCTGAACTATCTCCCCAGACTGACACAGCAGTTTCTACAGATGGTTGAGATGAAGTTGCCTCGGGGTGAAAAAGCTGAGCACTGGGATCCCTCCTCTGAGTGATCCTGAGAGAGGACTGTCATTACCTTTGTGCCATTCTGCCGGGGCTGTTGCTGCTTCAATATGCTCAGTGTGGGTCTGGCTTGGCCTCCTGTGGGGGAAGAAAGCCAACTTAAATTCATTCTCTCTTCCCCGTCTCTACTGAGACTGCCCTCAAGTGTCTATTGGACTATTGGAGTGGGCTTCTAGCAAATCTCTCTGGCTTCATTTGCCCTTTCACTTCTACTAGCCCACACCCAGGCTCTTCCCCAGGATACACCACCTGACCCATTCTCTACCTGGCTCTACTGTCTTCCATCCATCCTCTTTGCTCACCAGCCAGAGCTCACACTGTGCTAGGCTCTGGGCCAACCTCTGGGGAGATAAGAATGAGTAAGCTATTTCCTCTTTCTTGGGAAATCTACAGCGGTGGACCTGGGAAGACACATGACTTAACAGGCTACTACAAAGATGTGGTACGTGCTCAGCTACACCATGGGGCCGCTTTCAATCAAACCATTTACTTCCCCCCAAGCGTTTGCATGCGCTAACTCCTCAGCCTCTGCTGGCACCCTCTTCTACTGACTGGTGATCTTTGCATTATTCCGATGGCATCGGTGTTTTCTCTGTATTCTGCTGTACACCAGCAGATGACATTATAATTATGTATTTACATGAATCTGCCTCTCAGAGTTGGTTTTCAGCTCTTCCAGAGCTGAGACCTCAGAACCTTCCCTTGGGCTTCTCTTCCTCATTGTGAACCCACAGAACAGCTCCCCTACAATACAAGTGCTCAGTGGTATTTTGTGGGTAAATGAAAGCCGGAGCAACCAACTCTGCCACTCTGAAGTAATGGGAAAGGTAAGATCCAGAGGTGAAGAGCTAGCCTTGGATCCAATAAACTCAAGATTCTTTGTGTTATATCACCTCCCTTTGTCTTATCCAGTGCCATGTCTCCTTTCTACGCCTTCTCCAAGGATGTTGGTTTTACTGTCTTCTCGGATTTCCCTTGCTCACAATACCCTCCCCCAATTACCTGTTTTGTTTTTCTTCTGGAAAGTTGATGGGCAGCTCCTGTGTAGAAAAACAGATCACCCATGTGCAAGAGTTCTGCATGTTCTCTCCACCTCAGTTGCTCTGTGGGCTTCTCCTTCACATTCTTGGAGGACTTTCTCCCACCACCCCAAAGATTCACGCTGTGCCAGGGTCAGCCTGAAAGTGCTTGTAAAGGATACAGTACCTCTCCCAGATGGAAGGTTCTGGAAAGTAGAGTGGTAAAACTGACATAACCAAACCCAAAATACAGGTTTAGGCAACCGGGCACTACATGCCAGGGATGTTGCTGGTTTTGAAGGCTATTCTGGGATTGTCTATCAAGCTAATCCCAGTAGAGGCTAAGGGAAATCTGCCAAATTATGGAATATATTCCTGGATCCAGAGACTGAATCTTCAGTGCTATTTTTTGGGGGGTGGGGGTGGGGAGATCTTTGGCAACCTGGGAGTTCTGGGAGTCATAGGAGCTGTGACCACCAGGGCTATCTAGTTAAGGCCCCCCACAGAGCTCTATTCCAGTAAGTAGCTACCCTTCTTGCTGCCCTGTCCTTGTTTTTAGTTAACAGAAGTGAGAAATGCTTTGCTTAACCTTTAATGCCCTTTGGAGCACTCCAGCTACAGAACTGGGAACACCGAATTTGGGGAGTGACTCAGCAACCTCGCTCCTGGGGTCCCTATGGAGCCGGCATGTCGGCATGTCTACGTGACCGTCAGTGATTGATGCCCCGGGAGACAACACTTGTCTGAGGAAACAGGGTGAATAGTTTTAGACTTACTCTAGGAGCCGCTTCTTGCTAGTATATTTCCAGATCTCACCAGAGCCCTGTCTGTCTGATTTTGCCTCTCCTCAGGAAGTTTCCTTCTCTTGGAAATTAAAGGAAGAGAGAGGCATGCAGATATCTAAATCATGTTGTCTGAATTCCTGTGGGGGTGGGGGAACCAGGATTTTTCCACACATGTTTTCCACGCTCTGTTTTGGAGTGATTTTTAGTTTTGAGGCAACTTCCTTAGAGCCAGGGAGTTGGTCTTCAGCTAAACAGTAAAGGTGGCTGGGCAGAAGGCCAGCCTGGCTTCCAACTTCCTCGGCTGCTTCAGCTCTCGCTCTGTGTTACGATTGCCTTGTCAGAGCTACACGGTAGGAACCAATGCCTTGCCCCTTGTCACTCCTCTTTCCCTACTTGTTTCTATTTAAGTGGAGAGAGAGAATATTAATCACAGAATACATGACCAGAACCATCCAATTTTAGTGGACAGAGCCTCTTCCCAAGTTGGATGTTGCATAGAACCCGGACACAACCTGATAGTCATAGGTGACAGAATTAGTTTGAGATTGGACTTAAAGAATTTAAACAGGCCATTTTCCACAGTAGTCATAAGAATAAAAACTGGAACGATCCTTTCAGAATGCAATTGTCAATAAGGATAAAGATCTTTAAACATAACTGCATAAACTGTCTGATATAGCAATCTCATAATCCCAATACATAATCATATATAGGTAGATACGGCTACTTATTGTGGAATTATTATCTCAAAATAGGAAACATCCTACATCATCAATATTGATGAGTGACTAAATAAATGGTAGAGATAAAAAATGGCAATTAAGCCGGGTGGTGGTGTCGCAGGCCTTTAATCCCAGCTCTTGGGAGGCAGAGGCAGGTGGATCTCTGAATTTGAGATCTACATCGTGGTCTACAGAGCAAGTTCTAGGACAGCCACGGCTACACAGAGAAACCCTGTCTCGAAAAATAAACAAACAAACAAAAAAAGTAAATAAGGGCCAGGTATTGTGGTGCCCATCTTTAATCCCAGCTCTGGGGAGGTAGAGGCAGGCAGATCTCTGTGAGTTGGAGTCCAGCCTGATCTATAAAGTGAGTTCCAGGACTACACAGAGAGAATTTGTCTCAAAAGTCAAACAAATAAAAAAAAATATGTAAACAAATATAGGCAGGTATAGGCAGAGACCTATTGATTGTTTGATACAGGCGCTCATCATGTAGCCTTGGCTACCCTAGAACTGCCTGTCTCTTGCCTCTCAATCCCTGGGATCAAAGGTGTGCACTACTATGCTTATCCAAATTTCCTATTATTGCCACCTTCTGCATCTGTCACTTCCTGGTACACAGCACGTGCTCAGTAAATGTTTGTTCAGTAACCAAATAGATAATGAACTAGCAGGCACAGGACTTGAGTCCAGGCTTCTGTCTTCAAATTGTAGGTGCTTTCCAATGTACCTCACTCTTCTCTCACTTTATTTGGAAATACGTCATCTTTGAACTTTGTCCCAGACCTGGAACAATCCAGCCAGAAGGCAGATGACAGGACAAAGCCGTATTTGGGAATTTGTAGTAGGAGTGAACACCCTGGGGGGAAATTTATAAAACCACAAATAATCTATTATTAGGTGTTTTTTGTCGTCGTTATCTGTTTTTGTTTTTACTAGCTTTTGCTCTCCAAAACAAACCTATGCTGCGACACAGCAGGGACTGTGCATTTTTACAAAAGTGAGGCCCAGAGAAATCACAGGACTGCCCGAGGCCACACAGCAAATCGCATAAAGGTTACATTCACATTTCCCATGGACGCTCTCCTTCCCGCTTCTGCCACCTCAAACACACACTTGTCCAAATCCTGTTGCTCAATCCCTGATCGCCTCTATGATTACCTAGCGAGGAAAGTATGGGTTCTGAAGTCCAGCAGCCCGTGTGGAATCTTGTTTTACCTGCTAAGTCACTAGGCACGTGACAGTCATATTGGTTAACCTCCCTGAGCCTCTGCTTCTGGACCGGGAGCAACTGTAAGACCACTTACGGAAGTGTTGGGACAGTTGACTGGCATTATAAGTGGCCGCCCATAAAGAGCACTCAAACGCTTCAATTAGTATGGTCTGGGGAAGAAAGAAAAGGAGAGCGAGCAGGAAAGGGAAAGGAGAGAAGAGAGACACAAGGCCGGTTCATCGGTCCAGCTAACTCTACACTCTACAGATTGCTGCTGTGTTTTCTAGGGCGTCCTAAGGTCCGGCTCTGGCGCTCCACCCTGGACGTGGCGGGTGGAGGAAGGCACGGTCTCTCCAGGCTCTCTCTCTCTGATTCTCAGGGTTTCATATCCACCACCGGAGACGGTCCCCTCCACCTCTCGGCCCTACTCACCAGCTTCCCCCACAGCACAGCCTGTTTCCCATGGCGGATGCGTCTCCCAGGGAGCCCAGCTGGTTTTCGGACATAAAAGAGGTTGCGCATTTCCTGGTTCCCTGTTGAGCGAACCGCAGCAGCTCTCAGGGAGTCGCTGTCAGGGTCAGATTTCAACCGAGTAGGTTGGACCTTGGAAGCCACCTGGTGGAATCATTCCCAGGTGATTGTTCCCAGCCAGAGGGTGGAAAGGCACACGGGCTCCAGGTGCGAGTTATCTCACCTTTGGGATCTGAAACTTCTTTTGATGAAGCCACAAACTGTGAGCTGCAAACCTCGTTTTAAAAAGAAACCTGAGATACAAAAGAGTTTCCACAGGAAATGTTTCTCACTGTGTCTCACTGCCTTTGAAATATATCCTTCATAACGGAGCAAAGGCTTCTCTCCCTCATGTCTGCCCTGCCACACTCAGGTTTGAGTTTTACTGTCAAGATAATTGGTACCAGTTAGTTTCATATGTCCACAATATGGGTTTGAACACTAGAGGCTTTGGGAACCTGAAATGTAGGGAAATGGAATGCTCTCACATTCTCACTATTAGAAGTAATGTGTGCAAATTTCCTAACCCTTTACTATCTAGATTTCCAGCACAGTGAGGCATAAACACCGAATGTATTACCTCATCCTCTTTCTGGTATAAACCAGATGGTTCTGTGGCTGGGATGGAGCACTCACTGTCCTCTTCCCAGCTCAGGACTACAAAATCTCCACCAACCCCTGCTTGCAGCTTCTGCTTCCAATGACCCAAATTTGGGCCTGTTCCTCACTGGCCAGCAGCTATGATGCAGCTGAGTGAATTCCCTTAGAAACTGGGTTGAGTATGGTGGTACATGCCTTTAGTCCCAGCATTTGGGAGGCAAAGGGATGGGGATCTCTGTGTGAGTTTGAGGTCAGCCTGGTCCACAGAGCAAGTTCCAGGACAGCTAGGAATTCATAGAGAGACCCTGTCTCAAGTAAACGACAACAACAACAAAAGGAAAATATGGCTCCAAGAGAATCTTTGGAACCCATAATTCCAATCTTCAATATTTTCTTGGCATCTTTTTTCTTTTCTTTTTCTTTTTTTTCTTTTTTTTTTGAGACCAGGTTTCTCTGTGTAGTTTTGAGGCCTGTCCTGGATCTCGCTCTGTAGCCCAGGCTGGCCTCGAACTCACAGAAATCCGCCTGCCTCTGCCTCCCGAGTGCTGGGATTAAAGGCGTGCGCCACCACCGCCGGGCTTTTCTTGGCATCTTTAGTGTTGTCCTGGGATGTCCATAATCAGCCTTGCACTCCACAAAGTATGCTGGATTCTGAACTCTTCCTCATCTTAGGAAAAGTGGGGATGTGAGAGTGACCGCTTTATAGGACTGTGATTATTGAATGAGATGTGTGTGTATATAAAGCTTTGCTCCATGGCCAGACACATGGAACGCCCTCAGGAAGCCTTAGCTAGTCTTATTACTATTACTTCTTGTTCTCAGCCAATGATCAGATGGTGAAGCGTTTCATTGTACTGTCTCGTGTTCTAACCCCTGCACAGGCTTCTCTCCCGCAGACCATTCTTTATTCTGCTATTAACTATATTCTTTTCATCCTATAACCTGCTTCCTTTCTCTGGCTCAAAAGCCAGTGATCATTTCCTGTTACTGACAGGAGAGAATTCTCAAAGCCTTTCATAATCTGCTCCGTTGCCAGCCACCTCTTCGGTGGTAATTTACAGGAATTTATCCAGGAGATTTTTAGAGGGCCAGAAACTCCACAGAAAAGACAAAAAGCACTTTGGAGTACAAAACTTGATATGCCTTAAGCAGATTAACACGAGTGTGGAGTGATAACACAGACTAATGAGTATTCTATTGAAATCTGACCCGGTCTGTTCGTGTCTGGAATAACTTTAGACTTCTCGTTGACTTTCAAGTTCTATTGTCAGTGTGTGTAAGAGGTGGTACAGAAAGTGCTGTGAGATATGGCTGAAGGGACAAGGCACAGTTTCAGTGTGGGGGGAGGGGCTTCAGAAGAAACTAGCCAGTCCTGGTTGTGCCAGGATGTCGGAGGCCAACCCTGTGTGGCTGAAGTCCCGAGTGAATGTGTATTGTGATATGGGGGCGCTCAGCCTTTTGAGTATGGATGTTTATGAAGGATTGATCAGTGAGTACAAAGACTAGCAACTTCGGCCTCCTCCCCACCAAGGTTTGCAGCCCAACACAGAGACTTCCAACCAAGCCTTGCTGACCTTCCCCTGGGTGCTGTATGTAACAAACATGCTGAGGTGCTAGAGAACCTGAGCCCAGCTTCAGAGTGTGTTTGTCTGTGCGACTGTCCTTCATTCCCTCGACATCCCTAGCTGGGGTTCCGGGACCCAAGCTGTTTAGGATTCTGTACGAGGCTGCAATCACAGCTACTCTGGAGTCTAAGGCAGGAGGCTAGACCAGTCTGGGCTACATAGTGAATTCAAATCCCATCTGGGCTGCTTCGCTGCAAGCCGCAGGAAAACGTAATGGAATTCAGCTACTATCACAAAAGCTACTACTTGGAAAAGTCAAGGACCACTCCAAAGGTCAAGCCATGTCAGGCCATGGAGCAAAGATATATATATTGGTTCCTAAAATGATTTTTCTTGTGTGCTTCCAAGAACTGCTAACAGTGTATTTATCTAAAATGCCTATCCAATGCCATATGAAACAACACCTGTCTCCTGGGTCAGGCAGATAGCTTTATTTCTTGTGCATTTTAGGGTGAGACCCTCCTTTCTTACTAATAGACCCTTAACTTCTTACCTAACCACTTCTAGGAATGTGGACTGAGCACACAGACCTCCTTTGTGATACACTAACCGGTCATTAGCACTCAGGTGACCTCCTCTTTCACCACTCCCATTTTGGGTTGTAAAAGAAGGCCTGACAGTCACTAGCTGAGGAAAATTCTTACCTGCCTTTATGACCCCGTAGAATTCAAGCCTGGTGACTTTGCTAGGCCAGAGGATTGCCATTGCTTGGGTTTATAACTGGATACCAGAGAGACTTGTGGAGAACTGGGAGAATAAGGAGACAAGAGAATGAAAGAACTAGATGGGTAAGAACTTGAGAGGAACAAACTGAGACGGGGAAGAACTAGATTGAAGGGCGAGAAGAGAGGACTAGAGGAAGAAGATGGAAGATGAGGAAGAGTCAGATGGGGAAGAACAAGATGAGGAAGAACAAGATAGAAAAAAGGAGATGAGAGAGGAGCTAAGATGGGAAAGAACTAGATGGATGAGAATCTAGATGGGGCAGAACTAAGATGAGAGAACTAAGATAGAACTTAGAGGGGACAGCAGATAAATGTAGGGAGAAATCAGGCAAGAAAGGAGCTAGGCATGAGAGCAGAATAGAAGCTGTATAGAGAGAGAACTGACTCAGAATAATAAAGTGTATGGACTAAGGAGTTTCGTGTACATAGATTCATTTCTTTTCATCAAAGATTAATTATCAGCTGGTTGTAGATTCTTCCTGGACCCTGGGAGGGGACTATCGAGGGGCTGGACCCCCATAGTCCACGATACTGCTTAGTTGCACCCAGTCCTAAAATAAAGTAAAAACCAGGTCGATGGTAGAGTACTTGCCTAGCGTGTATAAGGCCCTATCAAGGGTGTGTGTGTGTGTATACATACGTGTGTATATACATACGTATGTATATGTGTATATGTAGCTATGTCTACGTAAGCATATATGTAAATATAGAAATGTTTGTTTGTGAATATATATGTATATATAAATGTCCAATAAGAAAAATGGAATGGGCTATTTGTAAAGTTCAAAGTCTCTGCAATTCAAAATGTCACAGAAGTTGATTAATAACTTTTAAAGGAATTTTTGTTTTGTTTTGTTTTGTTTTTTGAGACAGGGTTTCTCTGTGTAGCTCTGGCTGTAACTCGCTCTGTACAACAGGCTGGCCTGGAACTCACAGAGATCCACCTGCTTCTGCCTCCCGAGTGCTGCAATCAAAGGTGTGCACCCCCACTGTCCAGCTACTTTAAAAGAGTTTTGATGAAGTGAAGGTTTAGATTAAATTAGAGATTTTCAAAATGTTTCCTTGTAAAAAAGTCTTTTTTTTTTTTTTTTTTTTTTTGACTCAGCTCAGGGCTGAGTGGTAGGTAGAGTATGAGTTTAATGAGTGTGAGGCCTGGCTTCCCCACAATAAGTAAGTAGGCCAACTAATTTTAACTATAAAAGAAATTATGAAGCTGCTCAGGTTGTAATCTGAGGGGAGAACTTGAAAATCTTTACTTTATTATTGTTTTTAGACAGGGTCTCATGAAGTCTAGACAGGTCTCAAACTCATGATGTAGCTGAGGATTGACCTTGGATTCCCCATCCTCCTGCCTCCGCCTCTCAAGAGCTGAGGTTGCAGCTGTGTGCCCCTCCACCCCACTTCACTTACTTTCTTTTTTTACCTAAAACTTTTATGTGTGTCTATAAAAGGTGGCTAATTTTCCAGTGTCACGATTATAGGATTAAAGAGGTAGCAAACCTCCTTTTCCTTAACCATTTTTAAGCTTTTTGCATAAAGATGAACATTCTTATTAATCTCATAGCTGATGATGATATAAGAACAAGTCAAAAAACTTTCCCTCAAAGGCTAGAGAGTTAATATCTTAAGTTCTACAGGCCATGTCTATAGTCTTTCTTTTATAGCTTTTAAAAATGTAAAACACAGGGGCTGGAGAGATGGCTCAGAGGTTAAGAGCAACGACTGCTCTTCCAGAGGTCCTGAGTTCAATTCCCAGCACCCACATGGTGGCTCACTCTGGCGCCCTCTTCTGTATACATAATAAATAAATAAATCTTTAAAAAAAATGTAAAACACACACACACAAACACACACACACACACACACACACACACACACACGGCCAAACTTGGTCTGCAAGTGAGTTTTCTGACCACTGCTATAATGTATCTGCTCTGTTTTGTCATAGAAATTGTTTTCTTCATACTTACGCTTAGCCTTTTAAATTTCTTCTCATCCAGGTTAGGTTTACTAAGAGTAGCTAATCAAAGATATCCATTCCTTATTTTTATTTCCAATGCTTGTGTCCCATACTTTATTGCTTGACTTGTATATTACTTGATGAATATTTACTGAACTACTAAATAGAGAGGTGAATATAATCAATGTTGTTTCTCTGAGGTATGCCTTTATCGTATTTGTTCATTATGGAATATGCTGGGGATCTACCCCAGAGCTTTGTGCCTGTCAGGCAAGCACTCTGTCACTGAGATACACTCCAGGTCTTGCTTTGGTTTTGAAAAGAAAGAGATTTTTAAGCCAATAATCAAATTATTTGAAGAAGAGCTCTTATCTCAGAGGTCCACACATCCCTCTTAGGGTATGAATGGATCTTAAAATCTGTGCTGATGAATCTGCAAGTGTGTGTATTTTTCTGGTAAGAGGATTGATACCTTTTGTCAGGTTTCAAATGGACTTTCAACTCCCAAGAGTTAAGAAATAACCACATTAATGAAAGAATTTCAGATATCCACCATAACCTGGAAAACACACACACACACACACACACACACACACACACACACACGGAAGGAACTCTTTTGGAACCCCTCAAATCATACACATGCATGTTCTCTTGATTCTAAAGACTAAGTATGGCCACAGCCTCTCCCAGTGAACTGACTTTTCTGAACACACCATACTCCTAGCATTAAAATCATCTTCAGCCTTTCCCAAGGCTGCCTTTCCCGATCACTGCCTCTACAATGTGATGGTAGAATCTGCATTGAGTCTTAGATTAGGTACAGTGTTCTGTGGTTCCTTTCCATGGGTTATTACAAAATCAGAGACAATTGCTTTCTTGTATGGGCCTTCCCTGTACTCAAGATGGGAAGGATGTGGGTTCAGGGATACTGGTGGGTTAATGTATGCCCGTGTATGCACACTCTTTTCCTCTATCAGAGACCTTTCAGTGCAAAGCCATTCATACAGAAAAGCAAAACATTCACCCCAGAGCTTTAGTCAACTCTCTCCAGCCAAAAACATTTTCCCAACCCTACCCAGAAAGGCCAGACAGCCTGGAGACCCTTGTTTTGTGCCTCTAATCACCAGCTCAGACAGTGCCCTCTGGGCTGTTTGGACGGCGTATCCCTATCCCTCCCAGGATCACTCCCTCTTTTGTTGCATTGTGAGAAAATTATGGCTAGGAATTTGATCTGGAGCCAGTGTCAGCTTCCGGGGGTGATCTCAGCATCCAAGTGTGAGCTTAGGATGCCGAGACGATGGGCGCATTTCACAGTGGAAATTGCTACCTATGACCTTCTTCCAGTCCGTTCGCGGTTGGGTCTTCCAGGCCACAGAACAGGAGCGGCACAAACAAGGCCCTAAGGTTTAGGTTTATTCAGCTCCACTCAGAACTAAATCAAAGGCTATGGTACATCAAAGGACTAAATCATACACTGTGGACCATACACCTATCCCTTCCCCCGAGGACGCTGCTACCTCTGGGGTGGTGGACTTCTGGAATCGCCGTGGGATGTAGACAGGGGATTCACTGGGTGCTGGGTCTACGGCGGACAGTCAGGGCTCAGCTCTGGCTACCTCTTCCTCTTCCTCTGGGTCAGGAGGCGCAGGGAGCAGGGAGATGTAGACCTCATTGACTTCCGTGTCCAAATGCCGGCCGCCCCGAGGCGCCTCCAAGTTAAGGATGCCATCATGGGAGAGGGCGGCTCGGACCCGCCAGGGGTCCACATCTGCTGGCAGGACATAGGTGCGACAGAACTCTCGGGACACGAAGCCGTGGCGGTCCAGACGCTGGGGGTGCCGGGCCGACACCTCCAGCAGGTTGTCCACAGTCCTCACGGTCACCTCGTCTGGGGTAAAGTGGCTCACATCCAGAAATGCCTGGAACTTGCCCTCGCTGAGCCTGAGCTCTGAGGCCCCTGCCCTACTGCCCTCCCCAGCTCTGGCGGCCCGAGGCCGGACATAGTAGCCATGGTAGAGGGTGGGGGTCAGGATCTCTTCTGGCAGGAGGCCTGAGGGGGGCAGAGAGAGAAAGAGAAGGCAAGAGGCAGGATGAAGGAGGAAGCAGTTTGCACAGGGCTGAAAGGCGAGATCAGGAGACATGGGCCTGGGAAAGGGCAGGTGGGGAAGCTGCTGAAGAGGGCCTGGGGGAGGAAATTAGACGGCCATGAAGCCAGCAGGGATTTGGAGGACAGAAGTGAAACCAGAAGGTACTCAGCGTGCAAGGCCCGGGTACCCAAAGCTCTGCGGGTCTAAAGTCCTGTCCTGAAGTCTGTAGCAAGAGGAGAGCCTTGCTTGAGGGGGGAGTCTGGGGTGGGAGATGCCTCGCCCCAGGAGTTCACTTAAGCCCCAGGTAGGGTTGAGGCCAGTGAGACTGGGCGGTGAGCCCAGAATTTCAGGAGGTGGGGGTGGGAAGCCTCTGGGCCATACCTTCTCCGAAGCGCTGCTCGCCCAGGCGGCTGGGGTTGGCAAATTCGTACTCGGCAGTGGCTGGGTGGGCATGTGGCACAGTGCGGCCCGACATGACTGCGGTTGCGACTGGCAGCCCTGATCCCAAGTGCGGCCCCAACAAGATCGACGCGACCCCTTCAGCTGGAGGGAGAGCCAGGACTCAGTCAGAGTGGGGGCGGGGTCTACACCACCCAAAATAGTGCAAAGCCTCTGGGGGAGGGCCGGGAGCCTGGGCCCAGAGCGCAGCGATGAGGGTGTGACCAGCACAGCCTGGACCCCCTAAGTCCCCTCCTCTGCACACCCTTCAGCTGTCGCAGCAGCCCGGAAGGACAGCTGAGGGTCTTGGTCCGGGAGTGAGCTGGGAAAAGAAATTGGCGCGCTCACTGCAGGAGTGCAAAGGGAGGCCTAGTTTGGGCCTTTACAAATTGTACATTTCCATATCACCCTCTGTCTTTCTCAATCGTAGGCACCGTGCACACTACTGAAAAAAAAAAAATGTTCCGTGAGCCACATAGCATCAAAGGTGCAAGAAGCATGTTCTGTCTCTTTAATTCCAGGGTATTCTGAACTCAGGTCAACTCAGGGTTCCAGTCAGACACCTGGTACTGACTGACAGATTGGTGGTCACTGCTCCCTACTAGGACACCACAAAGGGTTAATGTCCCTGGGGCCCAGCCTAGGAAGATTCCAGTCCCTGCCCAGGCTCAAGATAGCTTGCTGGCTCAACTCCCCTGGCATGCAAGACTGGAGAGGAGGAGGGGCAGGGCACCAGCTGCCTGGGATTCCTGCCTCTGTCCTAGCTCCAGAGAACAAGGATGGGGGTGGGTGTCCCTGGGTGTGGACAGAGAGCTAGTGAGACAAGACCATGACAAGTCACTGGCCAGCTCAGCCAGTGTTTGTGTTTCTCTTTTCTTAGCTCAGTGAGTACTGGGTATGTGTCACCCTGCCAAATCCCTGATCACAAGTCTCCATGAACTGGCGGTGAGCTGGGATAATAAAACCCCTGACATCACCATTCCAGAAGCTTCACAAGACTGCATATATAAGGGGCTGGCTGTAACTGCCGCTGAAGGAGCTGAGCAGCCCACGGACCCTCCCTTCATCTAGCCACCATGGACATCGCCATCCACCACCCCTGGATTCGTCGGCCCTTCTTCCCTTTCCACTCCCCCAGCCGCCTCTTTGACCAGTTCTTCGGGGAGCACCTGTTGGAGTCTGACCTCTTCTCGACTGCCACTTCTCTGAGCCCCTTCTACCTTCGGCCACCCTCCTTCCTTCGAGCACCCAGCTGGATCGACACTGGACTCTCGGAGGTGAGTCTCCCCTGTGCCAGGGCAGGAGTGCCCTTCCTGAGCCTCCTGAACACTTACTTCATTTGTTTTCCTTTTTGTCCCTGCCTAAGTCATTTCAGGCACGTGTGTGCACCAAGGTATGGGAGAAATGAGGTTACTGTGTGTTTCTCCCCTTGGAAGGAACATACTGTTTGGTGTTCCTCCATTTCCTGATACGTTTTTCTGTGCATGGTGAAGATCATCTTCCGGCCCCCAATGATAAAGCAGGATGTCCCTTTCTGGTTTTATTCCTAATGATCTGCATTAAAAGTTGTTTCAACTCCTTTACTTACCTCCCTAACAACCATGGTCCTGGAGGATTTTATCATCTCCAATTGCAGAGATCAGAGAGAAACCCACTCATTCTGAACTTTTTATGCCCCCTGGATGGAGCTGGAGACATCAGTCACTATATTCTGTCTCTCTCTTCCCTTGCCTCTGATTTTCTGGGTTCCTCGGGGCTGAGACAGTGCACTGACCTCAGTCTGTGCCTTATGAGGAATGGATGTATGTCCACTCCTGGGAAGCCCCAACTTGTCCTAACAGAGTGGGAGAGGGGTTGAACAGATAAGATTAAGAAAGGCTGCCACAGATAACATGCTGGTTTAAAAATATTCCAGTGTTAGGACACAGGAGCTGAGTGGGCAAGGGCTTTGGAAGGACAGGACCAGCAGAACATTCCAGATGGAGTGGGTAGGAAACTTGGCAGGGAGCTGAACAAGAAAAAGGGGCCTTTGTCTTATAGACAAATGACAAAGCCAGCATTGGGTAGAGAAGCAGCAGAAGCGATGACTAGAATCATCCTTGTGGTCCCCTAGTGACCTGTCTTTTTCTCTGTGCCTTTAAGTAAACTTCAGGACTGATGACCAAGAGGTGTCCCTTGTGTATCACTATGGTGGCTCACATGCACCAGAGTCATTCAAAAAAGGATTTTTTTTTTTTTTTTTTTTTTAGCAGTGAAAAGGATGAATTACATGGACAGGAAGTAAATCTATAGAACAATGAGTCCTCCCTCTCCAATTTCATTAACATTCTCCCATCTTTTCTCCTCCCTTCCCCACCTTTTTCTAGATGCGTATGGAGAAGGACAGATTCTCCGTCAACCTGGACGTGAAGCACTTCTCCCCAGAGGAACTGAAAGTCAAGGTGCTGGGAGATGTGATTGAGGTGCATGGGAAGCACGAAGAACGCCAGGTGTGTGGGCGCCTCTGTTTCTGTGTGAATCCCTTAGTGCGCACTGGATCCTGCCACCAGTCTCCGAGGCTGGCAGACTTCCAGGCCCCGAACATAAGGGACTAGAGCAGGAGCTGCCGTCAATGGCTAGGGAGCTAAATTAAGGATGGATCTGTAGTTACTGTTATGGTTTTGCTGAGAGAAGGGCCCCCTTGCTGTTTGTTTTGATTGCTTTGTCGTTGTCTGGTGACAACAAAATAACAAAAGACTTTTCAAAGTTCCCAACCCTCAGGCGCACCCTAGGCGCCAAGTAAGTATGAAGTTTCAGGGATATAACTCAGGTATCAACATTTATTTTAAAAAATCTCCTTGGGTAATTTCAGTCTGTAATCAAAGCGGGCAACCATTGATTTAGGCTCAGTGTGTTGTACATAATGACATTAACTGCAGGGTTGGAGGCATTTCTGTCTGTGACTTTTAGATGTTCAGGATTCCACGTCTCTTCTTCTGCTCATTTTAATACTAAGCTACTTGGTTTGTTCATATTCCAGAGCTTCAGGCTTATGGCTGCAAGGAAGTCAGGGAATTGAGATTTGTTTGGGTGGATGCTTGGGATTCAGAAGGTGTAAGGGTTAGGGCCAACAATTCCTCTTGCACTTTTGACGATTTTTTTTTTACTTCATGAAAAGGTGTTACGATTGCTTCTTAAAAATTAATAACTCACCAGGTATGGTGGTGCACACCTTTAATCCCAGGACTCAGGAAGCAGAGTTAGGCAGATCTCTGAGTTTGAGTTGTTCTGGTCTACAGAGTGAGTTCCAGAACAACTACACAGAGAAACCCTACTTTTCTTAAAACAAAAACAAAAACAAAAAACAAATTAAGGACTCAGAACCTGTGCATAATAAGTGTATCTTAATGTCCTCAGGGTGTTTCAGTTTTGTTTTAAGACTGGACCACAGTCTCCCCGATAGTCAACTTATTTAATATCAGAAATCCCATGGATTAGGAACATCTTGAGACATTCCTGAGGGATTGGGGCAATTTATGGGCTACCTCAAGGACAGAGATCCTCAGTGCCAAAGTCCACCCAACACAGAATCATTCCTTTGTAGGTAGGAATCAAATCTGGGCAGTTTTATTCCAGCCTTAAACGTGGATGAACAGCTCTGGACTTAGCTATCTGTGCATTTGTTGCAATGCAGGAGATGAAGTCAGGGCCTTTCACCACGAGACTATACTCCCAGCTCCAGATATTTCTTTTCTCCTTATGATTGCAGGGCCGTTTGGGAACCTCAGGGAAAGGGATGTCTGAGTTTGGGGCAAGTGGTGGTATTTCCTGTTCTTATTTCTCTGCTTCTTTCTTCATTCTCTTGGATTAGGACGAACACGGATTCATCTCTAGGGAGTTCCACAGGAAGTACCGGATCCCGGCTGATGTGGATCCTCTCACCATTACTTCCTCCCTGTCATCTGATGGGGTCCTCACTGTGAATGGACCAAGGAAACAGGCCTCTGGCCCTGAGCGTACCATTCCCATCACCCGTGAAGACAAGCCTGCTGTCACGGCCGCCCCTAAGAAGTAGACGCCCTTTCTCTCATTGCGTTTTTTAAAACTCGAAAGATTCCCATCAGTGAATGAAAATCTGTGACTAGTGCTGAAGCTTATTAATGCTAAGGGCCGGCCCAGATTATCAAGCTAATAAAATATCATTCAGCAACAGATTGGTCTTGTGTTTATATATTCAGTGTGCTTTAAATAAATCTACAAACGTAACTGATCTAATTCTCGATCTATGATTCAGGGGACTCCAAGGACTTTTGGGTCAGAATGACTGGCAGCACTTCCTAGTGGTACAAACCCAGGCGAGTCATTCACTTTCCCTGGTCTTCTGGTCTTCTCTCTGCAGCACTCTGGACTGTTAGGGACAGATTAAGGAGGAAAAAAAACCAAAACAAAACAGGTGATGCCCGGCCAAGTCCAAGGAATATCAGTTCCTTTAGAGAGAAGAGCTCTGGCTAACCCCACATCAAAGGCTCTAGTGCATCTCTGAAATTAATTACCTCACCAGGGAGACATGGTGACCTTAGTGTGACCTGACAAGGGCTGGCAGCTAACTCACAGGACAGTAAATAGTACATGGGTGCTAATCATCAAACAAGCCTCTTAGGTGTAGTGTAAAGGATTCAACAGCCCCTCCCCCCCATTTTTGATTTTTTTTTTTTTTTTTTTTTTTTTTTTTTGGCTTTTTCAAGACAGGATTTCTCCGTGTAGCCCTGGCTGTCCTGGAAGTTGATTTGTAGACCAGGCTGGCCTTGAACTCAGAAATCTGCTTGCCTCTGCTTACCAAGGGCAGAGATTAAAGGCGTGTGTCACCATGCCCAGCCAAGTTTCAAGTCTCTATAGGTTCAAACTAATTTCCTTATTGAAACAAAACAGACAGACAAAAACCACAACTCCCTAATAATCTGACATACCATGATCTACTCAGAAAGCCCTTTCCTTTAAAGTCATAATCAATGTTTGTGTCTGTGCATCAATCAATATCGGTTGTATAGGGAAATGCTATTATTCCTTTTTTTGGTCTAGCCAATGGCAAGATTTGTCCCAGAATTTATTACACCCTTTCAGCCATGTGTGCCACGTAACAGAAACCAAGTTCAGCTACAGGTGGTTCAAATAAAGCAGAGAAATTCCTTTTGTCTGCAGTGATTGACTTGAAAGGGCTGTGACCCAATTATGGTAAGAGATACAGTAAGGAGGGCTACTTGAAATGCTTCAAGGAACTATTTTTAAACTATGAAAGAGTGCCAAGGGGCTAGCTCAGGGCTAGAGTTCTTGTTTAGTATGTGTGATTGTGTGATGCCCTAGTTCCCACCATTGACATTGCAAAAATAAAAACAGAACACTAAGAAAAAGTTGAGATGAGAGAAAGGTAGAAAAAGGAGGTGTGTGTGTGTGTGTGTGTGTGTGTGTGTGTGTGTGAGAGAGAGAGAGAGAGAGAGAGAGAGAGAGAGAGAGAGAGAGAGAGAGAGAGAGGAGAGACAGAGGCGGGGGTGAGGGAGAGACGGGGAGACACTGGGATGAATACCTACTTTGAATGTAGAAGAAATCTTGGAGATGATTACTGACTGAAATTCTTTGTCTCTGTATGTGTGCTGTGTGTTTGTGTGTGTGTGTGTGTGTGTGTGTGTGTGTGTAGGTTGATGGTGTTGTTCTCCACCTTATTTTTGTTTGTGTGTCTGTGTTCATGTGAACATTTGTGTACGTAAGTGAGGGTGTGCATATGCCACGGTGCATGTGTGTCAGTCAGTGATCAACCTCAGGTCCTTGCTTTCCACCTTATTTGAGATGAGTTCCTTGTTTTTTCCACCGTGCACTCCAGGCTAGCTAGCCTTCTAGCTTCCTGGGATTCTTCTGCCTCTGCCCCTGCCTTTACTATGGGACCTCCAGGATCATAGACACATGTGCTGTGTTTGGCTTTACTAGGGTTCTGAGCATTTGAACTCAGGTCCTTACTCCTGCACAGCAAATGCTTTCCACGGGCCACTGAACTGTCTCTCCAGCCAAGGTCTCTCACCGAACCTTTAGCTCACAGATTAGGCTGGACTGGCTGTCCGACAAGCTCCGGGGATGCTCTTTACTCCTCCTCTCCAGGGATGAGATGTACAGCACTGTCTTTTTTTTTTTTTAAACTGTACATGTTGAGGACTTGACTTAGTGAAGCAAACAACTTACTGAATAAGTCACTGACTAAATTTTTAAGACAGAATTGCTAAGATTCCATTTACATATGATTTAGTCATTTACTGTACAGTGTATTCTTAATACATTCATAGATTTGAACATCTATCCTACAGTCAGTTTTAGATTTTCTGTAGAAGATCCCATATCCCTCGGCTCTAGGCAACCATATGTCTATTTACTTACTGATTTGCCTGATTTGGACACTTGCTAATAATGTAATCTTTAACATGTGGCCCTTTGTGACTAGCTTATATATCTTTTTGAGATTTTAAATATGTGTATATACATACATAAATATATGTACATTTTATATACATACATAAATGGTTTTTGAGACAGGGTTTCTCTGTGTAGTCTGACTGTCCTGGAACTCACTCTTAGACTAGGCTGGCCGCAACTCAGAAATAAACCTGCCAGTGCCTCTTGAGTGCTGGGATTAAAGGCATGTGTCACCACACACAGTTGATATTTTAAATATATTTTTATTTTATGTGTCTGAGTGTTTACCTGAATATATGTCTACTATGCACTACATGTATGCAGTTCCCATGGAGGCCAGAAAAGGGTACTGGATCCTCTGGGACTGGTGATATAGACAGTTGTGAACTGCAAAGTGGATGCTGGGAATTGAACCTGGGTTGTCTGGAAGAGCAGCCAGTGCTCTTAATGACTGAGACACATCTCCAGGCCCCACCCATTTTAAACCTGGTATAACATTTTCAAGGTTCAGTCATGCTGTTGTCTACATCAAATAATATTTTACTGAATAGATATGCCAGATTTTATCCTTCATCAGCTGCTGGACTTTATTTGTCCAACATCAGTTGCTGTTTCTACTGTTTAATTATTATGGAGATTGCTGCAATTAACATATTTTACATTAATTTTGTAATTGTTTTCAATTCCTTGTGGCATAAATGTAATTGGACTTTCTGGTCATAGGATTATTCCACATTAATTTTTAAAACATGGTGCTTTTTCTTTGTATTATATCTAATGAGGTATCTGATGGCTTGCATCTGTTTTTTTTGTTTTGTTTTGTTTTGTTTTAGATTTATTTATTATGTATACAGTGTTCTGTCTGGTTGCCAGAAGAGAGCACCAGATCTCATTATAGATGGTTGTGAGCCACCATGTGGTTGCTGGGAATTGAACTCAGGACCTCTGGAAGAGCAGTCAGGGCTCTTAACCTCTGAGCCATCTCTCCAGACCGTGTTTTGGTTTTAGTGCTGGGGATAGAACTACAGGTATGGTAAGCGCTCACTTTAACACTGAGTTATCCTTGCCTCTTCCTCATTCTCAATGGTTTATTAAAGTTAGCAAGACAAACATGGTGGGAGCGTCAATTTTGAAAGAGAACAGCATGACGTGCCCAGGTATTTTGGTCTGATTGGAGAACTGTGTATATGAGAGGGAATATGGGGAATGAAGCAGCATTTATTTGGAAGGCAACAGAAGCCAGTGAAGGGATTAAATCAAGTGAGTGGAATGAACAATCTAGTATTTTAAAATTTACTATATGGAAATATGGTGATGGAAGAGTAGAAAGTAAACGGGAATAAGGGCATCAGAAAGGTATTTCTGCAAACTAGAATTAGGAATGTGACAATGTCAGGTACAGCTGGGCAATGGTGGCGCATGCCTTTAATCCCAGAACTCGGGAGGCAGAGGTAGGTGGATCTCTGTGAGTTTGAGACCAGCCTGGTCTACAGAGTGAGTTCCAGGATAGCCAGGGCTACACAGAGAAACCCTGCTCAAAAAACAAAAAACTGACAAACAAACAAAAGGTCAGGTACAGTGAAATCTAGTATAAATGTTATGCCTGCCCAAGAGAATTTAGATACATTCCTATTGATTGATATCCTGAGCAAGATGAGGGGGCCATGATCACACCTGATATTGGACTCTACTCTCAAGATTCTGACCAATGCCCATTTAGAACAGATGTAAAAGTTGCAAAGTTAATAATTTACAAAGATATAATCTGTCAAAATAAACAGAGAAATAAACTCCAGAAAAATAGAGTTCAACAAAGTCTGCAAGATAAAAATCTATGTATAAAGTTCTGTTCTGGTTCTTCATTCCTACCTTTTAAATTAGCCCACTAGTGGCCTAAAATAACAGTTGTTCTATTAGACCTTGTTGTGTAGTGTAGGCACTGGTTAGGGCCACTTGGTGACACCCTAATGATTTATACGCTGTTACCTGAGTATCAAGGAGACTGGGTACCTTATTCCTGACACCTTGCCAGGTATTGAAAATACAGATGAAACAGAGAAATCCCAAGATACACAAAATAATTTACCCAAAGAAGTTCTGAAGAAACACATTATCTAAATGAGCACATTTCTGGAGTAAGAAGATTGAGCCAGAAACCAAAATATTACACTAAAGAAAAGCCTCCCTACATTTGCCAATTTAACTACCCACAGTTCTCTTCCAATCTCCCCACTAACTGCTTTGCAAGCCCTCCCTCCAACCAGCGGGTCACTCCAGCATCTTCCTGAGCCACTGAGACTCCGTGACAAGTTGCTGTTCCTTGTTGCTAGGTTCAGCAGACTTAGCTTTACTTGATCCTTTGGTGCTCTTTGTGGAGGAGTTAACAATTGGTTGTCTCTCTATTATTATTATGATGATGATGATATATACAGAAATTATTGAGATGCAACTGTATTCTTGAGATGTTCCAAAATTAAGTCAATATATGTAAAATTCTCGGTGATAATAGGGAAGTTGTTTCTTTTCATAGTCCTCAGCAGGGCTTACTCAGTAAGGACACAGCACAAACCCGCTATAACTGATTGACTTCGGGAATGCACCCAGCAACATCTAAGCCATGGCAGGGCTTGCCACGGATGGAAAGCAGAGAGGAGTATTGACAGATGTGAAAGACATACATATGTAGACGAATTTCTTTTTTTTTTTTTTTTTTTTTTTGGTTTTTCGAGACAGGGTTTCTCTGTGTAGCTTTGCGCCTTTCCTGGAACTCACTTGGTAGCCCAGGCTGGCCTCGAACTCACAGAGATCCGCTTGGCTCTGCCTCCCGAGTGCTGGGATTAAAGGCGTGCGCCACCACCGCCCGGCTGTAGACGAATTTCTAAATGGTCTTGTTAAATAAAAACCACGGAGTCAAATATAGGGGTGTAAGCTCTAGAGAGATCAGAGAAAATAGGGAGAGTGGCCAGCCAATCTTACCTCACCAACTCTGCAGCTTCCAAATGTGAGCTCCTTCCTATCCTACCCACACTTTTATTGCCTTGCTGTTCTGCCTTCTCATTGGCTATCTTAGCCCAGCTACCTCACTTCCTTGTCACTGCCTGTCTGTACAGACCTCCAGGTCTCTATGGTTGGTACTGGGATTAACGCATGTGTCACCACACCTGGCTCTGTTCCCTAGCATGGCCTTGAACACACAGAGACCCTGCCTGATAAGTGATTGGATTAAGGGCATGTGCTCCATGACATTTACTTAAAATGGCTGGCCTTTTCCCCTCTATCCCTCCTGTTCTTTTTCAAATTCATGGCCTTTCCTCCCCCATTAATTGTTATCACATAGATATTTGTATATATAGTCTTAGGTGGGGTTTCTATTGCTGTGATAAAACACCATGAACAAAAGCAATTTGGAAAGGAAAGAATTTGTTTTAGTTTATACCTTTAAATCCCTCATCCAGGAAAGTCAGGGTAGGAAACTCAAGACAGAACATTGGAGGTAGGAGATGATGCAGAGGCCATGGAGGTGTACTGCTTACTGGCTTGCTCCCCTTGGCTTGGCCAGTCTGCTTTCTAGCATTCAGGACCACCAGCTCAGCAGTGGCACTGCCCCCTGTGGGGATAGACCCTCCATATCAATCATTAATCAAGAAAATGCACTTACTACAGGCTTGCCTACAGGTCAACTAGATGGAGGTAATTTCTCAATTAAAATTCCCTCTTCCCAGACATGTCGATCTAGGTTTGTGGTAAGTTGATAAAAACTCACTAGGACAGTTAGAGTAAATAGAAATAGAGATTTTGTTTGTTTGTTTGTCTTTTGGTGTCCTGTGCTTTATTTAGACAGAAATCATGTTTTGTGTTCCTTTCTACAGTCTACTTCAGAAAAAAGTGATGCTACTTTTTTTTCCGCTTAGTTTCCTGGATCCTAAAATTGGGCCATGTTTGGATCATATACACACCAAGAGTAATGAGTGGGTAGAGGCTTTGAGTAGCTATTCATAAAAGTTGACTTTTCCGTGCATTTGTATTGAGGAGGATCCAGCTCAGGCTGATGTCCAGGGAACCAATGAGGCTCTCGCTTAAATCCTAAGGGAAGGAAAGATAAATGGGAACAGTCAACAAGGAGTTTTTTAACAGAGCTCATACTTATTTCTTAGTCTTGTCAAAACTGAGACACTAGAGAAATTGTTCACTTATTTACACATTCATTTCCCTTTTGAGTTCCTTTCATTTGCCAGGAAGATGGGTGCTAAGAGTTAAGTATTAGTAAGACAAGTCCACCTACTATGTGCTGATTGTGGCTTTTTGCTGTTGTAGCTTGCATCATATGTTGATTCAAAGTAGTGTCCAAACTAGAAGGAAAAAGTGATAGTTTAAGAATATAGCCGGGCCGGGCGGTGGTGGCACACGTCTTTAATTCCAGCACTCGGGAAGCAGAGGCAGGCGGATCTCTGTGAGTTCGAGGCCAGCCTGGTCTCCAAAGCGAGTTCCAGGAAAGGCGCAAAGCTACACAGAGAAACCCTGTCTCGAAAAACCAAAAAAAAAAAAAAAAAAAAAAAAAAAAAAAAAAAAAAAAAGAATATAGCCGGGTGGTGGTAGCACACACCTTTAATCCCAGCACTGGAAGGCAGAGGCAGGCAGATCTCTATGAGTTCGAGGCCAACCTGGTCTACAGAGTGAATTCCCGGACAGCCAGGGCTACACACAGAGAAACCTTGTTTCAAAAAAACAAAAAACAAACAAACAAAACAAAAGAATCTCATAGTTGGGGGCTGGAGAGATGACTCCGTGCTTAAGAGCACTGGTTGTTTTCCCAGAGGACCTGGGTTCAATTCCCAGCATCTACACAGCAGCTCACAACTATCTGTAATTCCAGTTCCAGGGGATCTGGCACCCTCATACAGACATACATGTGGGCAAAACACCAATGCACATAAAAACTAAGTAAGTCTTAAACACACACAAACACACACACACACACACACACACACACACACAGAGACACACACAGAGACACACAAAATCCAGTCATCTATAGATAACATCAAAAAGTAAGGGCCAGTGCAGTATGACTTTAATTGTTTTGTCATTTGAGGTAGACTAGAGGTTCATCTGTGATTAGACTATCATACTTTCTTATCCATTGGCTGTTTGTTTAGGAGATGAAAGGGCAAGGCTCAGGTAAACAGTTAAACAACAAGCTCAGAGGAGAAGGTATTCTGAGTCAGAAGACAGCCCCGTCTTTCTGTAGATTAACAGGTGAAATCCAAACAAAACAAGAGAAAAAGCGATCTACTCATCATTTGATAACTTATGGGGAACACTGAATTTGATATTGAAGTGGGCTAGGTGATCCAGCTGAAGAATGCGCTCTCATAATACTAAACATAAACCTCTCACATGGCTCCTGGCATTTCTTCTAACAGAAAGTAACAAAAGAAGAGAACGTTATCTTACCTGGGAAGGCAAAGGTTTAGGTTTTACAATATTCTTTAGGTCATATCTTTCCTGGTTCCAGTTGCCTATCAGAGTACGGTTCGAATAGGAGTTCTCATTAGTGTTGCATCTCCACCCGTACTGAAAAAACTTGGACATGTTAGTCCAGTCTGTCCACACTTCGCCATGACCATCAGCATAAATAAGGCTGCCATAGTGTGGGTTTCTGAGGAAACAGACAAGATTCTGTCTCTGGAAAAACAAAGAACATGAAAGCTTACTAAATAATGAGAGCAGAAAACACACTTGTTTCTACCTCTGCTTTACAGGGTCAAGTGTTAACATAAGCACACCTTAATAACACTCTAGGCTTTTGTCCAAATATAATTTATATGAGCTTGATTCTTCCTCTTCAGGTGCATGTACCCATTGATCTATGTTGCAGAATATTATTTTAAGGTGTGTTACTTTTGTTTATGTTGCATTTATTTAACTCTGTGAGGCTGTGCTACTTTGCTTGTCTAAAACAACTGATGGTTTAATAAAAAAATGAACGGCCAATAGTGAGGCAGGAGAAAGAGCTAGGAGGGGCTGACAGGCAAAGAGGATAAATAGGAGAACTCAGGAAGGGAGGAGAAAGAACTAGCCAGGGACATCAGGGGCCAGCCACCCAGCTACACAGCAAGCCATGGAGTAAGAGATTTACAGAAGTAAGAGAATAGGAAAAGCCCAGAGGCAAAAGGTAGACAGGATAATTTAAGTTAAGAAAAGCTGGCAAGAAACAAGCCAAGCTAAAGCCAGACATTCATAATTAAGAATGAGGCTGTGTGTATGATTTATTTGGGACCTGGGTGGCAGGCCCCCAAAAGAGTAACAACAACAACAGATCTATCATGTCAATCATCAGTAGTGGATGACTGACTATACAAATGCCACTGTCCCACATTCCTTGAAAAGACAGAAAACCTTTCAGCATCCCCAACACCATATGAGCAATGAGTTAAATGTTTTAGTGATTTCAAGATGTAAGAGTTGAGGGTCTAAGGGTATTGCCACAGGGAGAATGAGAGGTGAAACATTGAAAAGCCAGACAATACAATGAATGATTAAAAATAACTTCCTTTCCAGATCAGCTCAAATAAGATAACACTTCTTCTACCTCACATAGAAGTTTTCTTCACATTGTTTACTTTATATCGGTCATAGGTTCAAGAACATGCAATATAACCCATACCTGTTAAGAACAGAATTTGTATTTTGTTCATGGTTGTATATATCCTTCCAACCAATAGTTACCATCCCAATCAATAGTTCTTTGCAAATATCAGATAGGAAATGTCTGTATTTTAAATTTTTGGCAAGCAATCAAAAGCCCAGCTTTTTTGTTACATAATAAGCCTGGTCCCTGGGCAAAGGAGTAAGATGATACCTGTGTTATCGATGAGAAACTTGATGGTGAATACAATGATTTGGTTGAATATCTCAGAGAGAAACAGTAATCCTTTGGTGGCCATTCCATGTTCGTTAAAGAATCTTCAAACCTGATCTTTCCAGTTCTCCAAACAAAGGAATACAGATCACCACAGACACATGGCCAATGGTCTGAGAAACACAACCCAACTGCCTTTTCACAGGCAGACAAAACCAATACTATAGCAATGAAGGATGAGATTGTAGGCAACTGCCCTCACATCATCTACCTTTGTGAAGATATGTGCATGCATGTGCTGATGTCACCAAACAGCATGATGACTTGGGTAGCTGGACCCAGAAAGCCTAGTAGGCCTAGAGTTTAGAGGTGATGCTGTCCCTCGAACTAGAATGACACATATCCACTTAGTTGTCTGAGACAGAAAACCAAGGCTGATTTTTGATTTTCTTTTGGCATTCAGTCAGTCACTAAGTCTTGCTGATTTCTGAATCAGTCCACTACTTTTCATATTCACTGCCAATGTCCAATTCAGGCCACTGTCTCCTTTTGTCCCCTTTACTGCAAGGAGCTTCTTAGCTGATTTCCTTGTCATCAACCTTGTTCTTGTCTAATCCTTTCTCCATAGGAAAGTTGTTTTTGAAAATCAAAAAAAATCGCAGCGTCTTCCTATTTTAAATCTCTTAGTGGCTTCTGTTGTTGTTAGAACATCTGATTTTTTTAAAAAGATTTTTATTTATTATTTATACAATGTTCTGCCTGCATGTATGCCTGCAGGCCAGAAGAGGGCACCAGATCTCATTACAGATGGTTGTGAGCCACCATGTGGTTGCTGGGAATTGAACTCAGGACCTCTGGAAGGGCAGCCAGTGCTCTTAACCTCTGAGCCATCTCTCCAGCCCAAATATCTGAATTTTTAAATCTGACTTTACTGGTTACCTAGGCCATTTTTGATTAAGGAAACTGTAGGAAGCAACTGCCACAATCAAGCAACAGTTGGTGGCACTCATCAATTTCCCAGAGAGGCCTGCTTTTTGGGGTATCTGAACGCACTGATTGGGGTCTGGTCAAACTTGCTGGGACTACTCATGGTAGCTTTTAGTCTACAGGTAACTTTCCCCCATGTTTCTCTGCAAATCTTCAGCATTCTTCTAGAATTTGTTATGGTCCTTAGAGTGCTCTTTAGCTAGGTCAGCCTAGGGTGGGTGCTTGGGCTGGGGATCATTCATCAGTACTGTGAGCGAATGAATTACTTCGTGGCTGTTTTCCGGTCTTCAGCTAATCACTGGCAGACAGACATGTGACATGCCCCCTCCCATCCATGTCAGGGTGACAGATCTTCGTTTTAAATGTGACCTTGGGTGGAAAGTTAATTTTCCTGAAGGCCACTTTATCAGGTGGATTGACTAGAACAACAAGCCCTTGCCAAATCAATAAATTAGCTTCATCAACCTGGATGCTAGCAAAGCTTTTCATTTCATATTTTGAGAACTCTCCAAGCTTCTTCATCAGCCTCCTGCTGGCTGACATATTGGATTTTTTTGTGGCTTTCTATATTCTCAGAATAAGGTTTAGGCTGTTATGGTTACAACACTCCATGTGACCTGGCCGCCTCTGAACTCTTCAGTGCCATTTGCTACTCTCTCTCTTACCGCGTTCAGCCAGTCCAGTGTAACCACTGTTTTTTTTTTTTTTTTTTTTATTATGCTTTTGTAAACAGTGTTCTTTCTGATTCCAATCCTTTTCACCTAGATAAAATGAACACCTGGCCCCACCTCCCATTAGCTTTCAACACAGGCTAACTTCAGGGAATCTATACCTCCCTTTCCCAACTTGGTAGTGTTTCCCCTTGTGTGCGCTTCATTGTGATGTGAATTCCTCCACTCGCGGTGGGTACACACCCCATTACATCTGCGTTGCCTCTTTTGCTGTGTGCATTCGTTATCAGACAGTAGGCAGGCCCCGTCTAGTCCACCCACACACCTAAGTGCTCTCACAGTGATCGGGAACAAAACAGGCATTCAATGGTTTGTTTTTTCCCCCCCTTGAAAATAGGATCTACAAGCACCTGGAGATATGTTGAGCAGTAGCTAAGAGAACAAGAGGTAGCCATTCAGGAGATGGTGGGTGCAGTTACAAAACCCTGTGCCTCTGGAACACGCAGGACTCGCCTACCACCCCCATTTAGTGACTGTTTTGTGACCTCAAGCAGGTGTGGCGAAGACGCTCAGGTCCGTCCTTGTGCTGAGGAGCAAACGAGCCTTCCGAGGCACACGAAGGTGAGGGGGAAAAGCCGACGGCTCCATCCCACTTTCAACCTTGTAGCTCCCGGCCAGTGGCTCTAAGTGTTTATCCAGGCAACCACACGCTGTTGATGCGTCATCAATGAGTGCCAGACGGAGAAGGGGGGGGAACCGAAGCCGATGCGAAGGAAGTGATGCAATAAATGTGCGCCCCAGAGAGCGCCGGCAGGGAGCCAGAGGAGACCATGGTTCCTCGGCGCCTCCTGTTGGTCGGGGAAGGGAATTTCTCCTTCACAGCGTCTCTGATCAACACGATGGATCCCGGCGTCAGTATTACCGCTACCTGCCTTCAGCACCCGGCTGATCTGGAGGAGGATCCGGTGACCCAGGAGAACCTACAGCGCCTGCGCGAGCGAGGTAGCGGGTCCCACCCACCCCTCCGCCAGGCCCGGCCCAGAGCGTCGGGGGTGTGGCTCGCTTGGGGAATGCGAGTGCGCCTCCTGGAGGCGCTCCCGGGGAAGTGCTGTGTGCCCAGGCCTGGGCTGGTTTGCGCTTCTGTGTTTGTCCGGGTTACAGATCTTAAGATTTCTTTTGGTCTATATTTTCACGCCTTTACACTTTCTTTGCCAGGTATTGAAGTATGTTTTGGTGTGGATTGCACCCAGCTGGCACACGCCTTGCAGGCACACGACAGAGACTTTGATCGAATTTATTTCAACTTCCCGCACTGTGGACGAAAAGCTGGAGTCGCTAAGAACAGGGAACTGCTTGCCAAGTTTTTCCAGAGGTGAGGAAAGACGAGTCCTCGCGTGGGAAAGGTTTCCAGGTGTCCATAAGCAAGTTACCGCACACAAGCTTTGTAGTTGGGGAAATAAGGCGGACGTGTGTAAGTTGCTAGGATACACGTGGAAAGAAGATAAACCCAGAGGAAACCACAATCTTCTCTTAAAGTGAGTCATATAACCCGAGGTGTAAAAGCACAAATAGGCCTTAGGAGGAAGAAGGCAAGATTATTTTTAAAAATTGAATTAGTGTCTATCAGCATGTGTTTAATGTATGGGTGTGGAGGTCAGAAGACAACTTACAAGAGTCAGTTCTCCTTCCATAGTGGATCTGGGGGATAGAACTTAGGCTGCCATGCTTGGTGTCAAGCACTCAAAGCGTCCCAAATTGTTTGTTTAATTTTTTTTTATGTATATAGGTGTTTTGTTGACCTGCATATCTGTGCGTCCTGAGTGTGCCTAGTTTGCTCAGGGAGGCCCGAAGAGGGCATTGGATCCTCTGGGACTGGAGTTACTGATGGGCGTCGTCATCATATGGGTGCTGGGAATTGAGCCTCTGAACAGCCAGAGCTCTTAACTGCCTAACTCTCTCTCTTCAGCTCGCCCCCCAAATGCCTTTAAATGCAAAATAGTAAGAGCCAGTTTAGCCTGATGACTAAGAGCGTGGATTTAAGAGCCACATGGCCTGGGTTCAAACGCTGGCACACCACTTACTAGTTAAAACTGTAGGCAACTGTAGTTCTTACCTGCTTCTTTTTCTATACCTATAAACTGGGGCTACTAATAGTAGCTGCTTCTTAAAATGATTATGACTTTAAATATCAATAACTTTATACCAGTATACTAAACTGATAGTATTGGAGGGCTCCCCTGGGCTATATAGATTTGAGAAACCTTTAGCAAGGGCAGTATTTTAAATTAGGCCGTTGAAGTATAGATGCGTGTGTGTGTGTGTGTGTGTGTGTGTGTGTGTGTGTGTGTGTGTGTAGTGATTATTAAAGCTAGGGCTTTATGCATGGTGATGTAGTGCTCATCCAAGCCCAGAACTATAGAGTAGGCAGAAGGCAGTAAGATGTTTTCCTAATGGGGAGAAGCAGCACAGAGTGAATTCTATGGAGGAGCTTTGTGGACATTGGCCTTTCTGTGACATACAGGAAAAGAACACAGATGCAAAGCTTGTGACCAATGTAGTTGTGGGGACACAAGTGGACTTTTTAAAAAAATATGCTTAGGTTTAATAGACCTCGACAAGTAAGGTGAATTTTAATTATTTCGGAGCTAAACCATGTGCGTATCGCTGACTCCTTTTGTAGTTTCTGTGTCTGATAAATTTCTGGTGTTTGTCCTCCATAAGCTGTGCTGATGTTCTTGCAAAGGAAGGAGAGGTTCACGTGGCACTGTGCAGAGGACAAGGTGGAACTCCTGCCGATAAGCCCCAGAGAGAGTGGCACAACAGTTGGCAAGTGGTTGCCATGGCAGCACTGGGAGGGTTCATTTTAAGTGATGTGTATCCCTTCAGCTGTGAGGCTGTGCCAGGATACAAATGCACTGGGTATAGGTAAGTGATACCATAGGCCTAAACCTTCTCTCCTTCCATCTCTTGCATGAAGTAATAAAAAAAGAAAATCAAAAGTAGGCTCTTGCCTTTCTAATTTCCTGATTTAGGTTCAAAAATACTTTTTTTTTTTTAACTGATGGCAACCTTCACACACACATACAGACACACACGAATTATATATATGTGTTGGTGAATATTATTTTAAGGTGTGTTACTTTTGTTTATGTTGCATTTATTTAACTCTGTGAAGCTGTGTTGCTGTGCCTGTGTAAAACACCTGATGGTCTAATAAAGAACTAAACAGATAGGTGGGGCTGGCAGGCAGAAAGGATATATAGGATATATAGGAGAAATCTGGGAAAAAGAGGAAGTAGCCAGAGAAGGAGGAGGATCCAGGGGCCAACCACCCAGCTACACAACCAGCAAGCCACAGAGTAAGAGTAAGATTTACAGAAGCAAGAGAATGGGAAAAGTCCAGAGGCAAAAGGTAGATGGGATAATTTAAGGGAAGTTGGCAAGAAACAAGCCAAGCTAAGGCCAGACATTTATAGTTAATTATATACCTCTATGTGTGATTTATTTGGGAGCTGGGTGGTGGGTCCCCCAAAAGAACAAAAACAAACAACAACATATATACATCTATTTAATTTAAACTAAAATGTAACTACATAATATTTAATTTAAACTAAATGAAATGTAAATGTATAATATTTAATTTAAAGAAGTTGTTTGTTCACTTATTTTGGCAGGAGTCAGGCTAAGTCATTTCATGTAGAAGGTGCTTTGAACCATGTCTTCACCCAGAGCTTACCCTTTGAAGACTCTCAGCCCAGAGCATTCAGAGTCAGACTGGAAGACCAGTGGTTTTCCTTTACAGAACCAGAAGGACTTGCAGGAAAGTTGAACAGGTAATCTTTTATTTTGCTGGAAATCACTCCTGTCCCTACTTGTACCATGGTCATCTTAATGGTCACTGAATTTTAATTTCATTGTTAATGATGTTGGTGCTGTGGCCACTTGTGAGGCTGATATATTGTAGGGGTGGTGGCAGTGGTCTAGACTGTATGCTAAGTCTCCAGGCCTGGGAGGATAGTTCAGTGGTAGAATAACTTGCCTAGCATGCACAAGGCCCAGAATTTGCTCCCGTCATTGCAAAACAAAACAAAACAAATAACAGGCCCCAAACTACACCCAAAAATGTACATTCTCAAAAAAATGTACATGCTCTTGCTCCATATGACAAATGATTTATTTTCAGGATCAGTTTAAGGATAATTGTTTTCTACATTTCTACATAAAGTCTAACAAACGACTTTAATTCCAGCAGTTATTATTATAAGTGAAACATTATTTTATGTGTTTAAACAGGCGGTTTCTTGAAGCATCCTCCTGCCATCCCATCAAAACCATCAATGAGAAACTCATTGCTGAACTGGGCAAACATTTTCCTTTCAAAAGGCTGAAGTGCTCCTTCCCTTTGTTGTCACGGGGAGGCACCAGTGTCCTCCCTCCAGAGACCGGCGACCTTCAGCCTGCCTTTCGGATTAATCTCCATGAAGATAACTCCGATTCTGAGTCCCTGACTGGTGGAATAACACAAGAAATGGAAGACGTTGTCCTGTCGTTTTCAGGACGTGCCCTTCCCAAGAATCCTGGGAGAGATGGCTGCAGAGCAGCTCACGAGGGGATCTGTGGACAGGCCCAGCTCTGCCTTAGATCTTCTCTTCTGGTTCACGCTGAAGCTGTCATCCATTCGCCGGACTTCATCCCAGGTTCTCTGCACATCCTCAGTGGGCCTGTCTTTCGGAAGTGCCACATTTTACCTTTCACGATGCCAGCATTTCACGAGACTTTGTTTATGCTTGGGTTAAACACAAATGGGAAGGATAGCTGCCTTATGTCACTGCTGGGTCACCTGAAGGAGAGTCTAGATAACCTTCTGACTCAGACGTTGCTGGAGGGCTCCAATGTGAGCACTTCAGTGGAATTTGTCCTTCAACCAAATGGAAAGGATTTTATAATTCATGTGAAGTCTCTTAATTTGGGCCCAGATTGTACTGAGAATCTGATTATTGGGACTATTGTCACATCTACAGCTGTTACACACAAACACCAGTGTTTTGTGTTTGTTTCTATAAACTTGGACTTATTAGCCATGCTTGTCTATGATATTTCTGATTGGAGAATATTGTGGACTTTTGATAACCGTTTCCTGAAAAGATTTACCCCTGGGAAAATAGAGCCCTTTAAAAGCTATTCCCTGTATCCTCCACGCTATGTGCATGATATTAGTTTTTGGTTAGATGAAAAGAAAGGATTTGATGAACTAGAGTTTCACACCTTAGCCCGAGCAGTGTCCCAGGACACTATTATTTCCATACAGTTCCTTGGTCGTTTTCAGCATCCAGACACTGAACAGGTCAGTCTCTGCTACAGATTGACCTATCAAGCTTGTGATAAGGCGCTCAGCTCCCAGCTAGCAGCAGCAATGCAGTCACGGTTTAGGAAAGAGATTCAGAGACAGCTGCATGTTTTACTGCGATAGGCTAGGAAAGTCCTTTCTACAGCTCGACCCCTCACTGTATGTTGTGTGTGAGTGAGAAAGAATGACTTGGAACTGTTACTCCTTTCTGGAATCTGTGTGGGGTTTTTGTTGTTGTTTGTTTTTTGGTGTGTGTGTATATAAGATTTTTTTTTCATTGTGACTAAAGTAGTTTTGATGGACCCTAAAGACACCTGTGAACATCATTTAAACCTACAGACTGGCTGGGTGTGGTGGTGGTGGTGGTGGTGGTGGTGCATTCTTTTGAGCCTAGTGCTCAGGAGGCAGAGGCAGGCAAGGGACTGTGTTTGAGGCCAGCCAAGGCTACATAGTGAGGTCCTGTCTTAGAACCAAATGAAGCTATGCCCAAAACAAAAAAAAAAAAAAATACCCTTACAGACTAATGTGACTAGTGACCTTGTAGTTCAGTTCTGATCCTGAGTAATGACTAAAAAACAAGTGTTATGTACTTAACTGTTCTTTTGCTGAAGAGGCTGTATGTCTCACCACATGTAGATATATTTCCCACATTCTCAGTTCCTCTTTATCATCTCACTGAGTTTAGGAATGTCTTATTGCATATGTTACACATTTGAGGTTATGAACATCACGATACTGCTGTTTCTTTCTGTCATTGACTATTAAAGTCATGGAACTCAAGTATCAGAGCTTGGTTGACATTTGGGTCTGACCAAAGACCTACTCTGTTTGCTACTTTACTTCTCTCTCCCTGGTTTCCAGGAAAGGAGATAAGGATATATATGAGTTCTACTGAAGTTGGATGTTTGGGCTTGGTAACTAGTGACTGTGTATGGAAACTGATCCATATGATCAATCTTCATTTTTTAAAATTTTTATTTATTTATTTGGATTTTCAAGACAGGGTTTCTCTGTGTAAGAGCCCTAGCTGCCCTGGAACTCTGGAGACCAGGCTGACCTTCAACTCAGAGATCCCCCTGCCTCTGCCTCCCGAGTGCTGGGATTAAAGGCCTGCAACACCCCCCCCCCTTTCTCCCGTGTTCGTTCTCTCTCTCTCTCTCTCTCTCTCTCTCTCTCTCTCTCTCTCTCTCTCTCTCTCTCTCTCTCTCTCTCCTCTAAAACCAAGTTCGAACTCCTAGCCCCCTTTAAAAACAACAAAACTCTCCCAACAAGGCCTTTTGTTGATGTAGCCAGAATAGTAAGTTTATAATCGGTCCTCAATTGGAATATGGCTCCATTTACTAGACAAGCAACTTTGGACCTTGGCTTCCTTGCCAGTAAAAGAGAGAATCAAAAAGCATGTGTGTGAAGTGCCTACCTAGGCCCGTAGTAGCAACGCCAGAGACAAATGCCTGGTTGAATTTTCTGCATAGCGTTTCCTCAGGCTTTCACGTCTCAGTATGGATTATTGCCTTGCTAGTTTGTCTCTCAGGAGCTATTGGCTGCCTCCATTCCTCTCAACAAGACAAGGCAAGGTGTCAAATGTTTAACCTTTTAGAGACCCCCACCACCCCCTTGGGTAGGAGCTGTGTGGAGCTTCTTTAACTGAATACCTCCGCACACTACTCTTTATAGCATTGGCAAGTGTGGCGTGCTGAGAAACGGGAATAAGCGAATTAAAGGCAGGGAGAAATACCCAGTGTTAGAAGTGGGAGGGCTAGTCCAGGCTGCGGATCCCCGCCTTCGCCCCATTGGTCTAAGGACAACAGTATTGTCGTCTTTTGTGCGCATGTCAAAGCTTTTTGTCCCTCGGCGGACACCGTTTCCGAGCCCAGCAATGTCTGCGCTTTCGCCGATATCGTAGCGTGCCGAGTTCTACCCTTTCCCCGACGCTGGGCATGGCGAGCCGAAGGGCCCGGCAGCGCCTCAAGGGCGGCGGCGGCGGCAGCGGCAGCGGCAGCGGCGGGGACACGGGCCCGGCCGCGGAGAAGCTGCGGGAGCTGCTGGGCAGCCGGGAGGCAGGCGGCGCGGATCAGCGGCCCGAGTGCGTGTGCGGCCGGCCGGAGGGAGGGCGTGGCCGGCGGGAGGGTCGGGCGGCCGGGGGTCTCCGCGGCGAGCCGGGGCTCTGCTGCCCGTCCTGGGAGAGTCCGAGCTCGGGTGGATCCTCGCCCCTCCGCACCCCTGCATTATGGGAGGGAGGGTCTGCCACGCTTCAGGCTCAGGCCCACACTGAGCAGGCTTCGGGCTGGTAGTTAGCCGAGCCTCTGTGGGAGCTGTTGGCAGGAGAGTGTGCCTTTTACACCCGAGTCCCCCTGCCTGCCGCTTTATTCTCTCAGCAGCCTCCGTTTGCTGTTTTCTGGCCCCTGGAATCCATCAGCATGCCTGTAGCCCGTAGGTGAGGTCTGCATTGAAGGAACTGTCTGCTGCACCTGCACTTTGTATTAGGCCTCCCTTCATCTGAAAGAGTGGGGAATAAAGTCTTGGCAAGGGATGACCTTAAGAAATGGAGAGAGGGAGCATTGTGGCCTTCAAGTGAGTGATTAGTTGGCTTGAGGTGAAAGCGAGGGTTGTAGGTGAGACAGGCCAAGGTGTAGGATACCCTAGTAGCAGGAAGTGGAAGGTGTGATTGAAACGCAATCCCTTATTCATTCTACTCAAACATGGCAAGGCGTCCTTTTAGGTGAATGGCTTTATTGCGTTGCTGTCTTTGGTCATTCCTGTCTTTTCTATCTGGATTTAGTCTTCGCCAGCACTTCCTGAGACACTAATGGTTTTGCTTTTCCTTCCGGGCAGGTCTGGAAATAAAGCAGGGCAAGTCTGGGCCCCTGAAGGATCCACTGCTTTCAAGTGCCTGCTCTCAGCAAGGTTGTGCGCCGCTCTTCTGAGCAACATCTCTGACTGTGATGAAACATTCAACTACTGGGAACCAGTAGGTCATCTCTTTAGCTGGTTTTTTGTTTGTTTGTTTTAGTTTTTGCAATCCAAGGGATCTAACCCATGGTCTTGGGCATGCTAGGCGAATGTTTTACCACTGGGCTACATCCCCAGCCCCCAGTTCTGGGACTTGGCCTTTGATCTTGATTTGGTACTTAGAACTAATTAACAAACAAGTAAAATGCAAGTGTGAAAATACTAAAATAAATTGTTTTCACTTTTATATCATAAAAACTGAGAATGTCTGCACTTTTATATCCTAAAAACTACTGATTTGGGGCTGGAGCGATGGCTCAGTGGTTAAGAGCACTTGCTGCGTAGTCATGAAGATTATAGTTCAAATTCCAGTGGCTCAGATGTAGGTGACTCCAGCTCCAAATCATGATAGCACAGTGTGGTGGCGCACGCCTTTAATCACAGCACTCTGGAAACAGAGGCAGGTGGATCTCTTGTGAGTTCAAGGCCAGCCTGGTCTCCAGAGCAAGTTCCAGGACAGCCACGGCTACATAAAGAGACCCTGTCTCAATAAACAGACAAATAAATATGATGCCCTCTTCTGGTCTCTACAGGCACATACTTGCATGCATACGCTTATGTAGACATTCACACATCAATAAAACAGATCTTTAAAAAAGCCCAAACTGTTGATTTAGTTACTATTGAAGTCTACCGCCTTTAGCTGACATACTCAAAGGTGAGGCTTATAATTATCTTTTAAATGGTTTTATAAATCTTAGTAATACTTGTAGATATAGGTTTTAAAGCTAACAATTACTCCTAAACTTGAGGGAAGTACAATTATCCATTTTCTTCATGTCGAGATTCCACCTCCTAGAGGGAAGTTACATTCTTCCAATTTTTTAAGTGTATTTCTTCTGATGTTGCCAAAATAGTTGTGCTGACTTGTTTAATGTCAGCTTGATACAAGCAAGAGTCATTAGAAAAGGGAGGACCCTCAATTGAGAAAATGCATCCATGAAACCGGGATGTAGGCAAGCCTGTAGGACATTTTCTTAATTAGTGATTGATGGGGGTGGGTCCAGCCCATCGTGGATGGTGCCATCCCTGGGCTGGTGGTCCTGGGTTCTATAAGAAAGCAGACTGAGCAAGCCATGAAGAGCAAGCCAGTAAGCAGTGCTACTCCATGGCCTCTGCATCAGCTCCTGCCTCTAGGTTCTGCCCTGTTTGAGTTCCTGCCCTGACTGCTTTTGATGATCTGTTATCTGGAACTGTGTGTTCCTTCTGTTAGTTTGTCCTGTCCAGCTTCAATGTGATAGTTTTTGTTTTATTATATTTTATTTTGTGTTTTATATATATATATATATATATATATATATATATATATATTTTTTTTTTTTTTTTTTTTTTTTAAATGAGTGAATGAATGAAAACCTAGTCACCAGGGTAAAGGTCAACAACTGAACTGTCATTTATACTTGCCGAGAGACGGAAAATCAGTTTTCAGCCGGGTGGTGGTGGCTTTTTGAATTTGGTTTTTTCCTTTTTGAATGTGGTTTTATTTGTTTTCTTGGTTTTGTTGCACTGGGCCTTTGTTTCTTTGAGAAAGAACTTGAAGTTGGGTGTGTAGGGAGGAAAGGATCTGGAGGAACTTGGGGGAGGAGAAGAATATGACCAAAATATATTTGAATTTGAAAATTGTTTTAAGTAATGAAAAATATAACAATAAAGAAGAAATAAACTCTGTATTCCCCAAGTAGTTTTGGGTAGTGGCGTTTCCTCACAGCAAGGGTGGCCTTAACTGAGACAATAGTGCCACTGATCGTGCACTTGAATGGTGTTTCTTGATTTGTGTGTTTATGTGTTGTTTGCTGACTTCTGGTACAGAAAATTTGGAAGTAAATTTACCCGAACACATTTGTATCAAAAACCAGAGGGAAGATGCTTGCTTAGTGTGTATAATTTAGGAAAATAAAAGACTTAAAGCGTCTGTTTTGGTTAGACTTTATTTTAAGAAAATACAGTAAAATTTTTAGTTTCTTAATTTAAAACTATGAGGTCATTTGTTCTTCTTACTCGTTAGTTACAAATGTTAATTCTCAACATTTTGTCTCTAATGGTTTTGACACAGAATCTTTACCTGTAGCCTTTTAGGAGGGGCTTTGTTAGTCCAACCCTGATCGCATCTGTTTCTGCCTTCAGACACACTACCTCATCTATGGGAAGGGGTTTCAGACGTGGGAATATTCCCCAGTGTATGCCATTCGCTCATATGCGTACCTGTTGCTGCATGCCTGGCCAGCTGCGTTTCATGCCCGGATTCTGCAGACTAATAAGGTAAGGCGGCTACCCTGATAGCGGCCACATCGATCAACAGTAAGTTTGTGTAGCTAACCTGATAGCAATCACATCGATCAACAGGTAAGTCTGGAGCACTTTTGAAAAGAGAACAAAATCCATTGATGGTGAAGAGGCTGATTTCTTTTTATTTTTCTTCTTGGAGGAGTCGTCTTGTGTTTCATAGACTAGTCTGGAACTGTTGGACTGTACTTTTCCCCCTCATTTCCCGAGTTACTGCGTCCGCAGGCCTGGGCTTTTTTGTTTGTTTGTTTGAAATTGTGTCTGTATGATCATGTTTGGGTGTGGGTGCGGAGCCGTGTGGAGGTAAGAGGACAGTCTTTAGACTTGGTTCTCTCCTTCCACTGTAGGTGTCTCAGATCAAACTCAGGCTGTCAGGCTTGTGCAGCCATGCTTCTTACCCTGCTGAGTCATCTCACTGCCCATCATCTAGCACGTACTAATAGAGAAGCTTCGATTTAGTATAGATTACGTTAAGTGATGGACCAATGACCAAGTTGAGTCTGCCTTCATGGAAGTTACAGTTCCTTGGGGGAAGAGAAACATTAAATAATTAAAAAATGTAGGTTTATAAGAGAAAAGTACAGGCATGATGGGGTCGCATATTATGAGGGTCTAATTTAAGTAGCGTGCTCAAGAGTTAACTGCAACCTGACCTGCCTTAGGGATAAAATTTTTAACTATGTAGGTTTTGATGTGGATTTTTTTTTTTTTTTGAGTTTGTTTTGTTACTTGAATATCTAGGCTTAGGCATTTTTGCCAAATTTGGGAAGAGGTAGGTGTGTGTGTGTGTGTGTGTTTGTGGGTCTGTGTGAGCACATGTGCCTGTGCACAAGTTCAGAGGCCAGAGGAGATACCAGGTGTCTTCCTCTGTTGCTCTCTGCTTTGCTCCCTTGAGACAGGGTCTCTTACTAAACCTGAAACTCTCCATTTTGCCTGGGAGATGGCCAGTGAGCTCCTAGGAGCCACTTGTCTCCGCCTCCCGACGTTGAGGTTACAAAAGCACATAGCTATCCATCCACACCTGGCTTTCACGTGGGTGCCAAGGTGTGAATTCACATCTGCATGCTTGTATAGCACGCACTCTTTGTTGTGGAGCCATGTCCCCAGCCCCAAATCTGAGAAATTTTTAGCTGTTGTTTTTAACAGCGTGTGTGTGTGTGTGTGTGTGTGTGTGTGTGTGTGTGTGTGTGTGCGCGCGCGTGCGCGCGCGCCTGTGGAGTCCAGAGGTGTCAGAACCTTTGAAGTTGTAGTTACAGGTGGCTCAGCTGCCTGACATGGGTGCTGGGACTTGAACTCCCGTCCTCTGGAATAGCAACACATACTTTTAACTGCTGAGCCATCTCTCTAGCCCTGGGAACAGGGTTTGTAATTGAGGGTCTAAGGATAGGAAAAAGGCCAGCATTATTTCTCATATAAATTAGTTTGATGTATGGAGAGTGGTGGGCTGGGTTAAATGAGACTGAGAATAGGGAAGAGGTCAAATTTGTGTAAGATCTGATAGGATCTATTAGGAAATACTGGGAGTGCTTTTGTTTTTTGGCTACCCCCCCCCCCCCCCCACCACACACACACACATTGAAAAGATTTTGGAGGAGAGCCATGGTTATAGTTGCATTTCACAATGATCAGGGTGGTAGCACACATAGAACGTGACAGGACACTGTCTCTTCTTTTTGTACCAAGTATCTCATTTCTGGCTTTTTAGGCTTCATTTTGCCTCTGAATTTGTTAGAGGAAAAATAAGATGGAGGACTCAGTAGAGAACCAGCAGCTTGCAGTGTTACATTTTTATTTCTAGTTGAATATCCATTATCACATTGAACTTGATGTTTCCAGAAGTCTTCCTCTTCTTTCACTTAACCTTACACATGTGGTGTGAACAGCACGTGTTCCAGTTTCCCTCTGTTGCTGTGGTAAAACATTCTGACTGAAAGCAACTTGGAGGGAAAGGGGTTGTTTGGCTTACACTTCCAGGTCATAATCCACCATTAAGGGAAGGCAGGGCAGGAACTCAAGCTGGGAGTAAATCAGAAACCATGGAGAGATGCTGCTTGCTGGTGTGCTCTCTGGCCTTAATCATTTGGCTTTCTTGTTTTTGTATATTAGACTGGCCTTGAACTCACAAAGATGTGTCTGTCTCTGCCTCCCCAATGCTAGGATTCAAGTATGTGCCACCACTTCTTTCTAGCTAGCTCCTTACACAGTGCCGGTCTGTTTGCTTAGGATGGTGCTGCCCACAGTGGACTGGGTCCTCCTGTGTCCGTCATCAGTTGAAACAGTCTCTCACAGATAGACTCACAGGGCCTCACATTAGTTTGATTAAGGTTGTTCCTCAAGGGAGGTCTCTTCCCATGTTATGCTAGTTTATGTCAAATTGATAATAAAAACTAACCAGGATGCAAGTAAAATGGGAGGAAGATTTCCATTTTGTTCATACTTCAGTCTCTTCTCCCTGTTAGTTCTGCTAGCCCGAGTCAATAGGGACCCTCTTGCAAAGAGAATTTTAGCTTGTAGAGCAGTGGTTCTCAACCTGTAGGTTGCAACTCCTGAAGAGGTTGCATATTGGATATCCTGCTTATGAGATATTTACATTATGATTCATAACAGTAGCATAATACAGTTATGAAGTAGCAACGACAGAATTTTGTGGTTGGGGGATCACCACAACACAAGGAACTGTAGTAAAGGGTCCTGACTGTATTAGGAAGGTTGAGAACCACTGTTGGAGAGTCTCCACGCCCCCCATCCCCCTCACCTGCATCCTAATGCTGAAGAGAGAGTAGGTTGTTGGTGAAAGACAGTGTTGCGATGCTTGGCACTCTACTCATGGCTGCCTTTCTCCCTTCTTGCTCTTCCTAGTGTGAGCACTTCTCCGATTCTGGATCTGTGTGTGAATTGCTCTGTCATGCACAGGAGTGGGATTCCACACAGAGGCCCTTGTTGAAGGTTGTTGTTTGTCTCCTTTGGGGCGGGCCTGCCACCCAGTTCCCCCAATAAATCACATGGAGGCTTAGTCTTACTTATGAATGCCCGGCCTTAGCATTTCTAGCTAGCTTTTCTTAACTTATCCCATCTCCCTTTTGCCTTTGGGGTTTTCCTGTTCTTACTTCTGTAAATCTTACTCTTACTCCGTGGCTTGCTATGTAGCTGGGTGGCTGGCCCCTGGAGTCCTCCTCCTTCTCTGGCTCCTAGATCTCCCATCCTCTTCTCCCAGATTTCTCCCTCTGTGTATTCTCTCAGCTTGCCAGCCCTGCCTATCCTTTCTCTTGCCTCACTATTGGCCATTCAGTTCTTTATTAGACCATCAGGTGTTTTACACAGGCACAGTAACACAGCTTCACAGAGTTAAACAAATGCAACATGAACAACCCTTAAAGTAACACCCCTTAAAATATTCTTGTTTAGCCTCCATGTGGTTTGGAAGCCTAGCGTTCCCTTCAGCAGTGCTCAGTCCTGTTTGTTGCCTCTGACTTTCTTGTGTATTTGAACTGCTTCTTACTGTGGCTGGAGTCCTTGGCTATAATGGACAAATGTTCTTCATGTGTTTGTTACTCAGATTTCCTTTTTTGTGAATTACCCTTTCACATTTTTTACTTGTTTTTTTTTTTTTTTTTTTTTTTTTTTTTTTTTTTTTTTTTTGAGACAGGGTTTCTCTGCGTAGTTTTTTTTTTTTTTTATTATTATTATTTATTTATTATGTATACAGTGTTCTGCCTGCATGTCAGCAGAGGGCACCGGATCTCATTACAGATGGTTGTGAGCCACCATGTGGGTGCTGGGAATTGAACTCAGGACCTCTGGAAGAACAGCCAGTGCTCTTAACCACTGAGCCATCTCTCTAGCCCCTCTCTGCGTAGTTTTGGTGCCTGTCCTGGATCTCGCTTTGTAGATCAGGCTGGCCTCGAACTCACGCCTGCCTCTGCCTCCCGAGTGCTGGGATTAAAGGCGTGCGCCGCCGCCGCCGCCGCCGCCGCCGCCGCCGCCGCCGCCGCCGCCGCCGCCGCCGCCGCCGCCGCCGCCACTACCACCTGGTTTCCTTTACTTGTTTTTAAATTAGGTTTTCTTTTTGCTTTTGAGATGGGTTCTCACTCTGTAGCTATGGCTGGCCTGGTACTCACTTTGTAGTCCAGTTGGCTGCAAATTCCTGCCAATCCTCTTCCTCAGCCTCCTTAGTGTGGGATTAAGACGTGAGCCTCCCAAATGGATGGAACTAGAAAAAATCATCCTGAATGAGTAACCCAGACCCAGAAAGACAAACATGGTATGTACTCACAAGTGGACATTAGCTGTAATATAAAGGATAACCATGCTACAATCCACAGACCCAGAGAGACTAAGTAACAAGGAGGGTTCATGGGAGGATGCCTGGATCTCCCTGGGAAGGGAAATAGAGATTTCATGAGTAGACTGAGGGCAGTTGGGGATGGGAACATGAGAGATCAGGTTGGTGGGGGATGGAGGGGGAGAGTACTGAAAGAGACTACTGGAAAGGGGAGGCGTTTCGGGGTCAGATAAAAACCTGGCACAAGGGAATCTCCCAGGAATCTACAAGGATGACCCCAGCTAAGACTCCTGAAATAATGGATGCATAACCTGAGCTGGCCATCTCCTGTGACCAGATTGGTGCCTAACCCAATTGTCATCAGAGAGGCTTCATCCAGCAACTGATGGAAACAGATGCAGACCCACAGCCAAACATTAGGCTGAGTTTGGGGGAATCCTGCAGAAGAGGGAGAGAAAGGAGTGTGGGAACCAGAGGGGTCAAGGACACCACAAGAAAACTCACAGAATCAGCTAACCTGGGCTGATAGGGACTCACAGAGACTGAACAGATAGCCAGGGAGCCTGCATGGGACTGACCTGGGCACTCTGCATATATGTTACAGTAGTGTAGAGTCCTCTTGTGGAACTCCTAACTGTGGGAACAGGGGCTGTCTCTGACTCTTTTATTGGCTTTGAGACCCTAGTCCTCATACTGGGTTGCTTTGCTCAGCCTTAATGCATGGGGAGGGGCTTAGTCTTACTGCAACTTGAAGTGCCATGTTTTGTTGATATTCCATGGGAGACCTGCCTTTTCCTAAACAGGAGGAGTGGTTTGGGGGATGGGGACAGGGAGAGTGGGGGAAGGGACTGGGAGGAGAGGAGAAAAGGGAAACTGGGCCTGGGATGTAAAATAAATTTGTTTAAAAAATAAAATAACAAAAGAATGGGGGAAAAAAAGATGTGAGCCTCCTCACCTAGCTGCTGTTGGATTTCCTCCTTTTCTTTTTGGTCTGTAGATGTCCTGCAAGTATCATTTTGTTGAGAGCGCCAGCTCTGTTGACTTGTCCGCAGCTCTTTGCTGAAATCCTTACCTTTGACATAGTCAAGTAGGTTTCTCCTGGGTCCTAGGTCTCTAAAGGAACTCCTCCTTCATCCCACAAGTTGCAGGAATGTTTTTCCTGTTATCTTCTGTTAGCGTTCTTTTTACCTGTCTCTTAGGAGACTTGTCATTGGTCCCCTCCCCCCTTTTACAATGGTGGAACATAACTGAGTTTGTATTTTGATCTTTATGCTGAATGTCTCTGCAAATTTCCAGGCTGATGCCGGTGGTTTGTCAACCGAAGCTCTCGGCTTTCTCAGTTGTGTTTGTCCTTATCCATTTTATGTCGCTATAGCAAAACACCCGAGGCGGGGTCGTTTATGAAGGAAACAAACAGCTGGGTGTAGTGGCACAGGCCTTTCATCCTGCGCTTGGGAGACAGAGGTAGGGGGATCTCAGCGATTTTTTTTTTTTTTTTTTTGAGGCTAGCCTGGTGTTCATAACGATTGGAGAATTGAAATGATACAGCGTCAGCATTCTGGTAAGGGCACCCTGGCTGTGTCATTTGAAGGAGGAGCAGAAGGAAACAAGGTGTGTACCTGAGGGCAAAGCCGAGGTAGCATACTCAGTCTGTGACAGCCCCTTCTCAGGGGAACTCACCCAGTCCCATGAGGACCTGCCCCTTCTGAGAGAGTATTAATTTGTTCATTGAGCAGAACCCACTAAGCCTCCTTGCTTGTCTACTGGGCCTGCTTCTTGTACATTCATCATCTTAATGTCCTCTCTGGAGACCAGGCTTCTAGAACTCAAACGCTCAGGACCAACCATAGCTATACACTTTCTCTCTCCCATTCTGCCCCTTAGACCTCCTTTCTCTTTCCTTCTGCACTGACTGGGACTTTGAGTTACAGTGCTGATAGGGAGCTGATGGCGTCATTGTCCTGCTGCTCAACATTCTTAGACCATTTCTTTTTCTTTTCTTTTCTTTTTTTTTTTTCCGAGACAGGGTTTCTCTGTGTAGCTTTGCATCTTTCCTGGAACTGACTTGGTAGCCCAGGCTGGCCTTGAACTCACAGAGATCCGCCTGGCTCTGCCTCCCAAGTGCTGGGATTAAAGGTGTGCACCACCACCGCCCGGCTCCAGTTCATTTTTAAAAAAATTCATTTTTATTATGTGTGTGTGTCTGTGTGTGCGTGAGAGTGCAGGTGTCTACAGTCCAGAAGAAAGTGTTAGATCCCCTGGAGCTGGACACGGGTGCTGAGAACTGAACTTGGGTCCTCTGAAAGAGTAGTATGTGATCTTAACCTCTCAGCCGCCTCTCCAGCTCGTTCATTTCTTTTTTAACTTTCAAGCGTTGCTCATGAGGAGTCCTTATCATAGACACTTGTCTTAAATCATCTGCCCCTGCGGCGCCTGTAACAGGGGCCATTGTTGTCTATTAATGAACCTGACTCATGGGCTCTTTATAAAACTCATCGGGAATTTGGTTGTTTGCAGTGATAAGCACGGGCAAGGTTTCCATGTTGGCAGCTTACATTTATCTTTCTGTGTGTGGAAGCAGAGTCAGCTGTGAGGATGCAGCACTCTTGACATACAGTGCTCTATAGTATAGCAGCTAAGCAAGGGGCTGAACGGTGGCTCAGCGGTTCAAGAGCACTGGCTGCTCTTCCAGAGGACCTGGGTTTGCTTCTCAGCACCCACATGGCAGTTAAGACAACCATCTGTAACTGCAGTTCCAGGGAATCCGATGCCCTCTTCTGGCCTCCTGGGGCACTGCATGGAAGTGGTGCACAGACATGCAGGCAGGCAAAACTCACATATGCATAAAATAAAAATAAGTAGATCTTAAGAGCTAGTCAATATAACCCTTATTGTTATTTTTACTAAACTTGTGCCATTAATTATAGAATTAATTAGTCCATAGTGCAGACATTTAGAAGATAGGAGTTAAACACCTTAACCCCAGTAGGCTGCCGCATCTCCTCTGACCATTGTGTGTCTTTCCAGCCTTTCCTATGCATGGGGTTTCCATAGCTGTAATGCTGATGTATTTTGTAAATAATCAGTATTTAAAATTTTATGGCTGTTTATGGCTTATATGTACAATCCTAGCACTTGGGAGATTGAGGCAAGAGGATTGCTGTGGGTTTAGGTCATCCTGGGATCCATGGTGAGTTCCAGGATAGCCTGAGCTACAGTGTGAGATGCTGTATTTAGAAGGAGAGAGGGAGGGAGAAGGAGAGGACTCATTGGGCTAGCAACAAATGAGCAGGGTATCACGTTTTTCCATCTTTGCAACCCCGACTGTTTGTACTTGTTCAGTACTCTCTGAAATAGATGTGGCATGATTAGTTGCATATCTACGTATCACTGGATATTTTGCAGTTTTTACTAAATTAATAGCGCTGCAATAGATGTTTTTATGAATGGAAGCTCCCACCCCTCCTGCAGTAAAGGAAGTAGGTACACCGAGTCTGGGGATCTGGAAATTTGTGTGGTTCTCAATAACTCAGCTTTCAGGAGGATTGTATCAGTTTGTAGAACAGTTTACCAACAGCAAATGACAACTTTCCATCCTTACAAGCTTTTTGGCTCATGTTGCTGACTTCTGTTTTTTCACTCTGGATTTCTTTCAGATTCTTGTCTTCTACTTTTTGAGATGTCTCCTGGCTTTTGTGAGCTGTATTTGTGAACTCTACTTTTATAAGTAAGTATCAAAACTTTGCACACTGTAGCACAGATCTCTGACAGCTCCTTCTCTCTTCTGGCGCTGTAGCTAAGGACAGCTTCTTGTCTGAAAGGTAATTGAGGAGGAGTGCTTCTAGCTCCTGTTCCCATTGGCATACCTCTGATTTTACTTCGCAGTACATGTCCCGCTAGTCTTAGCAGCATTTAGTGAACCTTATTTTTGGTTCTAAGTGAGGGACAGATTCACCTTTTCCCTAGAGCTGAGCTGATGGGAGACTGTTCCCAGTGTAAGATTCTGCTCTCGTTTGCCCTCAATACACTGCCTCACAGCGAGTAGCTCTCAGTTGATTGAATATTAATGAATCCATTAGGCATTGAAGTATTCTAGCAATAAAATAGCTGCCTTTTAAAAAATGTAACACATAAAAACCATTAAATTTAATAGTGCCTTAACACATTAAAAGAGGTACTCAGACTTAAGGATCATTATTAAAAGTCTTCCTATAGTTAGATGTGCCAGATTAAAATTAATTTTTGGCCTTAGCTCTGACAGGAGTAGAGGTAAAAACAAACCCAGTGCTCCCTCTGGGGATTGTAGCCATAAGTTGGTTTTCATGTGGAGTTGGGCCTGAATTCAAATCACCTGTCTCATCTCCTGAGTCCCACAATGGGATTTATGGTAAATTGTCCTGGATTAGTGGAGGTTCCATGCATCATGTAAACATTTCCCTAGGGAACAGGACTCTTAACGCAGATGTCAGAAAATCACCAGGAGTAAAGTTCTGCTGCCCAAGAAAGTATGACAGTCAGGCTGGAAAATGGCTCTGTAGCGAGCTCTTGCTTCATTTGCACGGGGCTCTGGGTTCAGTTCCAGGAGGCTTGAGAAAAGAGCAAAGAAGTCAAAGTAAAGGTCCCACACACACCAGGGAAATCACAAAGAGACAAGACATTGAAGAGCGAGCAGAAATAACAGTCACCAGAAAGCTGGCCTGTGAATCTTCATTTATTAGAAATTATTAAAATGAAAACAGCATTGTATGTGGAGAAGTGAAAGAGGGAACTGAAAACATGAAGAGAAACAAGAACCTCCAGAAATTACCAGGCCAGTGTGAAAAATAGTAAGAGCGTCTAGAGATGAAAATGTAATTATTTTTTTTTTTTTTTTTTTTTTTTTTCTTTTTTTTTTTTGGTTTTTCGAGACAGGGTTTCTCGTGTAGCTTTGCGCCTTTCCTGGAACTCACTTGGTAGCCCAGGCTGGCCTCGAACTCACAGAGATCCTCCTGGCTCTGCCTCCCGAGTGCTGGGATTAAAGGCGTGCGCCACCACCGCCCGGCTCGAAAATGTAATTATTTTATGTTGACTTTATATATATGCTTATATACATATATGTGTGTGTCACATCAGTACGATTTATATAACATCGATATTTAAAACTCAGAGTCTAAACAGATTAAGACTGCTAGTAAGCAAAGTAGTAAAGTGAAAGATAAATTTGAAGAAATTGCTAGGAATAAAGTATAGAGAAAAAAAGAAATATAGAGGAAGTTAACGTGTAAGGTGTCTAGATCTGATATAGAGAATTAGAAGAGGCAATCAATATTCAGGGAAGTATAGCTCACAGTTTTCCAGAGTTAGTGGGAAAGGGAGGTAATCCATAAGTTCAGTAAGTCTTGCATCTTAGTATGGGAATATAAAAAGAACTTAGTGAAATCGTGTACAGCACCAGAGATAAAGAAACTGGATGAGGAGTTACTGGAGTACCTGTAAGGGCCTGCCGAGCAGTGAGACCCTCAGAGAAGAGCCATCAACAGCAGCGGACAGGGCACCTCACAGTGTGAGAGGGCCAGGAGGGCTCAGCCAGGAGGGCTCAGCCAGGAGGGCTCAGCCAGGAGGGTAGAGCGCTTGAATACCGTGCTCGGCTCTGGGCTCCATCCCTAGCAGAACAAAACAGAATGCCGAGGCAAACGCCAGCCGTGCTAAAAGTGTGTACTGGGCTGAACTGTCTTTTAAGATCAAGAGCTAAATACAGATTTCCAATTAAAAAAGAAAAAAAGAAAAGCCAGCCAGGTGCTGGTGGTTGTGAGTTTACAGTCAGCCTTGTGTACAAAGTGAGTTCCAGGATATCCAGGGCTATTACACAGAGAAACAAACAAAAAACAAAACAAAAACCACACACGAAAAGAAAAACCAGCTACAAATTAGAGAAATTATTAATATATTCTCACTAAAAGAACTTCTAAAAGATGAATCAAAACCATTTCAGGAAGAAACAGATGAAATAAACCTGAGTGAGAACATGCCTAACACATGAAAAATACTAAAATCAATAGCAGCACTGGGTATGATGGCGCATGCCTTTAATCCCAGCACTCTGGAGGCAGAGGCAGGCAGATCTCTATGAGTTCGAGGCCAGCCTGGTCTGCAAAGGGAGTTCGAGGACAGCCAGGGCTACACAGAGAAACCCTGTCTCAAAAACAGAAAAACAAAAAACAAACCCAAAAACCAAAAACCAAACCAAACCAAAAAACCCAAAACCAACAACAAAAAATCCCCGCTGAGTTCTATAAGTGCTGCTTGCATGCCAATGGGTGCGCAACAATTCACGAGAACACAGACCACCTACCAACCGCTACATCCCCAAGAAAAATGACTCCCTTGCCAGTAGCCATCAATACCAGTAGATCCTCAGCTGTGGGTAGGGCCTCGGAAGCCCTCCCTCGTTTATGCTAGAATGTTGACGGACTTGGTCTTGTGCCGATAGTCACCGCTGCAGTGAGTTGATGAGGGACGTGGACCTGTCACGTCCAGAAGACAGGATTTCAGAGCACTCCTTTGGCTCTTACAATCTTTCCATCCCCTCCTCAGTCATGTTTCTGAACCCTGGTGCTGGTGCTTTATACAGATGTCCGTTGAGGGCTGAGCACTCAGTGGTCACTTACTCTCATCACTTGGGCAGGTTAGGGTCTCTCCATTAACATTGACCACTGTAAACTGACGCTTCTCTGCCCAAGGTTGAGTACAGCACTAATCTATGGATAGAAACAAATACTTAGAAAGATTTTTTTAAATTAATGTGTAAAGATATTTTGCATGTATGTATATGTGCTTTGTATGTGCCTGGTGCCCTAAGAGGCCCAAAGAGAGTGCCAGATCCCTAGGAACTGGAGTTACAGATGGTTGTGAGCCACCATGTGGATGCTGGTAACTGAAATCTGGTCTTGTGGAAGAGCAGCCAGTGCTGGTTAACCATTGGATCATCTCTCCAGCCCCAGAAGGCAGTTGACAACATGTCCATTTAGAAAACTGAGACAGCAGCTTACCACTGCAGCCTGGGTCTGCCCAGCAGTGGGCTTTTAGTCAGGGTGCAGTTTCAGCGTGAAGTCCTCCTGTGGAGGAGGACTCAGATCCATCAGAACGCATTTGGTTACCTCTTCACAGTAGTCACTGTTGGACCTGTGGACACATCTTGCCTGGCAGGTTTGTATTATGGCATTCAGGGCTCACTGCTGGAGAAGATCACTGATGGCTTTTCTCCTTCAATTGTCTATGGTGCACCTTCCAGCACCATGAATGCTAGCCAGCAGGGAGGCCGTTTCCAGGTTAGCTCTAGTTTGATTTCTTTGTCTGCAAACAAAGTTTGTGGTACCTTCAGCAATAGGGTGTTATCTAGTTGTGAAAAGGGAAAAGGATCACTGGAAATAGCATGGGTTGTTTTGGGGACCTCTGGGAACTCCCTGACCAATAGCTCATAGGGAAGTGTCCCATGCCTGCTGTTGATATTTTCATTTAATAATCCATGTCATCTGGGAACAGCATTGTCTACTCATGCAAGGTACCTCTTTTGAAACCTTAAAATTTTTTTTTTTGTTTTTCAATAATGACATATTTTGATTAGCTTGCAAAGTAGTAGGCTTCCATACATCCTTAGTTTTGATTAGTCTGCCCCTCTTCTTTATCTCCCCTCCCCCATCACTGCTTAAACCTTTAACCCCTTGTATTATCGTTCTTTGCTTTTGTTTTGTTTTTCCAAACAGAGTTTCTCTGTGTGGCCATGGCTGTCCTGGAACTCACTCTGTAGACCAGGCTGGCCTCGAACTCAAGAGATTTGCCTGCTTCTGCCTCCTGAGTGCTGGGATTAAAGGTGTGCACCACTGCACAAGGCATCCCTCTCTACTTTTCTGCCATCTGTGTTGAGAACAATCTTTGCTGAACAACTTGTGCTAGGCACTTTACTAAGTACTTTCCCGGCATTAACTATCACAGACACTTTATGTAGGTGTGGTTGTTATCCTTATCTTACAGATGTAGAATCTGGCAGATAATTAGCCACTGCTGGTAAATGGCAGAGCCAGAATTTGAACCTACCTGAACCTGGGATCTGTTATTTCTCACTATATCATACTATTTCCCTATTGATAGTAGACATAATTTAAAATATGCAGCTTTTCTTAAAGAAGAGCCTTTTTTCTGTGCCAAGAGTAAGAAGCCCGTTTCTTATGCACATGACATTCCTAACAACTTTTAAATGCATTTCCTCTTAAGGAGCTTTTCTGTGTCAGGAGTAAGAGGTTTGGGTTTCTTGTGCATATGAAATTGCTAACAAGTCTAGGCAGGTCTATATTTGACTTTAGCTCTTCATTGTTATTTCTCACACAGGCCTGCATTTCTTCTTTGCTTTGCAGTTTCTGTTGCTTAGTATCCACAATATTAATGGTCTTTATCTTTTCTTCCAGGGCTGTGTGCAAGAAATTTGGGCTGCATGTGAGTCGAATGATGCTGGCCTTCTTGGTGCTCAGCACTGGCATGTTTTGTTCATCATCAGGTAAGTAGAAGGGCAGATGAGGGGGTAGCAGCTTTACCTTCCTATACAGTTGTCTTGAAAGGAAGCACTCGTCCAACAAGGTTATATACACGAGTGCTTGGCAGGTCACTGTTGTGTGAACTGCACAGATTCATGAGTAGTGGAACTGGCAGTCTCACAGGATACTTTCTGTTCCTTCTCCTTCCTAGTGGCTCACTTCCTTTCTTGGCCCTTAGGAGGAGGAAAGTATTTTTGATTGATGGTTCTGTTTTCTGCCTGTTATTTGATGTATTCTACAGAGGTTCCATCTCTTGGGCATTTATTTTTATAGTTAGCTTCTGGACACTTAGAATAAAGGTTCTCAGTAGGACTGGTGGCTTTTCAGCTGTGCTGCCCTTGAAGACTTACATTCTGAGCTAAGGCAGCCTGCTGCAAAAGATAGGTTGTTTCTCATTTTCCAGAAAAATTATCTTGCTAAATTATCTCAATTTTAGTTTAATGCTTATATAATCAAGACTCTAGTACATACACTAAATATATACAATTGTACCTTGTCCAGAGTTGCATGGTTAGCATTTTCTTCATTGGATATATCAAAATGAATGTTCTACAGGGACCTCTGGGCTCCACCTAGACCAGCTTTGAGATCCACTGTAGTAAACTCATCTGTTTCATCAAGATTAGCAGAGACCTCAGATATTTCTGCTCTTTCCTACTCTGCGCTGGCAGCTAGAATTGACTTCAGTATTTAGAATCTATCTGTGAAAGTCACATCTCACATGTTTTATGTTTTAGTTCCTTTGCTTAATCCAGAAACAGAATTGTATGTGTGTGGAGCTTCCTGTGAGTTTTAGTTTTATAGTGTCAGTTGTGGCACTCATGAATTCAGAGTCTTTACCGTAGAGCCTTTGAAGTGGACCCTTGCTGAGTGTCTTAAATTTCACTGCCTATTCATTCTGTTCTTGTGAGAATCAACTGACTTTTCTGCTCCAGGAATCAGGCCTTATAAAGCACAAGAAGCCACATTTTTGTTTAGAGTTGTTAGGAATATCTTGCTGTTGTTACAAAGGCCTTGAGTGTGTTCAGACTATTGTATGCCATGACAAAGTTATGGCAAATGTAATAATTAAGGGGCCATGCCAAGGCCAGACTGTAGCTCTGAGCCTTGAGAAGGCTTCCTAGTGTCCCCATAGGATACAGGGTGAGCCAGGATGTCTTAGAAGCATAACAGAAGATGAGCTGAAGAAACCAATACATCATCTGCAATGGGTCTGAGTCTTGAATTATATTCCCTAAAATAAAGTTGGAAGTTCTTGGCTTTTGTAAGCTTTAAATTTAGGTGCAAGCCAGGAGAGGAGTGGATGGCTACTATTGTGTAACTTGGGGCCTTGTGTACTTGGAAAAGAGATGTGAGGAAATCAAAATCAGTGAGCTTTGTTTTTTGAAAAGGAATGTCCTCTGACTGCCCATCTCTTTCCTTCACTTCCTCCTTTTGTGTATTTCTTTCTACCCAGGGGCTCAAGGCCCAAGACAGGGCCTCTTGTGGCCTCAAACTTGCTGCACAGCTGAGGGTGCCCTTGAACTTCTGATCTTGCTTCTACCCCCTGAGGGGTATGCCCAGTTTTTTGTGGCCTAAGAATTGAACCCAGGGCTCTGTGCGTTATAGGCCAGCACTCTATCAACTGAGCCAATTCTCTAGCCTTAGTGCTTTGTTTCTCATAGTGTTTTTACAAAATCGATTCATAATATTGGCATTTTGCAGTGCAGATGAATTTTTAAAAATCAGTATCTAATCTTGGACTCTTGTTTTTCTTTTCGTTTCTGTACGCTTGTAGCATTCCTTCCTAGCAGCTTCTGCATGTACACCACACTGATCGCCATGACCGGGTGGTATATGGACAAGACACCCATTGCTGTGCTGGGAGTAGCAGCCGGGGCTATCCTAGGGTGGCCGTTTAGCGCAGCCCTTGGGTAAGAAACTTAAGTTATTCCTCTCCTGTATACCACTGGACATCTGGTCAATCCAAGTGTTGTATCCAATGCAGATTGTCCAGCCAGCAACTAAAGTTAAAGGAATCAGTTTGACTGACAGAGACTCTGGAACAAAAGCTGATTGTTCTCATTGTTTATTCATGTGATTTATTCTAACGAAAGGAATCACTACTAGGCTCCTGGTGAATGCTATGCATTGCTAGCATTCAAAAGTTTTATTTCTAAACTTTACAACACTGCAAGAAAATATAATAATTTGTATTTTTGGGGGGCCGGGGGTTGGGTAATTGAGACAGGGTTTCTCTGTGTAGCCCTGGTTGTCCTGGAACTCGATCTGTAGACCAGACTGGCCTTGAATTTACAGAGATCCTCCTGCCTTTGCCTCCTGAGAGCTGGGCTCAAAGGTGTGCACCACCACCTCCCAGCAATAATTAGTATTTTATAAATGAGAATATAGACAGTAAGATTTGAGGTAATTTGCCTTTAACATTATGCTTGCTTTTTAAAATGCTTTTATTAGCATGTACTAATTATACATACTGGGTTTCACTATGACATTTTCATACAATGTGCATACAATTGTACAATGTATTCCAGCCATATCCCTCTCCAGAGTACACTCTCTTGTCCCTCTCCCTCTCCTGCTAATCCCTTTCCTCTTTCTTCTAAAGACTGCTGATGTTTTCTCACACTGCTCCATTCTTTGCTGCTATTTTCCTTGTCACCCAGGATTGAAATGTTTCCTTTTGTCCTTCTCTTTTCTTAAAAAAAAAAATATATATATATATATATTTATATTATAATAATTATAATAATATATTATATATATTAATATATATATGTGTGTGCAAGGAGTGCATGTATGTCTGTGTACCCCATGTATGCAGTATTCCTGCAGGCTAGAAAAGGGCATCAGATCCCCTGGGATGAAGCTGCCAGGTGGGTCCTCTGGAAGAGCAGCCCATGCTCTTCATCGCTAGGACGTTCCTCCTGCAGTGCATGCTCATCATCACTAGGGCGTTCCTCCTGCAGCGCATGCTCTTCATCACTAGGGCGTTCCTCCTGCAGCGCATGCTCTTCTTCATCGCTAGGGCGTTTCTCCTGCCCCCCTTCCCCTTTCTTGCTCCAGTGCCTTCCCTGACTTTGTGTCTCCACTTCCTTCCCTACTCTTTGTTTCCACACTTCTTTCCTGGTTTGTGCCGCCTTAACTTCCTGACTGGACCAGAGAAATGGTTCAGTGATTAAGAGCACATACTGCTCTTGCAGAGAACCTGACTTTGGTTCCCAGCATCCGTGATGGGTGGCTCCCAACTGCCTGTAACTGCAGTTCCAGGGAATCAGGTACCCTCTTCTGGACTTTGCAGGCATCAGCACTCACGTATACAAATGTATGTTATACACATAACTAAAAAATAAATCTTAATAGTTGTTATGAATGTTATTTTAAATATAGTATTCCATATTTTTAAAAGTACTTATAGGGTATAGCTTAGTAGTAAAATGTTTGCCTAGAATGTATAGGACCTCACCACAGCAACAGATAAACAAAGAGCAGATTTAATGTGGTAAAAAGGATTTTTGGAGACTCAGGAGATAATTTAGTAAAGGGCTTGCCATGCAAGCCTGAGGACTCAGGTTTGATCCCCAGCACACACTTAAGGCAAGTGTGGTGCTTCTGGAATGCCAGGGCTGGGGTGGAGACTGAGGAGTCTCTAGAGCTCGCTGGCCAGCTAGCCTTGATGAACTGATAAGCTCTAGGTCAGTGGTTGACTCTCTCTCTCTCAAAATGCAGTGGAGAGCCACTGAGGGAGAGTTGGCTCAGCAGGAAAGACACTTACATACAAATCTGGAGACCTGACTTTAATTACTGGAATCCACATAACCGGAGGGAACGGAACTGACTCCTCAAAGTCATTCCTAACCTCCACATGCGCCATGGCACCTGCAGACTCCCACACACGTGAGAATTTATTTATTTACATGTAAAAGTATATAATAAAATCCTCGTTAATTTCAGAAGGGAGAGGTTGGTGCTTGTTGGGTAGGTGTAGGATAACAGTGTACGTGAATTTACAGTGAATATGTCTTACATGCACAGTACATATAGATCAGTGTCAAGATGGTCCAGCAGCATAGTGTCTGTTTCCTGTCCGTCTGTGGCAAATCTCTCTTGATGGGTCCTTGGAAAGACCAGCTTATTTTTGAGAAGACATCTTGTCACATACCAGCTTCCTTTCTTCTGTGCACCTGGGAGAGCTGCTTGGTTCTCTGCTCAGCACGGGCGTCTTCGCTCTGTCCTAAGTCTTTATTGCTTCACTAACGCCTTGCTGTGTTTCTCTGTTGAATAGTTTACCCATCGCCTTTGACTCGCTGGCCCTGAAAAACAGGTGGAAGAGTTTCTTCCATTGGTCGCTGGTGGCCCTAATTCTCTTCCTGGTGAGTTTCCTTTTCTCTTGTTTTACTCTCATGGTCTAAGTAGTTTCTGATTTGGGAAGGAAATGTCAGGAGTTCATTTTATTTTTCATTCTGAAGTCCTTCCATTAGCATTTTGAAAACTACATCTGCTGTTTTTTCTTTTACTTTAGGTACCCGTGGTGGTCATTGACAGCTACTATTATGGGAAGTTGGTGATTGCTCCTCTCAACATTGTTCTGTATAATGTCTTTACTTCTCATGGGCCTGATCTTTATGGTAAGGCTTTGGAAAATTTCAGGAAAAAGTGGAAAACAGCTTAATTTACCTCACAATTCGAATCCAGTTTTCTCATTTCATCAAGACATCCCTCCCTCCCCGTCCTTCCCTGTGTGCTCCAGGTGTAGTCCAGGTTGGCCTTGAACTGCTGATCTGCTTGCTACATTCTAGTACTGGGATAACAGCATGCCCTGGGCAAATGTGGCACTTTGTGCTGTGTCCTTTTCTGCTGAACACAGAGCTCTTGACTATAGTGCAGTGATAACATAGCCCCTGCGTCTCTTTGACTGGTGTGGCAGTCAGCACTGACCCTCCGTGCTGCTGAGCATTATCCCTAGATCCAGACCTAAAGAGCTTTAAGGAGTGCTGGCTACGCGTGGTGTCACGTGGTAGCCAAAACTAGCCTCAAACTTGTAGCAAACCTACCGACGCAACCTCCCAAGTGACAGAACTACAGAGTTGACCATCCAGCCTGTCTTATGCTATGGTTTTGATGCCTTTAAAATTTTTTAGATGGATGGTGGTGGCGCACGCCTTTAATCCCAGCACCCGGGAGGCAGAGCCAGGCGCATCTCTGTGAGTTTGAGGCCAGCCTGGTCTACATACACAGAGAACAACAAAAACAAACTTTTTAAAATCATAAACGACTTTTGAGGTGGAGGTGGTGGTGGTGGTGGTGGTGGTGGTGGTGGTGGTGGTGGTGCATGCCTGTAGTTCCAGTACTGGGGGAGGTGGAGGCAGGAGCAGCAGTGCAAGGCTAGCTACATGGCAAGTTTGAGGCCAGCTTGGGCGCCATGAGACTCCAGTCTTAAGAAACAGCTGGCTGTGGTGGTACGCACCTTTAATCCCAGCACTCGGGAGACAGAGGCAGGTGGATCTTTGTGAATTCAAGGCCAGTCTGGGCTACAAAGTGAGTTCCAGGACAGCCAGGGCTGTGGTTTTTATACAGAGAAACTACATCTCAAAAACAAAAACAAGTACAAACCAACAACAAAAACCAAACTTCTTTGTATTATCAGAAAATGAATATAATAACAAAAAGAAAATAAATACATAGCCCCATCATCTCCATGTAATACTATTAACTTTCAGGAGTATATTCCTACATATGTTTCCTATACATACACACACATTTGATGTTAGTTTTTTTTTTTGAGACAGGGTTTCTCTGTGTAGTTTTGGAGCCTGTCCTGGATATTGCTCTGTAGACCAAGCTGGCCTCGAACTCACAGAGATCCACCTGCCTCTGCCTCCCAAGTGCTGGGATTAAAGGCGTGCCCCATCACTGCCTGGCTTGATGTTAGTATTTTTTTGGGGGGAGGGGAAGAAAGTTTGGAAAATCTACAAGGTGAGCAAATGAGACTAGAGTCAGCAGGAAAGAGTGAGTAGATGGTCCAGTTTAAGATGAAGAAAAACTGGATGCCTGTACCTCCTGGGATGTAGTCTCCAGGAACTTGGGTACCTCCATCTCTTACTCAACCACTCCAGTCTCTGAGTGCATTTGAGCTGGTTAGTTACTGAAGGATGTGTTAGAGATTTTTTAGATCAGCCAAGCCAGGAAATACTTTATGAACAAATTACCCCCTTGGAATTAGTGTAGTTTCTTTTTTAATCTTCTAGGTGTCTCTAGAAAACTCTGTATATCCGGATGTCCTGGTTTTGTTGGGAATCAGGTTGATATTATATCTGTGTCTAGGTCAGCTTTCATGTCTAATATTTGTTTGGTAGCATAGCCAGTTAAACTAGTAGCTTGCTTTGGGAGCCTCTAGATGTCTCCCTTCAGCTAAGGAAAGTTCGTATATTTTAAATTGCACCTTAGTTTGGTTTGTTTATACGATTTCATTTGACTACAGTCCAGACTGCATGGTGAAAATTAATTTACATGTACCCAATTGGAAATTTATCCATTATTTATAGGTGAATGGGTTAATTTGTTAATTTTGAAAATCTGGCTTCTCTGTTTTCATAAATGGGCCATTATATGCTGGGTAGTCTGACTGCTTATTAAACTTTTTAAAGAAAATATGGAAGTGAGGTGGTTTTGTAGTCCTCTAGATAGCTCTAGAAATAATCAGGCTAGTAGGGAAAGTGGAGAGGAAAGACTGGATGTTTCCAGTTTAATAGTGGGTTGGTCAAGGACCCTGCAGTAGGTTTGGGGTTACAGTAGAGCTGTGTCCAGTCCTTTGGACACCGGTGTCTGCTGTTCATTTCACACAGTGTTTGTTGAGAAGAACCTTAGGGGTGTGTGCCACTTCGTAAGTCTGCTTTAATTTTACTCCAGTTACTTTTGCTGTTTTGGATGTCGAGTACTGGTTCCTCTCTCAGTAGTGGAAAAGCTTTGTGGGGATTGTCTCAGCAGCCATGAAAGTGATTGTGTATTACTGTAGGTAGCTGGCCTTAAGGATTCCTTGATAGAACTATTCCAAGAACACAAATTCTACTCTGATCAGAATTTGAACTTGACAAATTTTGGTTTTGTTTTCGAAACAGGGTTTCTCCATTTAGTCCTAGCTGTCCTGGAACTCACTCTGTAGCCCAGGTTGGCCTTGAACTTGTGATCCTCCTGCCTCCGCCTCGTTCAGCAAATCCTACTGCCATGTAATACCACAACTGGCGACAATTTTTTTAAAAGTCTGATTTACATTCTTTAAGAGTGTTAGCTTCTCCTCGTTTAGATGTTTCCTACAGAGAATACTATCCTAGCTTCGAGTTGGAACTCCTTGTATACTGTAGGTTTACAATCAAAAGTTGTCAAGAAGGAATGGATGGTTGATTTTTAGAGTTTCAATCAGGACCTCATTACTGTTAGATCTTAGAACCGCTTTGGTTGGGCCCAATAGAGTGCTGACGTGGGATTTTTCTTGATACCAAATAAGAAAAATACTTGTAACTTACTTTAAAATGCTTGTTGGCTGTCAGTTGGCTAGTCTCAGGGACCAACATTAGGACGCTTTGATGTTGTGAAGTCACCAATTTGAAACCCAGAGAAGACATTTTTTTATCTTGAGAATATAACCATCCAGAGATTTTCTACAACTCCGAGATTAAATGGGAAGAAATGAAAGATTAAAGATGTCCCGAATGAATGGCTTGGGACAGGGCTTCTGTCCCTAGCCGTTTGGTTGTCTTTGAATAGGACGAGCTTTCCCCAGAGGGGCACAATTGAACCCGGGCCCTTCCACAGTAGACCCGCTTCCCTCTTACTCATCCACGTGTCTCTAGCGCTATGATTTTAGTTTAACCTTAGTTTGCTGTGCAAGCTACAAGAGTCAGGTTTTTCTGATTCTGCCTCTGCCTCTGCCTCCTGATTACCCTGTAAGCAAAGCTGATTGCAGGAAATTGCTATGGTGCAAGGCAGATGTCACAACACACACTGATTAAAACCTACACGTGTCATTCACTGCCTGATTGAAGTGATCATACAGAGGGAAAGCAGATGAGAAAATGGTAAATGTGCAGGGAGGAGAGCTAGTTCATATTTCAGGTCTAAGGATAGAATAAAAACTAGTGTGAGTGAGACTTGTGTTTCAGCCATTTTGGTTCATTCTGAATCCTTTGAGTTCTGAGCAGGACCTGGGTCTCTGACCATAATGGGGGAGGGGAGCTGGGGAGGCTGGAGAGATGGCTGAGTGGTTAAGAGTGTCGGCTGCCCTTGCAGAGGACCCGAGTTTGGTTTCTGACACCATGACAGGCAGCTTAAAACCCCCTGTAGCTCTAGGGCAGTGGTTTTCAACCTTCCTAATGCTGTGACCTTTTAATACAGTCCCTCATTTGTAGTGACCCCTGACCATTATTTCCATTGCTACTTTATACCTGTAATTTTGCTACTGTTATGAATCATAAGGTAAATATCTGGTATGCAGGATATCTTATGCGCAACCCCTGTGAAAGGGTTTCCCAACCCCTAGGTTGAGAACCATTGCTCTAGGGCATTTGACTTCCTCTTTTGGCCTCAGTGGGCACCTGTACACAAACATACACAGAAACACACACAAAAATCATGCTAAGCTGTTGTTTTTGCTAAATATATAGTTAGCAAAAATGTGTATGTGTGTATCTGGCTTTACTGAGGACTGAACCCAGGGCTTCATACATACTAGGCAAGTACCCTACCACTGAACTATATCCCTAGCCCTGAGTTATTGCCTTTTATGAAACACATGGTGCCCTATGTGTGTGACTATAAAATAGGAGTTGAACTTTTCAAGGGGCTGCATGGCTCCAAGCAAGTTTATCTGTTATTTGGTCTACAGAGTACAGAAACTGCAGTTAAGTGCAAATGATGTTTTAAAATTTTTTTAGCTTTATGTGCTGTGTGCTCTTAAGCTATTAATACTAGAGAAACTGTCCCATTTGGGCATGGCATTTGGGAGTAGGTAATTTACGAAGAACAGAAATGTCTTCTTCCTGGAGCCCAGGAGCCCAGCATGAAAGCTCTTAAGCTTGAGTGCTGGTGAGAGCTGAGCCTACGCTTCTGCAGTGGCACCAAGTTACTGGACCCTCTAGAGGAGAGGAATTCTGCGTCTTCTATGGTAGAGGAGTAGATGGACTAAATTCCTACCGGTAGGAATAACGTGAAATGATTACAACCCAATAATTCCCATCCAAAGCATCTTAACCAGTCTGTTTCCTGTCTTCCGCTCTTGTGCTTCCCGTGTGTGCCTGAGCACTAAAGAAAGCGTAGGCTTATGGATTTTCGTTGAGTGTTGGGTTGTCAGTGTTTCTTGAGCAGAAAACAGTAAAGGTCAAATACTGTAGCTGGTGTTGAAGGCGTCAGTAATGATTCCCTATTTGTCTCCCTCAGGTACAGAACCATGGTATTTCTACTTAATCAACGGGTTTCTGAATTTCAATGTTGCCTTTGCTTTGGCGCTTCTGGTCTTGCCACTGACTTTTCTTATGGAGTACCTGCTGCAGAGATTCCATGGTGAGTGATTTAGGATGGTGGTAGGTTTTGGGGGAGGGAACAGAAAGCAAGTAACAGGTTAAATAGTGGAAAAACTGCTTATTTTAGTCTCCATTTTTCTCTTTGGAAATGGTTGAATAACTGAGATTTCAGTCTGTATTTGTAGATTATTTGAACCCATATTAAGGGTTGGTTAATTGTTTGATATAAACAAGATGGGGCTTTGTATCCTTTTAAGGCAGTGGTTTTCAACCTGTGGGTCGTGATCCCTTGGGGTAGAATATCAGATATTTACATTACAGTTTATAAAAGTAGCAAATTTACAATTATGAAGTAGCAATGAAATAATTTGATGGTTGGGGGTCACCACAGCATGAGGAACTGTATTAAAGAGTCACAGCATTAGGAAGGTTGAGAACCACTGCCTGAAGGGAAGGAGGTCAGTGGGATTTTACCATCACCGGAGAAGTAGCAATGTTGGAAAAGCTCCGGAGAGCAGCCCTTTTGAGCCATTCCCCTGTGGAGGCTCTGGGATGACTGTTGACAGTGATCCGTCTGCAGGCAGACACTCTGAAGCTGGAGCTAAAGCAGCTGCTCTGCACTGGCCGGGGACCGATGCTCCTGGCTCCCTCTGCTGTGTGGCGCCCATGTTGCTGCAGCTCTGACCCTGTGTCATTCAGCTGCTGTTTCCTCAAGTGGTGGAGCTGGGCATCTGGTGTCTGCGCTCTGGAAGACAGATCTGAGCAGAAATTCAGGAGAGATTTGCAAAGATTTACCAGGAGACATCTCAGTTGGATTTGTGTGCCAGATGATTGATCTTTCCTTCTCGCCTGTTCAGCTTTTCTTGTTAATGGTTTATATGGCATGTGCTGTCTAGACAGCGAGGGGATCTTCACTTATTTAAAAAGATTTAGAAAATTACTTGTGTGTGTATGTTGGGGGAGTGTATATTGTGGAGGCCAGAAGACAACTTGTAGGAGGCGGTTTTCGCTCTCCATTGTGGGATCTTGGGATTGAGTTCAGGTTGTGAAGTTTATATGGCAGGGCAAATCTTATTACCGGCTGAGCCCTCTCACTGGCCCAAGGTCAGGAGTGTTTACCTCCAAAGAGTGCTGTGGTTGCACCTGTGGTCTAGCAAAGCCACGTCAGGCAGCGGGAGGGCTCTTGCCTGTCACGCTGTAGACGTAATGAACAGCAGGGGGTGCTGTCTGTCCACTTCTTGACAGTGTTTCTGCAGCCCTCCCCCATGGTCAGTAATGCCAACCCAGCATGCTTGCCTATTCCTCAGTGCTCTTGTAATGCGGGGAACTCTCCAGGAGGTGCTCAGGTTGTTCTCTGTGTTCCTTTCATCCTTTCAGAGTCTTTAAGTACGTGTTGGTTCCAATTTTGTGATTCAGAGTAGATGTGTATTGTAAAGAAAAAACATAATCAGGAAACTTAGAGTATTTTTATGTTTGCTTTGAAACACTGTTACTAAACATGGTAACACTCCTGTAATCCTAGCACTCCAGAGAATGAGGCATTTGGTTCCACTTTGAACAACAGAACAAAACATAGCAGACTGGATTGGGCTTGATGAATAAGGTTCAAGAATTGACCTGATCAATCTTTTCTTCTTTCTTTCCTTTCTTCCTTTCTTTTCTTCTCCCCCTACTCTCTTCCATCCTCCCTTCCTCCTTTCCTCCCTCCTTCCTTCTTTCCTTCCCTCCTTCCTCCTTTTCTTTCTTTCATCTGTGCCTATTTTAACAAACCCACTGGTGTGTGGATAAAAGGATTACTCAAAGTGGATTTGGCTAATTTGGGGGAACCTTTAGTCTTAGTGGCAGAACGCATTACAGAGAATATGCCTTTTATCTTTACCCAACTAGAATTTATTAAGCTCTGTTACCCATTAACTATACTTTCCTGTGAGTTTTAACTCTTGTCCCTCCCTCTAAGCTTTGGATGTCTGGGAAGAACTCAGGAGTATGTTCCTTTCCGTTTGGTGTCCCCATTATGTTAGAATGAGGGTAAATTCCTAAGCTGAAATATTTTATGGGATGTCCTAGGACATAGTATCAAATTTAAATAAAAACAAACTTTGAAACAGTATATTGTTTGGTTCTCTTACATGACAGGGGAATGTTATTTTGTCTTGCAGTTCAGAATTTAGGACACCCATACTGGCTTACCTTGGCACCCATGTACATTTGGTTCATAATTTTCTTCATCCAACCTCACAAAGAGGAACGGTTTCTTTTCCCCGTGTACCCACTCATATGTCTCTGTGGTGCCGTTGCTCTTTCTGCACTGCAGGTAAGTCTCGGGGAAGCGTTGGTCTGCCTCTTTTTGTTTCATTTATTGCACAATTGCTTGTAAAACTTTAAGGACAGGTGGATGTCTGTGAGCTACAGGCCAGCCAGGGCTCCATAGTGAGCTCCAGGCCAGCAAGCGCTGCTCAGTGAGACCCTGTCTCAATCAACAGCAGTGACAACAAACACCCTTAAAGATAAGTTACGGGGAGCACCTCTATCCATAACGTAAAACCTGCTACAGAACATACTCTGAAAGCTTTGTGCATTGATAAGAACGTATTTCACTGTTTGCTGATGATGTTTATAATCATTTGTCTCTTGTCAGTAGGCTCTATTTACTAACGCATTAACTTATCATATGGACCACTATATAGGGTGGTCCTGGGACAGACTAAACAGAATGTGTGTTCTGCAGCTATTAGATCAGAGTCAGCCATGATCAGGACTTTAGATTATATCAGACAACTAGCAATATGGGCCAGTTTGTAATCCTGGTTTAAAGCCGATCCAGGTCAGTTCTCTGGCAGAGTTAACCTTACATTTGTTTGATTACCTCTGTGTTTATGACCTCACCATGTTGAGGCTCCCTCTTGCTCTTGCTACCATTTGCAGTTGTCAGGGAGAGAAAACAATGGTGGTTTCTTGTTTTTAACAGATTTAGTAAGTGAGAACTCATAAACTATGAGTTCAGGTTTTTCACGTCTATAACTTAGTGACTTTAACATATGACTTTGCAGATGTCTGCAGTCATCAGCCTAGGACACCTCAAAAGCCCTAAGCCCTTTACCTATCGACCCCACCCCTTTGTCATGGTGTTTCCTCAGTATACTATCTCTAATCTCCTTTGTTTATCAGTTTGTCTATTCCGTACATCCCATGTGAATGAAATCCTAAACGTGTGTGCTCTTTTATGACTGGCCACTTTCACTTGGCATGTTTTAAGGTTTGTCTATGTTAGAGTGATATTGTATATATAGTAAATGTATATATATATATATATATATATATATATATATATGCTTTTTTTTTTTTTTTTTTTTTTTTTTTTTCCATCACAGGCAATTTATTTTGTTCTATTCATTCACAGTTAATACAGAAAATACTTGGAAACATTTCCATATAATATTTGACACAAAAATCATCAAATAGAAGTATACAATGTTGACAAGAGGCAGTACATTTATAATTTATAACCCCAAATGTATTTATAAATTAGAAATGGAAAGATCTACAAATGAAATTATGAAGGTTCACCAAAGTCATTTAATCTGTCAGTTTCTCATTCATTTTTATGTCTTAATAATATTCTATTGTATGAATAAGCCACATTTTATTTCTCTCCAGTATTTGATAGCTATTTGAGTTGTTTTAACTTTTTTACTATTAGCAACACACTGCTGTAAACCTTCATGTACATGTTTCATAAGTGCACATTTTCAGTAGTTTGAGGTTATATTCCTAAGGGTAGAATTGTTGAGTAACAGAGTAACAGTGTTTTGCATTTTGACCAACCACCAGACTGTTTTGCCAAAGTGGCACACCATTTTACAATCTCACCAAATCCTTGTTTTTAAGGCTCTGATTTTTGTACAAATCATTCAATCATTCTGTCAGACCAAACCAGGAAAAGTAAGCTATAGTTCAGAGCTGTTCTATTCCATTTACTATGCAAAGCCAATCTTGGCGTTTGCAACTCTCAGCCCTTTTGAGTATTCTTGCAGTGTTCACCTTTTCCTCCACCACTTTTTTTTTTCTTCTTTTTTTTCTGGTTTATTTCTATCTATTACAAATGTATAAAAAATCCTCCATCAACACTGCTGATAGCAGCAGAACCTTGAGAAATATACCTTTGGTTTGCCTTAGAAAAGGAACACATATTGTACTGTAAAGTTTATAAAATCTTGAGAAGATTCTCTCAAGACACAAGTTGTGTGATAATAGTGTGTTTTGTGTGTGTGAATGAGAATTTGTAAATGTTGAATTCTAGGCTTCGACAATCATTGTCAGTGCAGATTAAGCTGCAAGTATTTATGCTTTAAAACTTAAATTATAAAGCTAGTTACATCTTTCTAACAACTAGTTTTAATGTTTATGAGCATATTTTACCTACATTACCTTTTCAGGATGTTGAGAAAGATGCATCATAAGCAAAGGCTGGAGGCTGGGGGCTAGATGGTTTTGAGTAAGAGGTCTTGGTGGACTCTTTCATAGAGCAAAGGGAAGCAATGCCTTCTGGGAAATGAGCTAAGTTTTAATCTAGTCTTTAGGATTAGAAGTCAAAAACAAAAATATTAAGGAAAGGAAAACCTAATTGATCTTTGAAGTATTGTTATATGGAATTGAGTGGGACTTTTGAGGCTTTTCTTCCAGAAAACAAGGACTTGGTTGTCAGGCCTATATTAGGCCTAAACCTTGGTGCCATGTAGTTGTACTTAAATCATTTCAATGGAAAGTGTCTTAGTGATTGGAACTTCTAGTGCAGTTTGGAGTTCTTCCATTTGAAAAATGTGATATTTGCATGGGATTGTTTGAATCTTGTTTTCTAGTCCCTCCCCATCACCACCCTCATAGTCTGTAGGTAGATTTTTCTCTTGATAAAGGAACAAAAAAGGTGAACATCTTGTTTGTAAATAGGTATCTAGTAACTAGTGGTAAACTTGAAATGGTAGAATTCTTTAAAGCCTAATTCTAGATAGCCTTAAGAAAATATATCTTAATTACTTTTGAACCTGTATTCACCTTGTTTTTTTCAAATATCTTAAGTTATATTTTCTTTTTCAGAGCTGCTTCTTATTTGGGGCTACTTTTTTTTTTTTTAATTGAGGCGTAATTCATAAAAGGGTATATTGTTTTGATGAGACTTTTTACAACTGTGGCTGGATGTCTTTCTTTAGTCTTCCAAGAAGGGCCATTTTACTTTTTTAGAGTTACTTTTCAAAGTCATGAGGTCAACAACTTGGACTACTATGCATGTAAGTGCTAATGCAAATTAAAGCCCAAGTTGACCTCCAGCAGCAGTTCATTCTATGTTGACAGTGAGAGAACACTTTGCCTGTTAGGATACTGTTACTCGTGGACTGAAATGCTGAAGAAACCCCTCCCCCTATTTTGTTCTTTTGCAAAAATCAAGGTATATTCTAGGGTTTCCTGGTTGACCTCAACAGATAAACTGAGATGATAGTCTTAGTTCAGAAATGATCTGAATGTAGATTTACAGTCTACGTGTACAGCTGGCTAAGTGAGATCGCTTTCACAGTTCTGCATGTATCCCATCGGCTCCCCATTAGTCACTGAACTCTTAAAACTGGTATTGTAACATTATTACAATGTTTTGCACCAATTATATATATATATATGCTTATATTACATATACACATTTTCTTTTGAGATGGGGGTCTCACTGTGTAGCCTTGGTATACAGACCAGGTTGGCTTTGAATTCACAGAGATCGATCTGTCTCTACCTCCCTAGTTCTGGGATTAATGGTGTGTGACACAATGTCCATCAGGGTGATAGTTTTTTAAAAGATAACTTTATTTATAAAAATATAACTTCATGTGAGATAATTTAGAAATTGTTAAAAACAACATTTCATCTTCCATCAAGACACCTCACATTTTTGCATCATATCCTATATCAAGTTTATTGTGATTGTAATAGGCACACATGCAACTATTTTTAACTTTTGTCATAATATTGTCAGTATTGTCATATCTAAAATACTAATTTTATTCAAATATTTTAAAATAAGCTATTAGATTCCAGGTGTTGGGGCTCACATCTATAATCCTATATTTGAGGGATGGGAGCAAGAATATTGCAAATTACCCAGGGATACAGAGTAAAATCCTGTCTTGAAGCCAAAAAGAAACACACCTAGAACTTTATGCACCAGCAAAAATATGCACATTATTTTCCTTTGACACTAGAGTTCATCCTTGGAAAGTTGGTTGGCTAAGCAGACCTGCACACAGTGCTAGAGGAGTTGACTTTGGTCTTTAAATTAGGAATGGGTACCACACCAAGTGTTTGCACATGCTTAGACCCTTCCTCATACTCCTTGCTCTGCTTCTGCATCCCCAGTGTTTCTGTGATGGTGTGTCTGTGTATATTGTTTCTGTGATAACGTGTGTCTGTGTATATTGTTTCTGTGATGGTGTGTCTGTGTATATTGTTTATGTGATAACGTGTGTCTGTGTATATTGTTTCTGTGATGACGTGTGTCTGCATATTGCTTCTGTGATGACGTGTGTCTGTGTATATTGTTTATGTAATGACGTGTGTCTGTGCATATTGTTTCTGTGATGGTGTGTGTCTGTGTATATTGTTTCTGTGATGGTGTGTGTCTGTGTATATTGTTTCTGTGATGGTGTATGGCTGTGTATATTGTTTCTGTGATGGTGTGTGTCTGTGTATATTGTTTCTGTGATGGTGTGTGTCTGTGTATATTGTTTCTGTGATGGTGTGTGTCTGTGTATATTGTTTCTGTGATGGTGTGTGTCTGTATATATTGTTTCTGTGATGGTGTGTGGCTGTGTATGTTGTTTCTGTGATGGTGTGTGTCTGTGTATATTGTTTCTGTGATGGTGTGTATCTTCTTTATCAATATGGTTGCCTTTCCTTCTAGAAATGTTACCACTTTGTGTTTCAACGATATCGCCTGGAGCATTACACTGTGACGTCCAGCTGGCTGGCATTAGGAACAGTCTTCCTGTTTGGGCTCTTGTCGTTCTCTCGCTCTGTGGCTCTGTTCAGAGGTAGTCATGCTGGGAGTGTCTTAACCCACACTCACAAAGAACTTCACCTTAGGGTTTTCTTGTAGCATGTGGTTGGCTTATGCTGGGAAAAGGCCATTCCCAAAGGGAAGGCGTGTAGACTTGATAGTGAGTGGGGTGTGGCTTCCATATCTCAGGACTGAAAGGAGTTGGCTATATCTTCACGTCACTACCCATGTATACTTCATGTCCCCCTCCAATAGCATTGGTTTCTCCCCACTTTTTCAGTTTAAAAAAGTTTTATGTGTATAGTCTGAATTCATAGGTACCACATGGGTATCTGATTCTGTGAAGGCCAGAAGAGGACACTGAATTCCCTGGAACTGGAATTACAGATAATTGTGAACTGCTGTGTGGGTGCTGGGAATTGAACCTGGAACCTCTGGAAGAGCAGCCAGTGCTTTTAACTGCTGAGCCACCTCTCCAGCCTTTCTAGTGGCTGCTGCTAATGTAATGAAGCCTAAATATGTTATGCAAATTGAAGTTAAATTCTCATGGCTAAATATTTCCTAATAACCAGTATTGGGGTCATAATAGTAAAATATGCCCAAATAGAACTTTTAGAGGGTAGAACAGTATACAGAGAAGGAAGCAAGTTACATGTGGCAAATAAGGCCTCCACTGTGGTGGTTGTCCCACCAAGAGAGACATCTGTGCTGGTAGAACAGGCTTCCCACTGAGTTGCTGTGGGCTTTCACTCTTAGAAATTTCATGTGGATTATAGTGGGATGTTAACATGAATTATACTTAAAAGCTAGAACCTCGTCTTTGATTTCATGAACTCTTCTCCCTTTTAGGATATCATGGGCCCCTTGATTTGTATCCAGAATTTTACCGAATTGCCACAGACCCAGCTATCCACACTGTCCCAGAAGGCAGGCCTGTGAATGTTTGTGTGGGAAAAGAATGGTACCGGTTTCCCAGTAGCTTCCTTCTGCCTGATAAGTAAGTTGTCCTTTAATTGATAGTATTCCTGTATGCGTGGAGGCTGTATGTGGGGATGGTGTATGTGCATGCATGTGGGTATGTGTGTGTACACAAAAATGTTAGAGGTGGGCATAGAGTGCCCTCTTCTGTCACTCTCTGCCTGTTCCTTTGAGGCAGAGACTCTCCCAGTACCTGGAGCTTTGTGCCTCCATTTTTCTTTTCCCACTAGGTTGACGTCAGCCCCGGTGGGATCCTCCTGTCTCTGCCTGTCTCAGTGCTGAGGTTACAGGCATGTATGGGATACCTGGTATCTTAATATGGGTGCTGGCATCTGAATTCTGGCCCTCAGACTTGCACAGCTTGCACTCTTAACCACTAAACCATCTCTCCAGTCCCTAATTCTCACCTTTTTTAAATTTATTTTTAAAAGATTGACTTATTTTTTTATGTGCATCTGTGTTTTGCTTGCATGTGTTTATGTGTACCACATGCGTGGCTGGTGCCCAACTAGGCCAGAACAGAGCATCAGGTCCTTCGAAACTGGAGCTAGATAGTAGTTAGCTTCCATGTGGGTACTGGGAAATGAACTCAGGTTCTCTGTAGGAACTGCAAGTGCTCTTAACTTCTGGGCCATCTCTTCAGTCCTGTTTCCCAGCAATTTATATAAAGTAGCAATTCTATGGCAAGATTGTGTTAGAATTTATTTGTTTTGGAGGGTTTAATTTTTTTCTTTGGAGGTGTATGTATATGTGTGTATATTTGGGACACATGCACCCATGTGTAAATGTGTGTGGAGGCCCAGAGGTCAGCTTTGGGTGTCGTTCCCCAGGCATGTCCACCCTGGTTTTTGAGACAGGGTCTCTCATGATCAGGGCTTGCCAGTTAGGCTAGGCTGACTGGCTGGCTGCTGGCTAGCAAGACCCTGGGGTCTTCTGTTTCTGCCTCCCCGCACTGCTATTGTAAGTACACCTCACCACAACTGGCTTTTGCACATGGGTTCTGGGACTGAACTCAGACACTGGACTGTCTTTCCAGCCCTCTTTGGAGTTTTTACAGGAATTACTGAATAATTTATCTTCTTAGACTGCTGCAGAATCTGCATTGTGTACCTGCCTCTCTTTTTCATAAACAGGGTGTGTCTATGTATATATATGCTTGCATGTCTCCTAGTCACAGGTGTGTAAGGATTTGTGAAATGGTTTGTTCTTGGGCTTCTGCTAGTAGTGTGTATGTGTGTGTGTGCACGTGCACGCACATTCACACTCTTGCATGTTCATGTGTAGAGGCCAGAGGTTGATGTCATGTATCATCGTCTATTGCTCTTCGCCTTATTTGTTTATTTATTTTGCCTTTGAGCCACGGTCTCACTGTGTAACCCTGGCTGGCCTGGAACTTGCTACATAGACCAAGCTGGCCCCTTACTCAGAGGTCCACCTGCCTCTGCCTCTGAGTCCTGAGATTCAAGATGTGTGCCGCCATGCCCAGCTCCACCCAGGTTTTGAGACAGGGTTTTTCTCCTTACTATACCTGGAGCCCAGGGTTTCAACTAGCAATCCTTCCAGAATCTTCCTGTGTGTCTCCTCAGTGCTGTGCTGGGGTTACAGGTGTACACTGCCACACCAGCTTTTATCTGGGTGTTGGAGTTCCAAACACAGATCCTCAAGCTTGTATAGCAAGCTCATCCTCCAGGCCCCTCTTCTTGAGGGCACGTATTTATCTTTCTGCAGTCGACACTAAAACACTTCTAACAGTGATGTGGAGACCCTGGCAAGAAGAATGCATTTAGAAAGGAGTTTTTTTTTTTTTTTTTTTTTTTTCTTCCCATTCAGTAGTAAATTTCCACACTGATACACCGGCGGTGGCGGCATCCTTTTTACTTTGTTAGATGTGGTAACATTACCATGGACTTGTGTGTTTTTCTTATTTGGTCCATTTTAAGTGAAAAAGTCTGGTTAAGGTGAATAATGTTGCTGACTTCGGCAGTTCCTCACCTGGTAATTTTTTTTTTTAACATAATAAAGATTTTTGTATCAGTCATAAACTTGTCTTTTAAATGGTGACCTAGGCCTTTGACTTTTATATTCCAGATAGTTTCATAGCTGAAAGACCTTTTGAGGATTATTCACACCAAAATAGTATTTTCCTAGGGTGTTTGCCATCTTTTTCTGTGCACCGGATGAGTTAGCTTTAATTCTTTAATTGTGTGCAAGATAGTAACATGTTAACACTCTCCTTGTTCTGTGGTTGACTGTCTAGTTGAAAGTTTTTTTTTTTTTTTTTTTTTTTTTGGTTTTTCGAGACAGGGTTTCTCTGTGTAGCTTTGCGCCTTTCCTGGAGCTCACTTGGTAGCCCAGGCCGGCCTCGAACTCACAGAGATCCGCCTGGCTCTGCCTCCTGAGTGCTGGGATTAAAGGCGCGCGCCACCACCGCCCGGCTTAGTTGAAAGTTTTGAAGCCGAGACTTGAGTAAAGGGATTGAAAGACCTTTAGTTGCAAATTTCTTGATTTCAGAGGGACTTGTGACCTCTGCCTCAGAAGTTTTAGCAGAAATCATGTTTTGTTCAAGTGAAAGGTTTTCCTCGTGATTTGGGGTGAAGGGTTGTTTGTTTCAAGTCTGTTTAGCAACATGATTGCTTTGTGTTTTTCTCATTCTTCTCATTTGTGTTTCTGACAGTTGGCAACTTCAGTTCATTCCATCAGAGTTCAGAGGTCAGCTACCAAAGCCTTTTGCAGAGGGACCACTGGCCACTCGGACTATTCCTGCTCACATGAATGACCAGAACCAAGAGGAGCCTTCCAGATACGTAAGGGCTGACAATCTTCTTTTGTTGCTGCCCAGAGAAAAAGTCACCCTAGATCTCTAGGCAGGTTACATTGGAGCACTGACCAGATGAGCATCTCAGAAAATGATTTCTTGAGAGTGAAAGATGAAATAATGCATGTGTGGAAGGAGTGAATGGTATCATTTCTTTCCAAAGCATGCTTCATTTTCTATGTAAAGCATATAATAGAGTTAACTTACAAAGCTTTGAGGGGGCTGGAGATTTTCCTGAGAGTCTTGAACTGTCTTTTTAGGTATACTGAAACTCACATCATTCCTTGGTCTATTGAAATACTTGGTGGGGAACTTCTAAGTGACCAGGTTACCTTTGACCTAGCTTTGCTATGTTCTGCTTTTAGCACAGAGACACTCAGAAAAGCTGTTTCATAGTAAGTAAGTCCCATGGAGCAATCCCTGTCAGTGCCAAGATCTTCTACCTACTTGTCTTCACACACTCTGGAGTCATGTGAATCTTATTTGTCTCTTTTGAAAGATAACAGTTTTGACATTTGATACTGGTAGAATCTCTGGATAAAAAAGGGGAGGGCTGGCCTTTGAGATGGCTTAGTGGTGAAGGCATTGTGTGGTCCTCTGACTTCCACAATGTGGTGCCTATATGAGTTTGTGTACTCCCTTGACATGTATATATATATATAAAATTAAAAAATTTTAAAGTGATAGAATAAAATGATAAATAAAAATTATAGAATAAAATTTGTAGACAATGAAAGACCATTTGGTATAATGGTTGGAAGGCACTATTTTTTTTGCCAGCTTATTATTAAATAGGTAATAGCTTAAATGTCAGTATATTTAATTTGGGTTCTCTTGTGTCATATACTCTAGATGTAGCATATTGAGACTTATAGATGTCTTCTGAAGCTGACCTGCAGCCAGAGAGTGAGGCTCTCTCTTGTGTGAGCAACCTGGTGTCTGCAGTACTAGGAATCGAACCCAGGGTCTGCTGTGTGCTGGACTGGGCTACACCCCCAGAAGCCTGTCAATTAGCATAGTGTCTGGTATTGAGGCTTCTCTCACAAATACTCTTCCTCTGACGAAGCATCCCTTACAGAAATTATAATCTGCCCAGATCTTCTCCTTCCTTCTCTTACTAATGCCAACCTAGTTTTGATTTGTTTACCCATGCTGTTGTCTTTTCCTTATCAGTGTCTTTGTGCTGGTGACCATGCCTGAAGTACTAGTCTCCCACCACATGCTATCAGAATTCTCTTCCATGTGAGTGAACATGTTCATCTGTGTTTAGTAGGCTGTCTGTTAGTGCATGACGGATTTGTCTGCAGTCACTCGGCTTCTGGCCTGCCTTCTCTTATGTTACCTACGATGCACTCTGATCTGTTATGTCCTTCCTCGTGAGTGCCTGACTGCTCCGGGGGTGACTCCCCTTGTCCCTGTGTAGTCCCCACAGTGCATAGGACAGGCTTGTAAACCCAGTAGCTAGCCTGCTGCTGTTACTGTAGTAATTACAGTTAGTCTAACTCTGCCAGTCGCTCTCTCTTTATTTTTTACTTTTTGAGACAGGCTTTCTCTATTGTGCAGCCCTGGCTGTCTTGAAACTCTCTGTGTAGACCAGGCTGGCCTCAGAGATCCACCTGCCTTTGCCTCTCAATTGCTGGGATTAATGGCGGACCACCATGCCTGGCCTTCTGCCAGTGCCTTATCCAGAGATCCCAGTAGATTTCTGAAACTCTGGATGTGCTATGATTTTTCTGGACATACACCTGTGATAAACTTTAATTTACAAATTAGGCACGTTCCAAGTTCAGCAACAGCCAGGTGTGGTGGCGTACACCTTTAACCCCAGCACTGGGAAGGCAGGAGCAAGACGGGTCTCTGAGTTTGAGGCCAGCCTGAACTACAGAGTGAGTTCCAGTTCTCTACACAGAGAAACCCTGTCTTGAACTCCCTACCCTCCCTGTAAAAAATTTAACAGTAACAAAATAGAAAAATTATAAATGTATACTATAATAAAAATTATTTGACTATGTTTTCTCAAAATATTTCATTGTACTATAAATTTTAGTAACCTTAGCATAGAAATTTTTTCTTTTCTTAATAAGTTGAAAAAAAAATTTTTTTTTAACTTAAAGGAAATACTTTTTGGCTTCTCTTTGCCATATCCAAATTATCAACATCATTTCCTTTGTGCTATGGAACCATTGCTAAGTAAAATTAGAGTTCCTTGAGCGTGAGCACCGATGTGCTATGATAATGGGTCTGATAACCAAGATGCTACTGTGATTAACGGCCTGGTAGTGTATATCATTTGGATATACTGGACACAAACATGATTCAGATGCTTAGTGGGACTGTGAGATTTCATCATGATAGACTTTATCATACTTAGTGTGCAGTTGAGCACTTTAAGAATTGTTTATTTCAAGCCAGGTGGTGGTGGCGCATGCCTTTAATCCCAGCACTCAGGAGGCAGAGCCAGGCAGATCTCTGAGTTCGAGGCCAGTCTGGTCTACAGAGTGAGATCCAGGACAGGCACCAAAACTACACAGAGAAACCCTGTCTCGAAAAACCAAAAAGTAAAAAATAAAGTAAAATCAAAAGAATTGTTTATTTCTGGAATATTCTGTCTGTGAAGGTTATTGAAACCATGAGAAATGAAATTTTGGATGATGGGGGAATGGATTAGGGACATAGATGATGAATCTTCACCATTGGGATAATGGGTTAGATCATTTCATATTTCCTACTATCAGACATTGCTACACTTGATTGACTCTACCTTAGCTTTACCCTAGAGGGGGGAGATTTTTGTAGTTCCAGTAGGAGTCACAAAATGCTGGCTGTTAAAGGCAAGGACAGGGTGTTTGGTACCAGCCCTGTGCTCCTGCAGTTGAGAGTTTCTTACCGAAGCCTGCTGCACCTGCAGTGGGCTTCTTGTGTGGTAGGGAAAGTGCCTTCCAAAGCCAGGCTGTTCTCTTTGGACCTTTGGAAATCTGTAGGAACAGTTGATGGCTTATTACTAATTCCATATGAGCTGAGACTAGAGATTCATCTCTTGGAGCTAGCTACTTAAAGAGACATTTGTTTTCCTCTGACAATAAAAACAATACCCATTCATTGTGTGAAATAATGACATCCTTTCCTTCTCCAGTTACCATCACTGTTACTATTGTGGTGTTTTGTTTTTTCTTTTACCTTTTCAAGCTTTTATATATTGCCCACCATGGACCGTGTGGCGGTCAGAGGACTTTGTGCCGTTAGTTCCCTCCTACCTTTACATGGGTTCTGGTGCATAAGCTCATGTTGTCAGGCTTGTACAGCAAGACCTTCACTTGCTGAGCAATCTTGGTTGGCCCCTTCACTTTTTCTTCGTGTGTGTGTGTGTGTGTGTGTGTGTGTGTGTGTGTGTGTGTGTGTGTGTGTTCCGCTAGAAACAAAAATATCATTTCTTTTTAAAGTTTTTAGTCATGTCTAATTATTTAAGAAACAGTGCCAGAATTCTGACTGTAATAGCCAAACAACTAATTTATGGAAGCACACGCTTTCCCTCGCTCGTGCTTGTTCCTTCTGGTAGCAGTCACAGTTCCTATAGCAACACAGCACCATTCTGTTACCGTCTTTGCAGAGCACGGTAACTAGTAGGGCGTTTGTTTGCATTTGCATTTTTTACATAATTACTTAATTTATTCCCTATTTGTATGTTCCCATGTAGAGGTCAGAGGACAACTTTTGGGAGTTGGTTTTCTCCTTTCACCGTGTGGGTCTTGGGTATCGAACACAGGTCATCAGGCTTACCAGCAAGTTCATTTATCTGCTGGCAATGTTGGCTCTTGTGTGCATTGTTGAGACAGGATCTTGCTGTGTAGCCCAGCCTGACTTGGAACTCAGAACTGCTGGGGTTATAGGAGTGTGCCACCACACACAGCTTGTAGCACTGTGCTTTCGGCTCACTGGCCGTAGGTGATGGGTTTTAGTCTGCTGGCAGTCTAGGAAAAGGAGTTCAGTCCTTCCCTATTTCTATCTTGCATGGAAACTAGGGAAGCTGTGTGGCTCCCGTTACTTCACTGTCCCTCTGCCCCCCTCCCGAGTTTATCAGGATTAGGGGTGTTGCAAAGGAACTGTGGTTTCTAGTGCACTGTTAGAGCTGTATTGCAGAAATCATTTTTCAGCCTCAGATTTCACCCATTACTAAAAAATGGACTTAATAGTGGATCATGCTAAGATTCCTGCTAGAAACTAGTTCTGAGTTTAAAAGACATGTTAGTATTACCTTTCTTGACAAATTCAGATTTTGTTCCCTATTTCAAAGCAATATTTACAAAATTTACAAATGATAATTTGGATATGGCAAAGAGAAGCCAAAAAGTATTTCCTTTAAGTTAAAAAAAAAAAAATCTCAACTTATTAAGAAAAGAAAAAATTTCTATGCTAAGGTTACTAAAATTTATAGTACAATGAAATATTTTGAGAAAACATAGTCAAATATTTAAAAAAATTTACCGCATAAATATTTATGCGGTAAATTTTTGCTTGTGGATTTAAAAATTTGGTCGACTAATATGTAGTTAACAAAGCTGAGGGGTGGGGGGGGAGCAGGAAAACTGCAGCCAGTCTGTGCCTGGCTTTAACATGTAGTTGGAGCTGATGATGAACTCTCCAGCTCTTAAGTCTGGGATCTGATTTTAGACTTACCAGACAGTGGCTAGGCATTGGAGAAGACAACTATTGAGGAAGCTTAGAGAAAAGGCTTTTCTCTGACTTTGATTTGATGTGTAAATGGAGTTGCTGGGTGCTTGCTCATGTGTTATCATTGGAAGAAATAGATTGGTCAATAAGTTTTCCCCCAAACAGCAATTACTACAATTCTGTTACAAGATGGCGTAGAATAGCTAAGTGTCATTGTAAAGTAAAACCCACAAAGTTTATGGGGAATGGGATTAGGGCCACAGTATAAAACACTGTTAATAAAAGATCATTGGTAGAGTACTTGTCTAGCGTCTGCAAGGCCCCAGGTTTGATCCCTAGCACTTCATGGTGATACACTTTGGTGACTTGGAAGGTGGAGGCAAGAGGATGGGTCATCCTTGGCTACCTAGCACATTTAAGGTCAACCTGGGATACATGAGGCCCTGTATCCAAAAGAAAAGTGATATGATCCCAATAAACATGCCGCCCAGTTTTCCATTGGTTAATGTTTAAAGGTATGTACTCCCATAATGGGGTGGTACTTGTCTTCCATAGTTAAGGAGTGCAGGTGAGATAGCAGCATCTGTGGAACAGTGATGCTCATGGGAATCCTGACACAGCACCAGAGGCGAGTCAGTGAGGAGCTCATCCCCCATCGCTGAGGGAGCTGGAGAGGACTTACCGTGAGCCTTGTGCATTTTGTGTATCCCTGTACCGATTGGTTCAACTATATGCAGCTTTCTGCATTTACCTAGCATTCCTTAAGCATAAGCAAATGTAATAATTAAATTACGCTTAAATAGCCCTCATTATATTCATTGTGTTGGTATGAATTTGTTTTCAAAATGAGTATTAAAACAGAAGCATTGTTAGTGAGATGATTCAGTGGGTCCTTACTTGCCACACACCACCAAGCATGATGACCCCAGTTACATCTCCAGACCCTAGAGGGAGGAGAGACCTGACCCCAGCAGATTGTCCTCTCTGTGCACTCTCCAAGTAAATATGTCAATAAATGCAAAAACTTAAAAAAACTAATGGAGGCCTCGTTTGTCCCATCAAAGCTCTCGTGACTTTATCCTTTATCCTTGCTGTTGCATTTAGGCCGTAACTTAGGGATGTGGAGGGGAACTTAAGGTATGAATCCTGTGCTTTCTTCATTTTGTGGGTGAAGGAACTGAGGCTCAGGTCATTGTAACTGACAAAGGTTAGTACTAGATGAGGGTTTGGTGTCAGGATTCCCTCGGATTCTCACACCTCTAACTTGGTGTTTTCATGCCATAGTCGGTCCTTCTTGAATGCACCGTGGCTCACAAGCAGAAGGAGCTGAGCATTACTTTCTGGTTTGTTTGGAGCTCTTTTCATTTGTGCCAGGTACTTGTAGCCGGTACTAGATTTATCAATAAACAAAAATAATCAAGATCCTCCTTCCTCTTTTTCTCTCATCATTCCTACTGACCTTCCTGTGTCCTGAGTTGAGGAGAAAATGAATTACCCTGTTGGTTTCCTGGCTGATTGTTACCATTCTTCGTAATCAAAGCAGGTGGATTCCCACTGCTATATTTGTGCTGTAACAACGTTGGAATGTACTAAAAACTTAATTGAACAGCATTCAAAATATGTCAGAAGCATTTCCATACTATCCATTGTGTTGACAATTAGATATTGATGTTTCTGTAATTTGTAATGATTGGGTGAATTTTTACCTGTGAGTTTATATTTTTTACAATGCGGTAAATTTTTGCTTATGGATTTAAAAATTTGGTCGACTAATATGTAGTTAACAAAGCTGTGGGGGGGACAGGAAAACTGCAGCCAGTCTGTGCCTGGCTTTAACATGTAGTTGGAGCTGATGATGAAATGAAGCCTTGAGTGGGTAGCTCAGCAGCAGAGCACTTGGCTAGAATGTACCAAGTTCCATCCCTGGTACTGTGCTTCAAAGCCTTGTGGGGTGGCAGAAACAAAAGGCAGTCACAGAAGTCATTGCTCCCAGGATGATCGTAACCACTGAGCCATCTCTCCAGCCCCAATCTTTCATTTTTTAGTCCAGTTTTATTAGTTTGAATATTCTTTCTTCCTTTTGATTGGTTTGGCTAATGGCTGGTCCATCTTCTCTTTGCAGAGATCCCAACTCTGTGCTTTTTCATTTCCTTTCTGTTTTCCATTTTATTAATTTAGACTGATATTCTTTCAGGTACTGACTTTTGATTTGGCCTATTACTTTCTGGAAACATTGAGTTGTATCCTGAGACTGTTTTATTTGTGATTTCTCTGGTGTTTTAATGTAGGTGATTGTGGCTGTAAAATTCCTTCTAGGAATTAATTGCCTTTGCTGTATCTTTCATTTTTCTGATAGTGGTACTTTCATTTTAATTTGATCCTAGGAATCTAAAAATTCTTTTTTGGGGTGCTCTGCACACTACTGGGGGAGTATCCAGTAGCCTTATCTAGATCTGAATGCTGGGGACCACAGTGAGTAGCCTGGTGATGCCTGGTGGTGCGATCGTGGCACAAATATAGGGTAGTGACCTTCATTGGATTTAAAGCCCATTTCACAAGACAGCGCTCATGCTGAGACTGGGCATGGGGCCAAGACCCTGTGACTGGGTAGGTCATGGACCTCAGGAGGAACCTACTACTATTATTCTGCTCTGTGGATATAGTATGAAGCTGACTCCTAATGACTTAGACTTTCCTCAGATTAGTGCATCTTCCACCCTTATCAGAGAAGCTTCTTTCAGCAGTAGACAGCCATTAGCACAGAGACCCACAGAGTGGTCAAGATGCAGAGATTAAGAGATTACTGGGTGCTCAGCCCTCACTGGGTTATCTGTATCACACTTCTCCTCCCAAGACTTTTGATATTGTAGCTAGAATATGACATAGAATAGTTCAAATAAATCAGAGCAGAAACAAGATAAAAAACAAACATTTTTCATGTATTTGGATGTTCATATCTCTCCCTAAATTTCTGTTTAATTCCATTGAATAGGTCTTTTGTGCCTTTAGGCTGTCTATCCTCTATACCAAAGATTTTGTTTTGTTTGTTTTTGAATATTCCTTTTTATGTTATGTGTGTATGACTGTATGAGTTTATGTGTACCACTTTTGTGTAGGTCCCATCAGGGGCCAGAAGAGGGTGTTGGATCCCTTAAAACTGGAGTTAGAGGTGGTTATGAGCTGTCTGATACGGGTGTTGTGAACAGAACCTCAGTCCTCTGGAAGAGCAGCCAGCCCATGCTCTTAGAGCCAGCAGCCCCCAGCCTCAGGCTTTGCTTTTAACTACATTCTACAAGTCCTGGAAGTTGTCATAGTTTTTAACTTTTTGTATTGCTTTCTGAATTACTAATTCCTCCCCCTTGTCTGTAGTCTCTGACCCCTGGACTTCTTCCTTTCTCCTGATTGGTCCACAGGACTGCTTTCCTTTGGGGTTTTTCTCTGATCCCTTCCTGATTGGTCTACAAGACTGCTTTCCTTTGGGGTTTTCCTTTTAGATATTGAGGGCTCCCTCCCCAGTTCAGTTTCTTTGCTGAGACTTTCTCATCTCGTTCTTTAATTTCTTTACTTTATTAATTTGTGTCTTCTTTGAGGTAATTGGCTATTTAAAAATTACTTTTGAATTCTTTGTTCAATATTTCAGCAATTTTGATCCCTTTGGGTTCTTGGAGAGTTAGGTATATATTGAAGGAGTCATGTTGCCTCATGTTTTCTGATTGTGTTTCTATGTTATGGTTTGTTTATTGGGGTGGACACCTCATCCTGTTTTGCTTTCTTTTTTTTTTTTTTTTGTGGGTTCCCGTGGTGTGGTCTGTCCCCACTTCTATGTTGGGAAAAGTAAGCAGACTGCAGTAACAGTGCAACCCTTCTCCCCCACAAAAACAAATGGGGCACTTAATAAAATAAAGACACTTGGGAATAACAACTATGCCCCCAATAAGAAAGGGAGAAGCTGTGATCATAAAGAGTAAGGTAGGAAGTGGAAAAAATTTGAAGGTAAGTATTAATAATAAAACACCAGAAAGGAGGGGGAGAGAAGCAGTAAAATATGAAAGAAAGTTTGTGAGATGAAGTTAGGAGAAATAAGTGAGGGAAAAGAAACAATGTGCAGCAGGGCAGGAAGAACAAGTCCAGGAGAGAAAGAAGGGGAGGAATTTCACAGTCAAAGGTGAAGTGCAGTAAAGGCCTGGGAGAGAAGCTTCCCTCCAGAAGAGCTAACCAGCACCTTCACAGGCATAGGCAGATGTGCAGGACTGAGACCCGAGTGGCGAGCATGGCAAGGACAGCTGGCAGAACCCAAATTGTCATTTGTCAGCAAAATCTGCCACTGTGCTTGTCTGTCTGTCATCTAATATCTATCATCTATCCATCAACCTGTCTGTCTATCATCTATCTATCAATCAATCATCTATTCATCTATGTATCATCTATTCATCTATGTATCATCTATTCATCTATCTATCATCTATCAATAAATCTATCTATCATCTATCAATCAGCTATTCATCTATCATCTATTCATCCATCATCTATCATTTATCTGTCTGCCTGTCAGTCTGTCAGTCTATCAACTACCAGTCAGTCTATCATTTATCATTCTATCACATCTATCAACGCTGTAAGCCCAAAGATCCACAAGGTATTGCAGCTTCTCTGTCCATGCCAGACACTCATCAGCACCTTTGTTAAGGGCTTTAGTTAAGATGCTGAGGGGTGCAGGACCATAGAGTGCATGAGACTGCCCCAATCTGAAGTCAGTAATGAGCTAATCTGCAAGATGGTTATGGAAGAAATCAATAAGAATCAAATTGCCTTGACAGTTAACCCTTTGATTGCTCAATCTTTTGGTAAAATTGGCATCATCTGCTTGGAGGAGCTGATTGTGAGATCTAGGTGGTGGTGCAGCACATCTTTAATCCCAGCACTCAGGAGGCAGAGTCAGGCGGATCTCTGTGAGTTTGAGGTCAGCCTGGTCTACAGAGCAAGATCCAGGACAGGTACCAAAACTACATGGAGAAACCCTGTCTCAAAAAACCAAAAAAGAAAAAAAAGGAAACACTTTACAGAAGTGAATAACTTTCTGTGACCCTTGAGATCATCTTCCCCATGAGGTGGGATGAAGATAGACTGTAGCTAGACTTTTCCTGCCTTGCCCACAGTCAGGACAAATCTTTGTCACCCGCCAGTCCCACAGCCGCTCAGACCCAACCAAGTAAACACAGAGACTTATATTACTTACAAACTGTATGGCTGTGGCAGGCTTCTTGCTAACTGTTCTTATAGCTTAAATTAATCCATTTCCACAAATCTATACCCTGCCACGCGGCTCGTGGCTTACCGGCATCTTTTCATGCTGCTTGTCAGGGTGGCGGCTGGCAGTGACTCTTTCTGCCTTCCTGTTCTTTTATTTCTCCTCTCTGTTAGTCCTGCCTATACTTCCTGCCTAGCCACGGGCCAATCAGTGTTTTATTTATTGACTAATCAGAGCAGCTTGACATACAGACCATCCCCCAGCACAGCCAAGTGCAGACCATCTCAGACACCTGCACTCAGGCCCGTGGTCCTAATCATCCTTTATGCGGACCTGCTGGGTAAAGCCACGAGGAACCGGAGAACGGGCTCCCACAGGACATACAGAACATCCTACAGCAATAGACAACCCATTTTGTGGAACGTGGAGATGCTGAAGGTCCAGATCAACAGGCCTATTTATTGGAAGGATGAACTAAGGCATCTCCCATGCTGTTTTTATAATCCATCAGTAAATGAACAGTGCCTACTTGCAAACTGAGGAAAAAGTCCAGCTAGTAGTTGCTTGTTGCTGGGATGAGATGAAGAGCTTTTGCTTTTTCCTAGGCTTCTTGTGTTGAAGTTCACTAGGAGGAGTGTGGAGGGCTGTGTGAATCCTTTTCTCTCTCAGTTCTGAACAGGTCAAACAAGAAGAGGCTTTAAGCCGGGCGGTGGTGGCGCATGCCTTTAATCCCAGCATTTGGGAGGCAGAGCCAGGCTGATCTCCGTGAGTTCGAGGACAGCCTGGGCTACCAAGTGAGTTCCAGGAAAGGCACAAAGCTACACAGAGAAACCGTGTCTCGAAAAAACAAAAAAGAAAAAAGAAAAAAAAAAAAGAAAGAAAGAAAAGGCTTTCAGGAGGCTGAGCTCCACCCTGCTTTGTGCACTGGCTTATGGGCTAAGATGGTGACTACCTTGGGCAGCTGCTGTTGGCCCGAATTCATGCTGGCGGTCTTGCCCACAGACCACAGTTTGGCATGTTCAGAAATCCTTCAGCTTGATCCAACTGGTCTAGCCTGAGGACTGCCTGGTTAGATGCTCACTGTGCCATATAGGTGCTAGGCCAGTGCATATGTGGATGTGAGATATAGATGGGCAGAGGTTGCATTTCTACCTAATGTCTCTGGGGCTTTAAGAGAGAAAATGATCCAAGCAGAACAATTTGCCCTGGGGGTGGGGTAGGAGTGAGACTCAAGGACTGGATGACCTCTGGTGCTTCCGGCCTCTGTCCTAGACTCCACCTGTATACCCACACAGTTGGTTTCTTCTGCCCTTCCCAAGTGGAAGCATGATGGATACTTTGTCCCATATAGATGTGTTGTCAGAATTAGTGGCCCACCGGTAACTGATCTCCTGGATCCATACTCACAGGGTGGCTATTCACTTAGCCAGGGAAGAAGAGTGGCCACTGGGATTTGCAGGTGTAAAAATGCAAGGGCCTCTGTTCCCTTCAGTCATTCAATTGGATGGTAAGACCTCCCCAAGATGACTTTCCAACAGAGCACCAGTGAGTAAGGTAGGAAGCCAAGGCCCCTCCGGCATCTGCTGTCTGTTGTGCATATCTCGTTTGTTTATTTGGTTTTTCGAGACAGGGTTTCTCTGTGTAGTTTTGCCTGTCCTGGATCTCACTCTGTAGACCAGGCTGGCCTCGAACTCACAGAGATCCACCTCTGCCTCCCGAGTACTGGGATTAAAGACCACTGCCTGGCCAAATCTCTGTTTTAACTACATTTTTGCATCATACCAGGTCATGTGTCTTAGGAGCTCACCATAGAAGTCTGCCTTCTCTCTCTTGCTAAAGCTTTGCTGAGGGGAAATGTCCCTCTTCCTAGAGTGTCTCTGAGCATCCAGTGTAAGTTTCCTTCCTGCCTTTCACAGATCTAAATTCCAGTATTTTCAGATTTCACCAGTCTCTTTCTGTGGCTTCCTGCTGTAATCCTTGAGTTCCCAAACCACATCACTGCAGCAGCTGTGTTCTTCCCCTTTTGTTTCAGACCCATGGAGACTCAGATGTTTGTGCTAGGTGTGTCTGATCTGCTATATTCCCCTCTCAAGTCATACGTTTTTGTTGATAAAATGCTTGACACTGAGGAAGTGCTATAGAAATCTAGAATTTTGTGTTTTGTCTTTTGAGACAAGGTTTCCTGGAACCCAGACTGGCTTCAAACTCTATGCAGCAAAGGGAGCCTTGTAGTCCTGATCCTCCTGCCTCTACCTCTTGACAAGTATATGCCTTTAGCAGTGGAATTGTTTCCTTTCTAGACTTGAGAAGGCTCTCATTATATTCTAACCCCTTTGAAGAGGTGGTAAGACCTCCGAGGATAAGTGATAGGGGAGAGTGTTTGGCTGTCCCCTCTTCTGACACAGTAGAAACGTTAGGCTTAAATAAGATGTATTGAGCCAAATACGGTAAGATCTGGTAAAGTGTATGCAAAACTGTTTCCTTCTCTCCCTTTCTTCCTCCTCCCTTTCCTCCCATCTATTCCTTGCTTTCCCTCCCCCCCCCTTTTTTTTTTTTTACTGGAGATGGGCTTTTGTAGAAAGTTTGAGCTGTCCTCAGCCTCACACCCCTCCTGGTTCAGCCTCCTGTGTACGGGGGTTGCAGGCAGGTTGGTTTGGCTTTGTGGTTGTTTTTCCTTCTTCTTGGTCTTGAGGCTCTGGCGTAGGGTCTTAATCACGTCAAATGTCCTATCACTGGGCTTCATTCTTAGCTTCCTATTTCTTATAATAAAAAAAGATACCTTAGAGAAGGCCTTCACATGTACAGACTCCTGTGAACTGGAGAACTGCCCTGGATTGTCTCTAATATCTCATCTGAGAACTGACAAAATCAAGGGGCATCTGTGTAGAGTTTGGGTTAATGTTTGAGTTCGTATTCCAAACTTGATGTGTGAAAACTTGATCGTCGACAGTGGTGCTGGGAGATGGAGCTAATGGGAGATGTTTGGGTTGTGGGGTTCCACCTCATGGGCTGGTCACTGTTGTTCACAAGGGAGTTGATTTGTATAAAAGGTTGAATTTGGATCTCAGTTGCTGTTGGTATGTTTGATGTCTTCTGCCTGAGAGGCCTGCAGGAAAGCATTCCCCAGACGTAGCACCATGGCCTTGCTTTTGGACTGCTTAGCCTCCAGAATTGGGAGGAAATTTTTTTTTGTCTTCATCAGTTATCTAGTTTCAGATTCTTTTTTCCCTTTCGTTTTGAAACAAGATATAATGTAGCTCAGGCTGGCTCAGACTTACTAACTGGCCGAGGCTGGCCTTGGACTCCTGATCTCCCTGCCTTCCAAGTGCTGGGATTGATTGTAGGTATGCACCACCATACCTGCTCCAGGTAATTCTCTTCAAGCAGGCACTTGCTCTTCAATCCGAGTTTGATTTTGTGTTCCCTTGGATTCTCTAGGCCCATTCTCAGTATCAGGTGCCCACTAATATCTGAGTGGAACTGTATGTTAGGATACCTATGGTAGAATTTGTAAGTCTTTAAATTGATAATGCTAACTACTTACTTAAATTTCTGTCCTGTAAAATTTCTAAGAAGTTGGATCTTGTTACAGTAGGTTATTTTTCTAGCCTCATTCAAAACTGGTGGTCAGTTTCCTGGACCCTGAACTTACTTTATTAACTAGAGCTGTTGGTTAGTTTTGTGATGGTGTGATTTGTGATGGTGTGATTTGTGATGGTGTGATTTGTGATGGTGTGATTTATGATGGTGTGATTTATGATGGTGTGATTTGTGATGGTGTGATTTATGATGGTGTGATTTGATCTTTGTTGTAGGAGATCATGGAGGGACTAGATTGCCTCCCAGGGTTAGAAGCCCGGGGAGGGCTCTTCAGCACAGGAGATGGCTTTTAGTCTGGATTGTCTTGGTGTTTGTGGTGACTGGTGGTGACCATGGTGACCATTATTTCCTGCCATAAGGACTTGTAGATGCTTGGGACCTGCCAGGTGTGGTATCAGGTATCAGGGGGATAATGCTGACCCAGAAAAACCCAATCCTCTCTTTACAGAGCTTGGAGGACTGAGCTATAAGTCCTGGGTCTCACTGCAGTTGCTTACAGAGGCATATGAGGAGACATTAATCAGACATTGTGTGTTTGGAAAGACATTCTTTTTCAGAGGTTAAGTATTAATAGCTCATGTCAGTCATTGTTGAATTGGGCAGCCTCGGTACCAAATTTTAGCTGTGGGAAAAATGTCTAGTTTTTTTTCAGCTTTAATCCTTGTCTTGGATATGACAGGACAGACATTTGGTTTCCAGAGATTGTCACATTATTCTCTTACGCTCCTACAGTTTTTTTCTACAGTTGGTTACTAGAGCATCTTGAGTGACATTAGAGAAATAAAATAAGGTCTGTGGTATTTATGGAGATGCTTTCTCTGTGATCCTCCTTGAACTTTGCACTGGCCCTAGACAGAGACACTATTTTTGTAGTGTGTGCGTCACTGTTGTTTCTAGCTGGTACATGCCTGAATGCAAGTTTACACCCTTCCTCTTTCAGGACTTGGGGGGTTGGCTCAGGTGCTGGATGGACATCAGGATGACACTGAAAGAAGGGGCTGGGCTGTTCTTTCCTTGTCCCCACACAACACTGTAGTGGAGATAAATACACTTGGTATAATGCTGACTGTTTCAGGGGCCACCTTTGCTCAGTCTTTCCGCTTCTCACAGCCTTTTGTAGGCTTGGAGTTTGTTTCCTAGTATGCACATCCCTTCCTCTCAAATGGTCTCTTTCATTCTCACGTCTTTTCATCTCTTTCTCCTTCACTTTTTCAGGGGTGTGGAATGGGAGTCTCTTGAAGCAGGACCTCAGGCTGTAGCCCAGTGTAGCCTCAAACTCTTGATCCTCCTGCCTCAGCCCTGAACTGGACTTACAGGCATATGCTACCATATATGGCCCTCCTCTAGTTTCCCTCTCCCCCTCCCCCTTCTTCCCCTCTTCCTCTTAAGATGCTTTTTTTCCCCTGTTCATTTGTTAAATATGCATTTATAAGACACTTGCTGTGTGCTTTGTAGTGTTTTGGAATATAAGTGAATCAGCCAGCTGGGCAGTGGTGGCCCATGCCTTTAATCCCAGCACTCAGGAAGCAGAGCAGGCAGATCTGAGTTCGAGGCCAGTCTGGTCTACAGAGCAAGTTCCAGAACAGCCAGGGCTACACAGAGAAACCCTGTCTCAAAAAACAAACAAACAAAAAAAGAGTGAATCAGATAGACATGGCTCCAGCTTTTTGTAAAGTTTATAGAAATTTCACTATTTATAGATGATAATTATGAAATGTTTTGAGAAGCACTCTGTGCTATGAGAGCATGTAATTTGGGGACTGTCTTGAGTTTTAAGTGATTATTGAAATCAGTCTTTCCCTCCATTCCCCTCTTCTTCCCTCCTTCTCATGTGTAGAGTTTATATATAATTTTTGATTTGTCTGTGCATGTGTTTTGCAACTGATGTGGGTGCTGGGAACCCGTTGGGTCCTCTGCAAGAGCAAGTTAACTACTGAGCCATCTCTCCAACTCCCTGATGATTGATTTGGATACCATTTAGTGCATGTTTCTGATTCAGTCAGGGATAGTCAGTGGCTGCAGCGCTTCCATTTTACATGCTGGGTTTAGCTTGACTTGGCAATAGACACCAGTCCAAGTTGAAAGTAGGATGGTTAGTGCTGGTGGATGCTGTTGCTTCAGGTTTCCCCGTTAGGTTCTCATTTTGCAGAGCTGGTCAAATATTCCTTTATTATTTGAGCTATTGGTGTAGTTCCTCAGAATTGGTAAGTTCTGTTCAAGCATTTCATTGATCTTCATTGCAACTCTTAGGAGTTAGTGGTAGTATGTTCATTTTACAGACAAAGAAGTTATATGAAAACCTTAAATGAGTGCGGCTCCACACATAATTGGGGGTAGAATGTAGACCAGAACGAAATGAAGCCTGCTGCATTGAAGTTTCTTTTCTAATAACTTTATCTTCCCTTGAATGAAGAACCTGCCCTGACCATACCTAAGCCCTGCTTCTGGAGACCTTTGTCGGGACTTTTGGTTTTCAGCAGCTGTTTGCCAAAGGATAAGCAGAGTTAAACGTTTACAAAATGCATTGCTATCTCAATTTGGCTTTGCCTTGGTGTCTTTTGAAGACCTTTACTTAGAATTGAATTTACTTAGAATTTCCTTAGGGACGATTTGATGAGTAGAGCCTGGGCTGACTGCTAGTTAGTTACTACCTCCAGCTATAGTAGACTGTACCCAGCCAGACTTCCATAATTAGACCTGCGGTGTGCCTGACCAGGAAAGGTCAGGCTGAGGTGAGGGCCTGTAACCTAACCGTGCAGGCCTGGACCCCCAGTGGGAAGGAGTCCAAGCAGGAGGCCATCAGGCCCTCTGCCCTTACTGGTTCTCCTTTGAAGCATGGCATCAGAAAGCCTTTAAAGAATGTCGTCATAAGCCGGGCGGTGGTGGCGCACGCCTTTAATCCCAGCACTCGGGAGGCAGAGGCAGTCGGATCTCTGTGAGTTCGAGGCCAGCCTGGGCTACCAAGTGAGTTCCAGGAAAGGCGCAAAGCTACACAGAGAAACCCTGTCTCGAAAAACCAAAAAAAAAAAAAAAAAAAAAAAAAAAAGAATGTCGTCATGTTCTTACCAGGAGCTGCAGAGCGGGTGGGCAGACAGAAGAAAGGCTACTTCCGGAAGTGTTTATGCAAAGGACCATTTTTAGAGAGTTCTGTGGAATGGAATTGGGTCTGACGTGAATTCTCAGTGTGCTTTCTTTCCCCTGGAGGAATAGCCCATATGTAGAGACAGATGTGAGACCAAAGTCTTTTTGACATATAAATACAACTGAGAGAGAAGGAGAACATTACTGTGAGGTGGCAGTTGGAAAATAACAGCTTGCTGTAAGCCAGTAAAAACCAGGTTGCTCTGTGTGTACTGGAAAAACCTTCCCTCAGGTATAACCTAAATATATAAAATGTAAGTGTACAGCTAATTGTTTTAAAAGAGCGTACCTGTGAAGCCATTTCAAAAGACAAAAAGTAGAATGACCCAGACCCAGAGGTTCCCAGTGCTTCCCTTGGTCAGGTCTACATCATCTCCGAGGTAGCCTGCTGACTTTACAGTACTAGTTTTCTTGCTTTTGTTTTTATTTTAAACTTTCTTTCCTTTTATTTATTTATATGTGCTGCTTGTATATATATATATGTGTGGGCACACATGTGCCATGGGTTACATGTGGAGGTCAGAGGACAACTTGAGAGAGTCAGTTCTCTCCTTCTACTGTTTGGCTCCTGGGGATTAGACTCAGATCCTCAGGCTTGGTGGGAAGCACCTCACCTATGGAGCCTTCTTGCACCCTCACTTTAAACATTCTTGAACTTGTCTTATGGTTCAGGTATTTCTGTTAGATATATTTTAGGTTGAATTATATGAAATTATTTTTATATGCCAGACACTGAATATTAATGATTTCATACATTGATTTTTTTTTTTTTTTAAAGACATGGTTTCTGTGTGTAGCTTTCCTGGAACTTACTCTGTAGCCCAGGCTGGCCTCGAACTCACAGAGATCCGCCTGCCGCCACCACCCGGCTCATACATTGATCTTATACTTGGGTATATTATTATACCTGGGGATATTAAGATGGTTTCCTGTGATTGTAAGGTCATAGGAAATACAGATGTTCAGTTTTGGTAGATCTACCAAATAGTTTTCTAAAAAAAATTGTACCAAACTTTATGGCCAACATTTTCTGTCTTAATTTTTTTCCCCCTAGACAAGGTTTCTCTGTGTATCCCTGGCTGTCCTGGAACTCAGTCTGTAGTTCAGGCTGTCCTTGAACACAGAGATCCACCTACCTCTGCCTTCTGGAATCAAAGGTGTACACCACCACTGCCTGACTTCTATGGTAATTTTTTTCATTGTGATTTTTTATATTTTCTGCTTACTAGTGAAATTGAACACTTTTTATTTGTTTCTTTATGAGATTTTTGAAATACCTACTAAAGTAGCTTGCCCATTTCTTGTTGGGTGGTTTCTTTTATTTTACTGATTGACAGGAGCTCATTATGTATATACTGTGAACCTTGACTGCTTGATGTGTATAATCTGTCTTCTAGTCTACGCTTGTTGCCTTACTCTCATAATGGTGATTTTGATGAACAGGCCTCTTCAGTTTTAAGATGGGAACGTATTGATATTAACCTGTAGGTTCTAGAGTGTCCATGTTGAACAACTACTGCTAATATTCTGTGCTTTTCTTGCTCTTCACTCCTGCTGCTGTAGTTCCTCAGTTGTATTGAGCCTGCTGTGGAGACAGTTTACACTTCTGTCCATTCTGTTGACCTCTTGCAGGAGATGCTCATGATCTTGCTGTGTTGTGAGGTGCAGTTCCACCGCTGGCTCCATCAGGAGAGTTAGACTGGCATCTGCACTAATCATGCCCTTTAGACCTCTAGAATAGGATAGATGAAGGGGGCAGTAGTGAGCAGCACAAGACTGGCTTTCTCGAGTTAGGCTGTGCACTCAAGATGGCTTTAGAAGTGTCTGTGGGCCTAGAGAGACTTAAAAACATAGACTAGTTGCAGACCACCCACAACTTCCTATGTGCTTGTCTGAGCAAGTGCATGCTCTGTCCCCAGGAGCCTCAGTGGTCGCCCATGCTGTCAGCAGAGTGGAAGAAGCGTAGGTAGCTCGGGTGTTTATTCCTTTACAGCGCTGTGGGCATTCTCAGGGCTGTAACTGGGTCCCACTCTGCGGGGTCCTTCATAATTACTGATGAAGAGCTGACCTTTGCCGTTGCAGATTGACATCAGCAAGTGCCATTACTTAGTGGATTTGGATACCATGAGAGAAACACCTCGGGAGCCAAACTATTCATCCAACAGAGAAGAATGGATCAGCCTGGCCCACAGGCCGTTCCTGGACGCATCTAGGTATGTGACTTCAATTGTGACAGATGTCCTAATCAGTGGTAAAAATGAATGCTGGAGTTGAGCAAATCCAGTCCTTGGCTGTCTCGAGTAATTCTTATTTCCTTTTTATTTGGTACAGTTTTGTCCATGAGTACTGAGAAATTTAAGAGTACTCTCTTCTTGAGGCCACGGAATGCAAAGTACATTCTATTATTATCGTAATGAAAGGTCCTGAGTAGTACAGGTAGGTCGACTGTGGAAACTCAAATAAGATTTTGATTAGTTTTGGTAACTGACATTAACTGTCTTAACTGAGCATTCAGACATTGCTAACAAGATTAACTGTACTCTGAGGAGCTTGATGTCCATCATTTTCAGAATCAAAGCTCAGCAAGTACTAGGTAGGACTTGTTTGATTTTAATTTGGTTGTTTGAAACACGGTCTCACTCTGTAGCTCAGGCTGGCCTGGAACTCATTAGATAGACTAGGCTAGTCTTGAACTTGTGGTGATCTGTGGGAGCCCGTCCTCAGGTTCCTCATGGATTTACCCAGCAGGTCCAAATAGAGGATGATCAGGACCACAGGCCTGAGTGCAGGTGTCTGAGGTGGTCTGCACTTGGCTGTGCTGGGGGAGGAGGTCTTTTGCTCCACCCCTTGGCGTCTCTATAAAAACCCTGGGGCAGAGACAGTCAGGGCCTTTTAGAAAAGGTTCCAGGCCCTCTCCAGGCTATCCTTTATTTTCTATCTGTTTATCTCCACAAGATTCTCCACAATAAATCCTTCTATCTAATATTTCCTGCTGCTCACACTCAAGAAAACTCTGGGGAACTGTGGGGGTGGTGGATAAACGCCCCACAGAGATCCTCTTGCCTCAGCCTCCCACGTGTTAAGCAATTTTGCCTCACCATGCCTGGCAGATCTAGTGAAGATTTTTTGTTTGTTTCAAGACAGGGTTTCTCTGTGAAGCTCTGGCTGCCTTAGAACTCACTCTGTAGCCCAGGCTGGCCTCAAACTCACAGAGATTTGCCTGCCTCTGCCTCCTGAGTGCTGGAATTAAAGGTGTGTACCACCACCGCCTGGCTTCTAGAAATAGAGAAATATTTTCTTCTTAAAATAGAGATGCAGGACTTGCCTGGCTCGTCACAAAGGCCCTGGAATTAGTGGTGAGAAGAATGATGGGAAGTGTGAATTGGAGTGTGAGGGTGTTTGTAAACTACTGTTGAAGGTGAAAGAGGGAGGTAGCCATAAACATAAAAGAGGAAATTGTCAGGAGTTGGAGACCAGCCTGGTCTACAGAGCAAGGTCCAGGACAACCAGGACTGTTATACAGAGAAACCCTGGCTCAAAAACCAAAAAAAAAAAAAAAAAAAAAAAAAAAAAAAAGAAAAAGAAAAAAGGAGGAACTAGATTTATATCTGAAGGTTCTTTAGAGGAAGATATCCAATTGAGTGTGTTGGTAATCATGAAAAGGGACTGTTAGGAGCACACTGGAGACCCAGAGTACTTAGTAGCTGGTCAATCCAAGAAGTTAGAAGCTGGGGCAGGAGAGATGGCTCAGCGGTTAAGAGCACTGACTGCTCTTCCAGAGGTCCTGAGTTCAATTCCCAGCAACCACATGGTGGCTCACAGCCAACTGTAATGAGATCTGGTGTCTTCTTCTGGCCTGCAAGGACATGTGCAGGCAGAATACTATATAATAAATCTTTAAGAAGAAGGAGAAGGAGAAGAAGGAGAAGTTAGAAGCCTCAGAACAAATTGGTTTCAGTTCATGCAGCTGTAACCTGTTACTCTAGGCTGAGTGGCCAAAGCATCAGACGCTGTGTTCCTCATAGGCCAGTGTGCTGATGGTCAGGTTCTCATGCAGGGCCTCCTCTAGGTTCCAGATAGCTGGCTTCTATCTAACACGAGGAAGAGGCTGAACCAGTTGTCTGGCATCTCTGCAGGAACTAACCCATTCTGGAGGGCTCTGCACACGTGGGTGAGCGACCTCCTAGAGGCTCCCCTCCACGCACCGTCAAACTGGGGATCAAATTAGAGCATAGGAAAAACATTTTTTGAGATGGCTCTTACTCTGTAGCCTTGGCTGACTTCAAACTTGCAGTTCTCCTCCTCCACTTCCCAACTGAGGGATTACAGGTGTGATTCACCATATCTGTTTCAGCATAAGTTTTGAGGGATGCACACATGTAGTATATAATAGAAGTTGTAAGTAAAGCTATTACAGAGTTTCTCTTATTTGAAGTACTTGGGACTAGAAGTGTGTTACAGTCAGAGTTGGGAATGTGAATATATATATATATATATATATATAAACATATCTTAGGGACAGAACTCAGGTCTACTCACAAAATTGATGTTTCATATATACTTTACACATATACCTTGTTGGTAAGTTTTTTAAAAGATGTTTTATTTTCAATCAGGTGTATGTGTCTGCCGCTTGTTTGTGCATGTGGTGTGTGTGTGTGGTGGGGGGGTGCCCACAGTGACCAGAGACCTTGGATCCTCTGGAGCTGGAGTTACAGGCAGCCAGCTGTGAACCACCTGATGTGGGTGCTGGAGATCAAACCTGGGTTCTTAACTTCTGAGTCATCTCTCCAGCCTTGTGGTAATTTTACATCATGATTTTGTGCAAGAAACACGTTTTAATGGTGTGGCACTCAGAAAATTTTAAGCTTTAGACTGTTCGGGATTTCAAATGATCAGATTAGGGCTGCTCAATTTGCATAATATCCATTTACACATTTTGGGCAGGTGAGTTTTCATCCTCCTTAGGTCAGTGTTGAACAGTGTGATTGCTGAATTGTATGGTGTGAGCATGTTTAGCTTTGTAGGAAGCTGCCATTCTGCATCCTACTCGGAAGGAGTGAGTATTTACGTGCTTGTGGTAGGGACTGTAGTATGTATCTTCATATAGCTTCAGTTTACATGTCTCTAATGATATATGGTGTGGAATTTTTTTTTATATGCCTATTTGTCATCTGTAAGTCTGTTTGTATGAGATGTTTTTAAAGTCTCTGGGAACTGCCTGTCTTCCTCCCTCCCTCCCTCCCTCCCTCCCTCCCTCCTTCCTTCCTTTTTTCCAGCTCTGGGCTTTATGGTTGCTAGGCAGTGCTCTGCCATTGAGCCAACCCTCCAGCCCCTTTGACTCTTTTGTTTGTTTGTTTGTTTATTTTGTTTTTCTAGACAGGGTTTCTCTGTATATCCCTGGTTGTCCTGGAACTAATCTGTGGACCAGGTTGACCTCGAACTCACAGAGATCCCCCTGCCTCTGCCTCCCAAGTGTTGGGATTAAAGATGTGTTCCACCACTGCCTGACTCTTTTGACTCATTTTCAATTGTTTATATCCTTATTGTGGAGTTTTACGAATTCCTGGTATGTTTTGGATTACAATACTTTGTCACATATGTCTTTTTTTTTTTTTTTTAAGATTTATTTATGTATACTATACATATGACTGCAGGTCAGAAGAGGGCACCAGATCTCATTACAGATGGTTGTGGCCACCATGTGGTTGCTGGGAATTGAACTCAGGACCTCTGGAAGAGCAGTCGGTGCTCTTAACCTCTGAGCCATCTCTCCAGCCCACACATACATCTTTTTAAGTATGTCCTGTTAGTCTGTCTTTTTGTTCTTCTTGTTCTCTTGATATCGTTTGCAAAAAGCATATGTTTCAATTTTAATAAAGTTCATCTTACAGTTATTTTTCATTAATTGTATCACAGCATTTCTAAAAATTAGTTAGCAAACTGAAAATCTAGTTATTTTTCTGTGCTGTCTTGGAGTTTTATATTTTTCACTGTATATTTAGATCTATGATCCTTGTTAATTTTAGAGGCTATAAGATTTGTGTCTAGATTCATTTATTTTTTTATAGATATAAAATATTTTTTATATGCCCACTTAGTAGGGCAGCCTCTCATTTCTCCATCTTATTGCTCTGCTTCCTTCCTTCACAGAGAACTGTAGTTGTCTGTGTATGCATGCACCACTTCCTGAACTATTGGATCTCTTCCACCCTGAATTCGTTCTTTTGACCAGTCTTGATTGATACAGCTTTATAGTCAGTCTTCAAGTTGGTCATCTTTTCTAAAGAACTTTTTGCTTCCCTTTTGATATTTTGTTGGTTATGCTGGTTCTTTTGCCCAGAACCAGCTTTAGAATCAGATTTTTAGTATTTATGAAATTAACTGGGATTTTGATTGTGATTGTGTCAAGATCAGTTGGAACAACTGGTATCTCAATAATATTGAACCATCTTTTTCATGAACATGGAATGCCTCTGTTAGCTGCTCTGTGGTTTATTTCATGGTAATTTTCTTCATATGGATCTTGTACATATGTTGTAGATTTATATCTAAGTATATCTTTTGAGGGAGTACTAATGTAAATGGTACTAATTCTTTAAAAAGAATGTAAAATTCCGCTTGTTCATTGCTGATTTGTACAAAAGTGATTGACTCTTATATGTTAATTTTTGGGTTCTGCTACTTTATTGTAATTGTTAATGAGTTCCGGGAAATTCTAAAACATTCTATCACCCCAAAATGACCTTTAAGGAAAAAAAAAAAAGGATGAGGGAAAGAAATGAGCCATGTGCTGATGCCAAGACTCGTGTACAGCTAAAAGCAGATGCCTCAGGAGAAAGTACAGCATTGCCGTTGAGTTCAGTGAGAGAAGAAACTCACGTCAGAAAGGCTTAGGCATCCAGGTCATAGTGCACACTCGTCTGCTGGATCTGTCTGCAGAGCAGGAGTCTGTCTGTCTAATGTCACAGCCCCAGGCCACATATGCCTTTCCAGCCGGTGTTGGTGAGGGATGGTTTAAAGCTTATGTAATCTTGAGTATAGTAGAGTTCCTAGTCAGCAGATGGGTGTGAGGAGTAGATGCAGAGTGTTTCTTCTGATACCATCAGTTTTCTCAGGGAACTAGGAAGTGGGAGTTTTCATTTGATGAGAAAACAAGAGATGAGGAGTTGGAAAGTTGGAGAGAGTAGGTGTGAAGTGATTGAGGACAGTAAGTGACAAGAGTGGAGAAATGAGTGTGCTAAGAGTGCGGGGTCAAGCGGTCACACTTGGGATGGGATGAGGGTAGTACTTGCTCGCTCTGTTTAAACTGTGTGCGTGTGCACATGACTCTCACCTGCTCAGAGGACAGCTTGCTGTAGTTGGTTCTCCCTTCTACCATGTGAGTCCTGGGGACTGAACTTGGGTTTCCAGGCTTGGTGGCAAGCCCCTGAACCTGCTGAGCCCTCTTGCCCGTTCACTTCCATTTTCTTCTCCAGCTATGTCTAGACTGTAGCCGCACTGGTAAGGCAAATTTAACCAGTTGTTTAAAAAGCAACTTCATTGAAGTATAATTTACATGCCAAATTATACAACCACAATTGTATGTTACCTTGCCAGCCCCAACTCATAATTTTCTTATTTATAGGTTTGAATTTTTTGGCCATTTCTTATAAGTGGGATCATGCAATGTGTGTGGTTTTGTGTTTGGTTTCCATGATGGTTTGTATGAGAAAAGTCACCCGTAGACTCATGTGTTTGTACACTTGGTCCCCAGTGGGTGGCGCTGTTTGTGGAGGTGATGGGACCTTTTGGGGGTGGAGCCTTGCTGGAAGAAATTGCTGGGGGTGTGCTTTGAGAGTTAGTCTCCTCCCACCTCCAGCTGGCTCACTTTTCTTGCTGTGTGTAAACGGAAATGTGATCTGCCAGCTTCCAGCTCAGGTGCCTGCTGCCATTACAACTCTACCTCTAGAACCAGAAGCCAAAGTAGACTTTCTTCCATAAGCCTTTTGGTCATGGTGTTTTGTCATAGCAACAGAGAAGTAACTAATACAGCTTCTTTCGTTCAGCATGATTTAGAGGTTCGTTCAGGGTATCACATGTACCAGTGTCCCTTTTTACTCCTGAAGTACTACTTTTCTGTTGTTCATCCCTCCTTCTACCTGATAGACTTTCAGATCGTTACCACTTTTTGGCAGTATGAATAATGATGCTGTAAACACAAGTGGGGTTGATAGTGGTTAAGAAACCACAGCATTAGAGACAAAAAGTGACACATGAGAAATCTTCTAATTAGTGCCATGGCTTTAAGTTGATAACAAGGGAGGTGGGGAGGGCATTGAGGGGGTGAGGGAGCGATTGTGAAAGGCGGCAGGCTGTGAATGGGGGGCTCTGGAAGGGTGGAGCAGCAGTGGTGACGTCGAGGTCTCTGTCTGCAATGCATGGGTTTCGTGGTGCCTGGCTCCTACCTGATCGAGTATTCAGGCTAGATCTTACTGTGTCTTCGGTTTCAAGTTGAGGAAGCTGTGACAATGAGATCTGGGTTAGGAAAGAGCTTCATCTCTGAGGAACAGCAGATTCTAAGCCACCTTCCTGTGAGCTGGTACCTTCAGGTGGTTTTAACTTTTCTTTTTTCTTCTCTTTCCTTTTCTTTCTTTCTTTCCTTTTCTTTCTTTCTTTCCTTTTCTTTCTTTCTTCCTTTCTTTTTTTTTTTTTTGAGATGGGGTTTCACTATGTAGCTCTGGCTATCATGGTACTCACTATGTAGACCAGGCTGGCCACCTGCCTCTGCTCTGGAGTGCTGGCATTAAAGGTGAGCACCACTGTGCCCAGAGGGTTTTAATTTCTTATAACTTGTGTGCAGGGGTAGATTTTCAAGACAAAAGAAAGGAAGAAAAGCCCACTGGTTTGTGAATTGAAAGGTCAGGTTCTCACAGAGACATGGGGTATCGTGAAAGCCTGGAGTCGAGGATCTGTGACTTTAATCCTGGCCGCTTGCTGTCAGGACTGCTTGGAGGCCCGCACCTCACATCCGGAAAGCAAAGGCATTTCATACATTCTGTAGGGATTAAATGAGAACAGGTGAAAGTGCTTTAAAATTATGAAGTATTCTAGCAAGTTAGACCTTTGAATTAATTAGCAAGCTCTGCAGGGTTCCCGATTATATTGTCTTTACATTTCTTTGTAGAGTGTGCAGGTTTCTTGATTGATTTTGCTGACATTCCTGCTGACATAGTCTAAATAGGCCTCAGCTCTCTGAAACGGAAGCAATCAGGATAATTTGAGTACCAACATATTAAAAAGAAACACTCTTGAGAGAATGTTACTGGAGAGTCTTTGCAAGAGAGAAGTAACTTAAAGATTATCAGGGCATTTTTGTGACTGGGGCAGATTTTAAAATGCTGGACCCCAGTGGCTGTGTGAGGAGCCCACTCTCTGTTGGATGGAAAGCGAGGTAGGGCTTGGCTGTTGGACTCAGGAGACTGCTTAGTAAGATGGTTGGGAGCGTGGCAGCCTGTGTCCTTATCCTCTTGTCCTAATTGGCTTCTCTGCTTTACTGAGGCCTCGACACTCAGGCCCTGTAGCCGAAGCATCCAGGCAGATGTCAGTGACCAGCGTACAGTGGCTGCGCAGGTGGGACTGGTTCTCCCCAGGCTTCCTGACCTTGTCACGGCAGCATCTGGCTACTTTATAAAGACCGGCAGACTCGCAGGAGATGGGTCCGATCTAGTTGACAGTAGCACTTAAAACTGTTCTGTTTTATTTTACCTCTCTAGTGTCTTCCCTACATGTATGTCCGTGCATCACTCAAGAGCCTGGTGCCCTCCAAGGCCAGAAGGGGGTATCAATCCCTTGGAACTGAATTACAGATCGTTGTGAGCTGCCCTCTGGGTGCTGGGAATTGAACCCAGGTCCTCCAGAAAAACAGCCAGTGCTTTTAAGTGCTGAGCTGTCTCTCCAGCCCCAACTGTAAGAGCGCAGATTTGCCATCGAATGGCCAGCTCACATTCTGTCCTTGATGAAACGAGAGGCGATTTTCCTTTCTTTGAACCAGGACACAATTGCTGCTTGTATCTAACAGCTTGACAAGTGGGTGGATGTAATGCTTCCTCTAAGAGTCCCCTGGGAGCAGTGATAGGCGAGTGCTGGAATAAATCAACAGCTCAGTGGTGAGTGTGGGGCTGTGGGAGCCTGGTGGGAAGTCCTCTCCAGGTTCTTCAAGTTGACCTCATGACAGTGGGGTCGGTTTGTAGCTTTGGAAGCTGTCTAAAGGCCCTGCACCAATTTGTGCAGCGTTCTCCACTGCAGAGGCTCCTCATAGATGCTTTTGTCTGTTTATGTTGCTTCCACATGTGGCTCTTCCCGTTTTGCAGCATTTTGGAGCGTCATCTAATTGAATTCTAGACTGGCATGATTAGAGGCTTGAGACAGGTGGTGGGAACTTAGGCAGGGTTTCAAACTCTTGCAGATTTCATTACAGCTGAGGAACTGAGGCAGGTTAAAACAGCAGCTGACGGGGTGGAGTAGAGGCCCTTTCTAGTTAGAGGACCTCAGTTGTAGCCAGACAGGGAGTGTATGATAATATTTGCTGCTTTCTTCTTTCAATGCCCAGTACAGGACCCTGAACTCTGGCTAATCTAGAGAATTTCTACTGTGCATGGCCTTTGAATTAGCTTCCAGGACGTGAGTCTAGCAACTGTGAGGCCTGAAACACTCACACCTGTGTACCTATATCTATTTGTGTCTGGTTGATGGGAGCCAGCATCGGTGGAACTCTTGGTTTCTGTAAAGTACGGTTACTGAAGAAAGTGTTGTGAAGGGTGGGTTAGTTGGAAGCTGTGGTCCTGTTATTGCAGCGTAACCATCACCCATTCTTAAAGATGTAAAAGAAAACCTCAGCTGGCTCATCTAGCTAGTTCTTCCTCAGAATCTCGTTTGCATTGGCCATCAAATGATAGCTGAGTCTGGAGGCGTCCCAAAGGCGTTCTCACCCATACACCTGGCAGTTGAGACTAGCTTTTGCCTAGATCTCAGCTGAGGCCGTCACCCAGAATACCTGTCTCTGGCTTTTCCATTTCCATTTGTTGCTTTTATGACCTAGCCTTGGAAGTCAGACCGTAACACTTCTCCCTCTTCCTGGTGGTGGTGGGAAGCCACAGCCCATGCTCAAGGGATGACGATTAGGATTGTTTTACTATGACAGAAGAATTTATGGGCATGTTATAAAATAACAGCTTTTTAAATGTCATTCTTCTTCTAAGCCTTTCTGATATTCTTACAAGAGAGAAAAAGGCAGCCCTACTGGCCATTGCCCCTTCAGGCTCAGGAGGGGAGCAGACTGCACCCACGGCAAGATTTGATGGCCAACAGTTGTCAGGCTTCACATGGTGTCTGGTCCTTGGGTAGACTCAGTTCTTGTCTTTTCCCTCCATGCCTGTCGAGGTGGTGCCCTGACCTCTCTCCTTGGTGCCAAGGATGCTGAGAAACAGGAGCAGAATTGATGGACTCTTACTCTTCTTTACCAGCTTGCGACGCTCAGTCTGAGTCTGTCAGCCTCTGCCTGCTGCCCTCCTTCCTCTCCATCCTGCATACCCACCTGCCTCATCCTCCCCAGACACTTTCCCAAGACCTGCATCGGACATAGCTCCTCTGGGCCAGATTTGGCTTCGGAACACAATGCATGTGGCCTGATATCTTATTCAGCTCCTCAGTCGTTGAAATCTGCTGACCTTTAGGAAGAGTAAAAGAACCTTTTTAATCCCTTGTGGAGCTCAGAGAACTCTGCTTCCTGTTGTGGAATGAGTTCTCTAGAAAGACCATCTCCACATCTCACTGAGCTGGCGCTAGGGGCTCCATCTGAAGAGCTAGAGTGCTTCTTCAGGACGACCCTAAGCTAGGAGACCGAGCAGCTGGCATCACCAGGCTTCATTCTAGCTTCTTCATGACTCTCAGCACATTATAGGGCCTTAAAAATACTATTTGGTGGATTTTCCGTTCTTTAAAAAAGATGTACTTGTTGTTTTTACTTTGTGTGAATGCCTGCACACATGTATGTGCGCCATGAGTCACAGGTGGTGGTGAGCCACCTGCTGTGGGTGCTCCCCATTAGCAGCAAGTGCTCTTAACTGCTGAGCGTTCATCTCTTTAGCCCCGGACTTACATTCTTAGAGCTGGATTGATGTAGCAGTGAAGAGGATCTTGTCAGAGGCTTGCACTTAATGAAGTACAAACTGTCGAGGCAAAGTGTACTCACCGTTTATTTCAAACCTTAGCTTGCCAGAGCCTTTCTCTTGGCATGGCTCCCACTGTTCTTCTGCCTCAAGGATCAAGCCCAGATAAGGGTCTGAAGAGCAGGACAGAGACCGATAGACACCGTGTGTGCTCTTCCCATCAGAATGGTACTACCTGTATCTTTCAGTCAATACCAGATGGGAACAGACTGGTGAAGAGCACCCCCCCCCCCAACTCTTGGGACTGAAAGTCACAAGTGTCCAGTTGCCTAATAGCACGTCTTTCTCAACTTGGCTGTTGTGAATAGTGGCTAAAGGTGACTGGTGCAGAGGCTATGATGCTCTGCCAGATGTTGTACACATCAGCAGCATGATTCACTGTGCACCCATATCACAGTGCTGTGATTCCAGTCTGTGCCTCGGCAGACTTCCTGATCACGCCACATCACGGATCTTTGTAGGTTCCTTTAAATGGTCAGAACTGTGACCATAGTCCTCACATGGCCTGAAAGTTAAGTCTTACACCAGTCACACAGATAACCATGACTTGGCAAATCCTGTGTGAACTGGAACTTGAAAGGTTATTTGACCCCTTAGAGTAACATTTTCTTCATTAATGTGGACACTTCTGTATCACTTGTACCTGCCCTCCCCTGGGCCGCGGTAGCCCCCTCCTTTTTCCACCCACACTGTGTACCTTCCTGCTCTGCTCTGCTCTGCCTCAGGACTTTAGGACTGAAGAACCTGTTTTTACTCTTGGGGCTTCCTTTCCTTGTGGAAGAAGAGCATTAGATGCTAGGGAAGTGGACGGGACAGTCTGGCTTGAGAGTGGCAAACGCTTTCATTTGCAGAACTGTGAGTGTTTTCCATGGTACAGTTCTGAAAGCTGGAGATGCAGCACTGGACAGAGTCCTGTCCCCGGGAGCGGGCCCTCCAGCAAGTGCAGCATGTTGACCGTTAGTCCGTGTGTGCTCTCGCAGAACGGGTGAGTCATTTCTACAGTGTCCCTGCCTGCAGAGCAGTGTCCTCACCCGTGGGTTAGAGGCTGCGTTAATAAGCACTGAGTTCTGCCCACACCAGCCTTTTGCACATTAGAACTGCTCAGCTAGGGATGATAGGCTGACTGTGACTGAATCTTAAAGGAGCTCAGCTTCTCTGTCTCTTATTATTCTCTCATCCATCCATCCCAATAGCGGTTTCCCCTCCCTTCAGTCCTCCTACCTCCCCCCCCCACCCCCGTCCACTCCTCCATTTCCCTTCAGAAAAGAGCAGGCCTCCCAGGGATATCAACTGAATATGGCATGACAAGTTACAATAAGACTAGGCACAAACCCTCATGTCAAGGCTGAATGAGGCAACCCAGTGGAGGAAAAGGGTCCCAGGAGCAGACAAAAGAGTTAGAGATACTCCCACTCCCACTGTTAGGAGTCCCCCAAGAGCACCAAGCTACACAACCGTAACATACATGCAGGCTCTGTGATTGTCGCTTTGGTCTCAGATTCTCTCTAGGACTGAAGGTACTTTGAAGGGCCAGTTCTGCACTGACAGATATAGAAAATATCTCACTGAAATGTGCACTACATGGAAGAGAAAGAGCAAAGAGCAGCTCTAGAAAGTGCCCAGTGGGACTGAATTGGCAAGGCTGAACATGATTTTACTGTTTGAATGAAGGTGAATGAATGGTTGGATAGATGATGGGCAGGTGGGTGGACAGATAGGTACAATGGAAGGGAAACCCGAGTGCCAGCAGACTTTTCTTTTTGAGCTGACAAAATGGCCCAGTATTCATCACCTGCTGAACTGGTGATGTCGGGGACTAGCTGCCAGTCTCCCACTGATGTCGGCAAGTGCAGATTTAAGTCTGCACAGCAGAGTGCTCCCAAGCCCCAATAAACAGGGCTGGTAATTGAATCAGAACATATTATGAGCTGTCAGCCAATTATGCTGCGCAGGCAGTTTTTTGTCCAGGTCTGTTCCATGCCTGAATTGCTTAAGAGGCTTTCCTACTGGGGCAGAGTGTTTGGCCTCTGTGATGATGACATATATCTTACGTCTCCCCGGTTACATGCCCGTGTTCTTTCAGGTCACACTGGTGGCATTTCATTTCATTACAGGCCTTGTGCTATGAGTTTTGATAGGTATTCCTTTTGTCCTGGCTTGTGGTGACGATGATTTATGTTTCCACATGTGTGAGTGTGTGCAGACTCAGTCTTCCAGTACTTAACTGTTCTTCTGTTTTATAAATCCGACTTCCCTTTCTTCAGAAACAATACAGTGTAACAAGTCTTTCTGATCTTCCTTAACTGTTCAAGCTGCTACAGCTACTGATGGTTAAGAAACGAGTGTAATCAGGGATTCCCTTCTTTCAAGGTCAAAGCAAAAGAAAGAAGGAAGAAATGCAGAACCAAAGCTAGTGTCAGACGAGAGGACTCCAGCTCACTTGTTCTAAAAACCAGCAGTCAGACAACCGTGACTTCTTCCTGTCCCAGCTTAGGGGTGAGCATGCGTCTACTGCTGCTAGCCTCTGCCTGCCTTCTAGAAGCACTCAGCTAGTGGCTCTGTGTCAGATCGTACTGGAGTGTGCAGGAGAGCAGCCCTGGGTTCTCAGAGGAGCCTCTAACTCTCCTGCTTTCTCCTTATGCGGATCCCCCACCTTTTATACAGTTTTATGCTCAGGCTTACCTGGAAAAGCCTCCTTGCTGAATGCTGTGTTTAGAAGTTAGTGCTCCTTTTCCAGTGGCTCTACACTGGGTGAACAGGGCAGAATTGGGGTTTCTCTTGGTTCACTTCACATTTGTCCTTGACAAGATGATTATCCCAAACCACAACCTCTTGGACTTGGAATTCCTCATTGGGAGTGGGAGTTGTCGGTTACCATCCTTGTATTCCTGCATTATCTAAGCCCTGTCACCTGATGGTGCCCAGTGCTGTGTGGTTGTATGATGTCCTTTGCCTGCTTACTTTACCTAGCTTTACCTAGTCTGTCCTCTACCGCTCTATCCATCCTCCCAGCACATATGCTCTTCATCATACAGTAGTACCAGGCATGTAGAACAGGTAAAACATACTCGGTCCCTGAACATGGAGTAAAGAGACAATCAACAAGTTAGCAAATAAGCACACACAAATTGGGAAAGATAGAATGAAAAGGACTGACTGTACACTGAGCCAGGGGAAGTGGAAGAAGGGTCACCAGTGTTCTCAGACAACCGCACAGCCTCCAGCGAGGTGACTGTGAGATAGAAAGATGTCGACTAAATGCTGTTCCCATTCTAGCCAGTCTCAGAGTTTGGCTTCTTTTCTGAATGGATACATTATCACTTTGAACTTGTGTGTCGGTGGTTTAATAGTAAATATACTAAGTTATGGTTATATCATTTGTATTCAGATATGAATATGTTCAACTAGACCATTAGCCCATTGAAAAAGGACTGTGTCTATGTGGCAAGCATGCAAATCTTCATACATAATTGCCATATTGACTGTTTTCACTTGTTTAGCTTTTTAAGAATTTGATGTTTTCCAGGTGAGGCATGGTGGTGCACACCTTTAATCTCAGGCTGAGGCAGGTGGATCTCTGAGTTCCAGGCCAGCGAGGGCTACACAGCGAGACACTGTCTTTGAAAAAGAAAATGTAGTGGGGCAGTGGTGGCACATGCCGTTAATCCCAGCAGAGGCAGAGGCAGGCAGATCTGTGTGAGTTCAAGGCAAGCCTGGTGTACAGAGTGAATTCCAGGACAGCCAGGACTACACACAGAGAAACCCTGTCTCAAAAACAAAGCAAAACTAAACAAAAAAAGTAACTTTTTTTCTGAATTTGAGACAAATTTGTCCATTCCTTTTAAGTATATAAGTAACATATTTTTGGCTGCTTTGTATGTTTGAAATTTTCTGGTATAATAGAAAACAAAGTAAATTATTTGTGAAGCAAAAAAGTAAATGAGTCATAGTAACAGCTCAGCACACTGTTTATTTTAACTGATTCTGCTAATCTTGCCCATCCATGTGGCTGTGTAGGCTGAACTTCGCTGACATGTTTCCTACTTCTGTACCAGTGTTTGCTATCAGCAGGCTTGATAGTTTTTGCAAGCCTGGTTATTGAATTAGTGTCCAGGCTTGCATTTTGTCACGTCACATTAGCCATTTGTATTTCTCTTTGCTAGTCAAGCACTTGGTAGCTTTTCCTATTGAGTTGTTTGTCTTCCTGAGTTATAAGCTTGTATACTCTACATAGCAATCCTCTGTTGTGTAGACTACAGGTATTTTGTCTCAATCTCTTTTGTATACTCTACATAGCAATCCTCTGTTGTGTAGACTACAGGTATTTTGTCTCAATCTCTTTTATCTTTCTGTTGTTTGAGCTTGCCTTTTATACCTAACGATAACCAATAGTGGATCTTCCATTTCAGTCTAGTCTAGTACTTTTGGTGATGGTGTGTTCTGTGTGCAGCTGAAGCAGTGTTCTGAAATATGTGGGACTGTGGTGTCCGCTGTCAGCACACCAGGAAAATGGTCACTGTCTTGGGTCCAGCAGACCCTGTCTGTTTTTTAGTTATCTTATAAATTATTTACAAAAGTAGGACTAGGAGGGTAATGAAAGATTCATTTGAAAGTATAATAAATGGGGAACTGGAGAGGTGACTCATTGGTTAAGAGTACTTGCTGCTCTTACAAAGGACCTGGGCTCAGTTCCTTGCACCCACATCATCGCTCAGTACTGCCTGTAATTCCAGTTCCAATGCCTTATTCTGGCCTATTTGGACACTAGACTTGCACATGATGCACATACATATAGGGCAACACTTGTACACATAAAAATAATAAATCTTAAAAAATATATAATACATGAAGCAACTTTTCTATATTCTTTTGGTTATGGATAAACACGCACATGCACACATACACACACATACTGGGTGTTTTTTATTGTGTTTTCTTTCTTTTTTTCAAGTTTTAATTTACTTACTTATTTTTATTGTGTTTTGTTTCTTGAGACAGGGTATACCGTATAACTCTGGCTTGGAACTTGCTACATAGGCCGGACTTGGCTTGAACTCACAGAACTCCTTCTGCCTCTGCCTCCCAAGTGCTGACATCAAAGGTGTGTGCCACCACACCTGGCCATACAGTCTGAATTTATATTCTATGTTCTACTTGTTGGGAACACACACATACACATGTGTTATTCCTGAAATGGATAATGTCTCGGATTACAGCCAACTGCTCACTAGCTGTTGTGCGTGAACCTGACGCATCCATCCTGAAAGACTGATTGTGGGTTCCGGCTCTATCACTAATGAAGTCTGGCGCATCTTTGCTCCTAGTTCTTCTCATTCAAAAACAGCACTTGAGTGTTTTTGTGAAGCCTTTGGTGAGTCACATGACTCCTTTGTTTCCTAATTCAAACATTTTATTTATTTATTTTGTATTTAGAGTAGACTGGTCAGTGTTTTGTTTGTTTGTTTGTTTTTTGTTTTTCTGAGACAGGGTTTCTCTGTGTAGCCCTGGCTGTAGACTGCTTTGTAGAGCAGGCTGGCCTTGAACTCACAGAGATCTGCCTGCCTCTGCCTCCTGAGTGCTGGGATTAAAGGCGTGCGCCACCACCTGGCTAGTCAATGATTTTTAAGATGTCTTTGTCATCTATGTCCCTCTGTCGTTATTGTAGACCTTCCTCTAGCTTACTCACTTGTGAACTATACCAAATACAATCTTACACACACTGTCATGGAAAATGAAAGGACAGGGTGTGTATCCTTATTATAACAGGAGTCATCCAGGGGCATATTGCAAATGTTGCATGACGACATCTTTCCTGGTGAAGCTGAACTGAGCAGAGAGGCAGAGAGTATGCTCTTTCCTTGTTGTGCTAGGAATATATTGTCTACTGATTAATGCTTTTTTAAAAAATCACATTTATTATGTATTTTGTGTGTTCCTGAGGGGGGAAGGATGCATGTGGGCAAGTCAGAAGAGAACTTTTGAGGTTTTTTCCTCTTTTTCCACCAAGTGGGTTCTGGGGATCAGTCTCAGGTCACCAGGCTTGGCAGGAGGTGCTGGCCCAACTCAGCAGTTCTTGAGTTTGAGGACATTCATCTGGTTTACTGCCACCCAAAGACCATAGTGTGAAATTTGCTTATCCTGTCAGTTTCATTGCCATTGGACATGTGCTATACACTTCTGTGTGTGTGTGTGTGTGTGTGTGTGTGTGTGTGTGTGTGCGTGTGTGTCTTTCTGTCCCACTTTTCTTATGACCCTTAGAGATGGAAATGTTGAAGTAAAGATTCTGAACTGTGCCCATTGGAGGCCAAAGGCCGATAGAAGTGCCTCCATGGTTCAGTCTGTGCTGAATCTGCACGAGCTGCTCCAGAAGGAAACGCCACAGTTGACTCTGCAGGCCCCGTTGTTACACTGAGGGCTTGTCTCCACCTGAGCATACCTGCTGTTAACGAACAGGAGTCATTTCCGGAATGGTTACAGACCTGAAGGAATTGGTGCCGGTGTGAGGCATCACCTTATCTGTGCGTGTGAGCAGAAGGAGGAATTGACTTCTTTTGTCTGGAACAGGTGCATCCTCTTCCTGTTGGTCTGCTCCCGAGAGCCCTGCCTTGTGTGCAGGTCTCCTCTAAGCCTCTTTTCTCTCTCCAAACCCTTGAGCTGTTGGCTGCTGAAGTGAAGTGTGTCTCTGTTGAGCACGGGCCACTGCCAGCATCTCAGCTGGGACATCTTTCAGAGGTGTGTTTGCCAAGTGCAGTATCATTGTGTGTGCAGGCATCTCAGCAGTCTGCCAAGCCCAGAGGTAGGCTGCCAGTGCAAATGCCACGTCGACATGACATTTACAAGTTTAGAATCTGGAAAAGGACTGGCCGTGGACACCCTTCAGCTATCTCGTTTCCGGTATCAGTAACTGGGCCCACTTGGATTTTCAGACTGAAACATTCAATCAGGAAGTGATACTTGATGTGTTTGAAGCTGTCATTATTACCTCTTCCAGGAAAAGATAAATCCATAGGCTGTAGGATAACCCATAATGGTTAAGCTCGCGGATTCTATAATCTAACCTGAATGAGGCTCTTATCAGTTACTACGTGAACTTGAACAAGCTGCTTAATCTGCATGACCTTGAGTAGGTTTATGCCTCTGCTCTCCATCTGTGAAACAGGGACACCATTGTCACCTTTCTCATAGATTTATCGGATGGAATAAACGAATTTAAAACCAAATCACTTACATGCTTCAAAACCCCATGGTAGGTTGTTTCCAGTTCTCATACTTCAGTCATGAGAATTTTCCAGAACAAATTGTGCTAGCCCGAGCTCGTGCGTACGTAGACTAGCCTCTTGATTCAGGCACTGCTGCGGACTGCACAGGTACCCAGGACACGGTTTTCCTCGTCTCTCTAGGAAAAGCTAGAGCTGGAACCAGGATTGTTTGAGCATTTGGCATTTCTGTAATTGTTTAGATGCAAAAATTATTTGGAACTTTGTATACCTTGTAACTTTTGTGTGTCACGTTCAAATGCAAAATGCAGACCCATAGCTCTTGAAAGGCTGCCTATTAGGGAGATATACTTTTTTTTGGCATGAGTAGCAAGGCCTATTATCATGATCTGGTACCTGAATAGTAGACTTTTCTCTTTTATATAAAATATAATCCTTTATGTAGCACTTGGTTTCTTTCAGTTATTTCCAGAGCCATTAGTAAAATGATGAAATTTCTATCCCCTCCTTTCTCTTCTCTTTCAGGTCTTCAAAGCTGCTTCGGGCATTCTACGTGCCCTTCCTGTCGGATCAGTATACAGTGTATGTGAACTACACCATCCTTAAGCCTCGGAAAACAAAGCAAAGCAGGAAGAGAAGTGGAGGTTAGCAGCACCCCCATGGCTCAACGGACAGCCACCACGTTAACTAGTGGTTCCACTGAGCTGACTTCCAGGTCATCATATAACGCTCGTAATAAAGGTCGCCTGATATGAATGCCAGATCCGGGTGCTCTGAGTTTGTCACGTCTGTGTCAGAGTCACACACTTCCTGCCCCTGTGTCCTGTTCTGCCTGTGAGCTTTCTGCAGACAGAGTCCTGAAGCCTGGGGAGATACATTGCTCCATTGCCCTTCTTTTCCCTGTTCAGTCATTTACTAGAATGGAGGAGAGCAGAGCCGCTTACAGGAAGAGCTGAGAGCCCTTGGCTGGGTGTATGTGTGCTGGCTCTTCTCCACACTCTGGCCTGCCATCCGGGAACTAGCGAGCTATCCTTAGGCCACATGGTTTCTCCACCCAAGCTGTTTGGCAGCTCCTAGCAGACCTTGTTCAAATCCTAGTGCTGAAAAGCGCAGCCTATTTGCCAACCGACATGTCCTTTCACCTCTAGCAAGACAAAAGCATTCGCAGGACTACGACCCTGGCCTGGAGCTCAGGAAAAGACGACCCCTGAAGAACTGGGACCCAGTCTTACTGTTCACGATGCCTCTCATTTTCATTTGATCTTCTTTAAAACCAGTCTTAATTATATCTGGGAAGGGTTTTAAGATTTTTTAAAAAGTTTCAGCGTGATATATCTTGAATTCTAGACTCAGTACAAAGATTATAACTATATTGAGCATCTTTGGAGAAAAGTATAATAGATTTGGGTGCCATCACATTTTAAAGTAGTCAGAGGCCATTTTGAGGACATTGAGAATTCCTTTATGTAAAATTAAATGAAAAGGACTGTTTATATAAAGCACCCATACTTCAATTCTGCTGCAAGGTGACCTTCGGCAGGCATGTCTGGTTGCATAGGCGTGGTAAGGACTGTTAACAAGTGGTGAGCCTTCCTGTTACCTCCCCTTCCCTTACGATATGACACAGTGTGGAGAACGTTTTCTCATTTGATCCTAACAACCACTGAGGACCTCTTCACAGAAGAGGAAGCAGACGAAGGTGGAGAGAAGCGGGGGGCGGGGGGTGTCAGAGGCCTGGGAGTACAATCCAGGCTGACTTCTTGTGCTTTCACAATTGTCCATGCCTCTCCACTCGCCTATGAAACACCACTTGAGAGGAGGATCAGACTGGCCACAGACATGATTCGTTTTGTCAGTCTCTATTTTAGGGAAGAGGTTAAGGTACAGTTCTTTGAGTTCTTGGGGCCTGTGGTGATACCTTCTTAGCGGTGCTGTGTGGTATTGCCAGGCCTTGGTAGGACAGTCCTTGCTCTGTAATCCACAGATCTTCTGTGTGCAGTGTTCGTGTCCCTGTGGCCATGTTCCAGGTGCCTTCTTTCCTTAGGGTGACAGGTTCTAGGAGTGCCGAGAGGGTAGAACTGGTCATGGTTTCTGTTGTTCTTTTTCCTTTAGAGGAAAATAGCTTTCTGATGGGGATTAGTCCCAATAAAAGAATAAAGAGGACAGAAAAATAAGAAGTAGAATGAAAGTATTTACTCTTGGGAGTTCCCCTCTAAAAGATTTTTCTGGAGTTAAATGAAGCAGAGGTGAGGTAGCAAGTCCAGACATACAGAATGACAACTGGATAGGAACGATAGACTGCAGCCCTACTGTGTGAATAGTCCCTGCAATTTAGTTCTCAGTATCCGATCACCATTTTCCAAAGCAAATAGTGGGAATGAGATCTGAAGAAGAGAACTGTAGTGAGACATAGTTCAGAAGCCAAGGCACTGCAGGATGCGTAGAAGAGTAGATCGTGGAGTTCTGTGAAGAGTTCTGCCTCTTTTCCAGTCCAAGTACAGGAGCAGGGGATGGCTGAGTGGTAGAGCACACGTTTGCTGTAAGTAAGGTCCTGGATTCAGTTCTTAACATATGCAAACACCCTCCCTCCCAATGGTACAAAGCTATTTGATCATCTTACAAGGTTGAAAGAAATGTAAAGATCCCTTAAAGGTGCTTGACAGGAACCTAGGCCTCCGCATACACATACATGGGCATGCACTCATACATGCACACACAGTTGTCCGAGTAAGAACTTAATTATAAAGTAGCACAAAAAAGCCAGATGGGTATAGAGCTCTCTTGGGAATGTCAATTCCTGTCCCTTTGAAAACCTCACTCTGGTTTTCTCCATCCTGTTTTCTGGTGAGAGCACAGTACATCTTGGACACTATGCCAAGTACCTCTTAGCAACATGGGGGTTAGCTTCCCCTGCAAAAAAGGCATCTGGTCAGTCTCCTGTCTTCACCGAAGACTGTGGTGCTGCATACACCATTGCTCAGTCCCCAGACTAAGGTACTTGTAAATCGTTGCTGCTGAGGAATGAGATCTACACACGATTCAGAATCTCCTTTGTGGACGGAATGAAGTAGTGGGTAGACTTGGCAAATCTAGACTTCTCTGATCTCTAGCCCTGAAGCAGCTTTATCTGAACCTAAATCTTGTGACACCAAGTACCAGCATTGACCCAGTCTGTATGATAGGAATCTGTTAGCAAAATCTGCCTTTGCCTTTTTTATCATCTGATAAGAAGACAGGTTATCTTAATCCCTTTGGGGATGTGCAGGAAACTGCAGCCTGGGTGCTCATTGCTGAAGTCAGGTGTACAGAAGACACAGTTTTCAATCAAGGTGGTGATTGATCCCAGTCTTTTCTTGAGGTCATTGTTTCCTGGTCTGGAGTTCTGGGAAAGACCTTTGGACTCCTTCTGTAAGGATTCCAAACAGCCACTTCCCCAGTGGGAACCTTTCTACGTGTGCTTCTTAGGGTGGGGAGTGAGAGTCACTGTGCTTGTATAACTGTGTAGCTAACAACAGACATCTTGGCTTTTAATGTAGTTTTGTTTTCTTTAAAGAGGAAAATAGGCAATTAGATCTCTGTCTCCCCAATGCAGTAAAGCTTACATGTGAGTCTGCGTTTAGGCTCCCGCATTGAACTCCTCAGGTAAATGGATGACGTGGGCATGTGTTCAGCTTTAATGGTTTTGTAACAGGAAGATGAAGGTTTCCATAAGGCATTGATTGGGTTTCAGGGCCTTGCTGGATCCATAACTCTGAATGTTCCTTTAAATGTCCCAGTCTCTGTGACCTTGTGATTCTTGATGCAGATGAAACCAGGAAGCAGCACAGTGCTGAAATCAGTGTCGTCCAGGTCACTGTCTTCCTGATCCTTGTGCTTTCTCCTGTGCCGGTGTTTACATTACATACCTACTGGGTTTCTGTGAAGGAAAAAGTGAATGCATTTTGGCAGTTTGATTTTTCTTCTCCCTCCCCCTCTCTCTCTTTCTCCCTCCCTCCCTCTCCCTCCCCCCTCCTTCCCTTCCTCCCTCCCTCCCTCTCAGACAGGGTTTCTCTGTGTAGTGCTGTATGTACTGGAACACCCTCTATAGACCACTCTAGCCTTGAACTCAGAGATCCACCTGCCTCTGCCTCCCAAGTGCTGGGATTAAAGGTGTCATCCCCACCCTGGGCTTGATTTCCTCTTTCTTTCTTTTCTTTTCTTTTTTTTCTTCTTCTTTTTTTTTTTTTTTTTTTTCTCGAGACAGGGTTTCTCTGTGTAGCTTTGCGCCTTTCCTGGATCTCGCTCTTAGACCAAGCTAGCCTCGAACTCACAGAGATCCACCTGGCTCTGCCTCTCAAGTGCTGGCATTAAAGGCGTGCACCACCAATGCCCGGCGATTTCCTCTTTCTTAAGGTCACTTTTTTTTCTTTTGCATTCAGCTTTAATCATCATTGGGAATTGGAATTGGAAACAGCATGACTTGGGCATTCTCCTTCCCCATGCCCGTGTCTCAGTTCATAGATACAATTTCTCCAGGTCAAAGAGCCCAGAACGTTTACCCTGAAACTTAGGGAAGAAGCCTTCTGGAGTCAGTGATGTTTTATTCCTTCCAGGAGAAAAAAAGCACAACAGGAATTTATTTTTGAGTATTGTGCTTGAAAGAGAGAATGTGCCACATGCCTAGCTTATCTTAAGGTTTGGGTTTCAAGTGTCCGGAGTATGAGAGTCCAGTTGGCATCTCAGTCCAGTTAGAGCTGGCATTTGGATCGTTTCGCCCTTTGGGGAGGTGTTAGACTTTTGGGGGCTGGGAGGAGCACGTGAGTTTTCCGCATCATTTTCTTGTCCTGCTCTTCACACACAGTCTCATCGCCTGGTTTTTCATAACTACTTTTCATTTTTCTTCCCACATGACCCAGGTGTCCTTGAGATTTCGTTTATTTCTCCCATGCTGTTTTAGACGCTGTCACTAATTTAGTCCCAGGTGGGAAGAGACCACGGTAGCCATCGTTCTGTCCTGTGCAGGACTCCACCTTTACTCCCCGTCTTGCTTCCCCATCTTTAGAACCTCATGGAAGAACCCTCTGGACTCCAGACCCCTGTGGCGACTTCCTTTTTCACCTTTTGTTAGGCGCAGACAGCCTGGAGCAGACACCTTGTAAACCTGTGTCTTGATAATCGGCACGAAGGGGCAAACTCCACACCGTCTCACTCCAGGACTCGGCAGTCCACCATCTCACTCCAGGACTCAGCAGTCCACCGTCTCACTCCAGGACTCAGCAGTCCACTGTCTGTCTCACTCCAGGACTCGGCAGTTCACCGTCTCACTCCAGGACTCAACAGTCCACTGTCTCACTCTAGGACTCAGCAGTCCACCGTCTCACTCCAGGACTCGGCAGTCCACCGTCTCACTCCAGGACTCCGGCAGTCCACTGTCTGTCTCACTCCAGGACTCAGCAGTCCCCCAGTGTTTTGGTCCCATGCGTTTTTTATTGACAACGAAGAGAGAAAAGACAGAGACACCGTCTAACACACAGCTCTTGTTTTCAGTTTGGCACAGATTCTTAATTTTTATTTCTTGAGACATGGTTTCATTCTGTAGCCTAGACTGGCCTGTAACTCTGTATATAGCCCAGACTGGCCTGGGATTCACAACAATCCTCCTGCCTCAAGCTCCCAGTGTTGTGATTATTAGGCATGAGTCTCCGTGCCCAGCATCTTGGTCTGAATTCTTAGACACAGAAAATAGAGCAAGTCATAAGTCTTGAGAACTTGAAGGGCAGCTGTTAAGTAAGCCTGTTAGTCTATGTGTGGAGCTTAGGAGTTCTGAACTCCAGACTTGGGCACAAGAGCACATTCCTGAGGGTTGCTTCTAAAAAGAGCAACAAGGCCCTTTATGACATATTTACATTTCTCTATCTCCTGTTTTGGAGGGCCAGACTTGGCACAGATGGTCTTCTGAATGAGTCTGCCTTAGAGGACCTTTCCTGTAGGTGTGAGGAGCCATTAGGTCCTTCTTGTCCCCTGTCCTTTGTAGAAGATGCCCAGCTGCAATCTGGATTTGTAGTCACACATTCAGATTGAATATTAAGTAGCAAATCCTATTTTCAAGCTGAAAACTTCCCTGGGTCTCTCTAGCTGTGGAGGCTCCCAGGCTGACCTAGACCTGACATTTGAACAAGTTCAAATCAACATGTCTACCCAATGAAATGGGGGACATTGAGATTAGGGATGTGAGGATGTGGAGCTGTAGTAGGGATGACTAGCTGGGTGTTTCCTGGGAGGGCCTTGTAAACCAGCGTATGTTTGAATGAACAATTTGAGTTTAAGTGAACATGTTAAGCATGGATTTTTTTTTTCTTGAAATTTAAGTGCATCTTGAAGTATCTTTAAAACACTTGAAGGTAAGTGAGGACTTTTGTTTGCTTTTGTTTTTGTTTCTACTTTCTGGGCTTTTTCTATAATTTCTTACCTGGAGATAAAAAGGATAAACTAGGTAACTTTTTGGTGGGCCTTAAAAAGCCAAAGTGGATGACTGAAGGGCGATTTCTTCAGAGTAGGGCTTTTCAGGGAGCTGTCTCGTGGGTTTGAGACCCAGCACCTGCTGTGAGAAGTTCTTTGATCCCCATTTGTAGGAACAGTTAGTTGGGCAGCTCGCACCCTTGCACCCTTGCCCTTCGGTCAGTCGTTTTAACTCACCGGTCAGCCGCGTTGCCACATAAGAAGGGCAGGGCCTCTCGGGCTCTTCGCTAGCTGTGCCTTGTGCTCAGTGCTGCAGAAATCATAACCAGTGAAGCAGCAATCCTCAGCCAGTGCTGCGGGGTAGGAACACGGGGGAGGCTTTAAAGTCGCCGCACTGTGCACAATCCTCTCTCAGGAATAACGAGTTAGCAGCCAGGGATGAGCAGAGGCATCGTTATTTTTAGACCGCTCTCGTGTGTAGCCAGAGTTAACCACCACTGCCCTTGGTAGAGACTAGGTAAACTTCACACCAAAGACCACTGCTAAGGAAGCATGCAGAATGCTGGCATCCTTTTCTAATTGTAACCCCTAGTCTCCTAGGCCTTGATTTGGGCTCTCCCCTCTCCAGGCCCCAAGCATTCCTTACCTGCTCTGTCTCCCATGCCCTCCGGAGACCTTCTTGCTGGAAGAGCAGTTAGCTAATAAGACACCAATGTATACTAATGGATGCTCGTGGTCTCTTGTGTTCTATTTAACACATGTAGAGAAAAGGAACGAATAAAATTTTTTGCCATTTATGGATTTATTAGGGAGGAAAAGAAAGTTTGAGTAGGCAGACTCAAGCTTCACCCTAGGGCTTGGCCCTGCTTGGCCTCATCAGGCAAGGACCCATGTTGAACAGGACAATGGGGGTAGAATGTGTGCAGATGGTGAGCCATCCTCCCTTCTCAGGGCTCACCCTGGAGCCAGCTTTGTATGGTTCTTGAGACACACTTAGCTGAGCATGGTGACTCATAGCTTTAGTTCTCAGGAGGCAGAGGTAGTTTGATCTCTGGCCAGTCTGGTCTACAGAGTGAGTTCTAGGACAGCCAGGGCTACGCAGAGAAACCCCGTATATGTGTGTATGGACGCACACTCAGCTTTTCACTGGAGCTGAGTGCGGTGAAGCCCTGACTCTGTTGTTTTGCTACAGGTTTGCAGAGACAGTTTGCAAGACAGCCTCTTGCAGCTGCTGCTAGCTGGCTCAGGCATGAGAGCAAAGGTTAATCCCATTTTGAGAGAAGTGACCCGAAGTGTGTTCACTCAGTGTACCATTCAGGAGCGTGTGGTACCTCTTCCTTGTTTCTTTGTAAACAGCATATCTCTAAGTTTCTCTGGAATCCCCTATAGGGTGTTTCCATTCTTTCTTTCCAGAGTAATACTTGTGGAGATACATAGGGAAACAGGTGGGGCTCTGTGTGTGACGCTTAGGAGTGAATCTTAGAAACTTTCCTGATCCCGCCTATTTCTATTGTCTTGGGCTCTTTCTATATTTTCATCTTCACAGCCTGTGATGACTGAATATAGTACAGTGCACACGTGTGTGTATGTATGTGTACGCACACAGTACCACACGTTGCCACATACTTGCTTCAGGTTTACCCTATCTGTCGAGCCATCATGGAGACTCCCTTCGTGTCCAGCAGAGGGCACCCTATTCTCACTAAATGTCTCAGGGTTCCTTTCTCTCCAGGAACTTAGCTGGGTTTGTTTGTTATAATTCCAGTATGTGTTGAAATAGCCAAGCTGGAAGCTTTGGGACATGTCCTTACATTGCCTCCTGTATTTCTACAGCTGCAGATGTTTCCTATGTGGATGAATTGTCCATCACACTTAAGATTTCCTGGTTGGTAGGCTATCTTGTAAGTTGACCCTTCTCTGTTAATTTCAGTTGTATTTGTTATGTCCTTGATTGTATTTGCAGATAATAAAAGACCATGTTCTTGAAGAGGAGGAACAGCTTCTCCTAGGGGCAATTACCAGCCACCTGCCCATTGTCATGCTTTCACATACAGCAAATTTTATCACATACACATCCCTAAGCCTACCACTGCTGATGTGCTGATCCTGACAGAGGCAGCCGGAGGATGTATGAATGTCTAGCGCTCTCACCTTCTGATGCCAGCACATCAGTTATAGTACAGTAGCTCAGTGGAAGGTAATGGTGTTTAGCAAGGGTGTGAGCCTTGGGCAGTAAAAGGCCTTAGAGCGCTTTCTATTACGACTGTTCCTCATGCCTAGCCCGTGAGGTTCAAAAGCAGTGTTCACATTTTAAATGTGCAGATAACGATCTAGGCAGACTTGGGCTTGAACAAGGTGAGCTTTGCCAGACGTGGAATGAGGGTCCTCTCCTTCATGTGTGCTGCCTGTCACCAGTCTTTAGCTTCACCTTAGAAGCATGGAGACTGTTCGGTTTGACGCTGGTGTTTTGTTTATGATTTAGAGGAGGGTTTTTTTTTTTTGTTGTTTGTTTGTTTTTGTATCCTCTAGATCATCAGATTGGATTTGTGGAAAAAGCATACAAATAACAGCTTATGCTCCTGTTTAGGCTAGGTTTGTAGCTCAGTGATAGAGCACTTGCAATCCGTGTATATTAACCTTTTATTTTAGAAGGGAAAATTGATACTCACAGATCCTCCCCCCCAGCTTGGCCCCCCATTTGTCCCTCCCCTAGGGATCCAGCTCAGGCCCTCAGCTGTGCTAGACAATACTTTACCACTGGGCTCAGCCTCATCCACCATGGCACATGCTTGAAGTCTTCTGTCCTTCACTTCCTTTGGGACATTGGGATGGGGGACGTGGAAAGAATAGATGAGCACAGAGAATGCGATCTAGTCAAGGCCGGTCCTCTCTTTATGCTCCTTGATCGTCTTCAGTGACCACAGCCTGGAGTTTGCAATCCGCAAGTTCAGTCTTCACTGGGGCTTCCCGAGAACACCACGGACCCCAGCTAAATTGAATCTCACAGTCAGATCAGAGAGGGAGTGGATTTCCTGAAGTCCTAGAAGTTAGTATACATTCTGGCTTGTGGTTACAGCCCCAGCTCTATTTCTGCCGAGTTATGAGAGGCATAGGCAGGGGATTTGGGCACAGGTCCTTTCTCTGCCTGGTGACTTTTCTCCTAAGAGTTCTCCTGGGCAGCTCAGAAAAGGAAGTAAGAAGGAACATCACCTTCAGGGGAGACGCAGGTAAGAGACCCAGAGAGCAGGAACATGTGAGAGTAAGCCAAGCTTCTGTGAGGTCAAATCTCTGGCCGTTCTACTGGTTGCTGAGACCTACTATTCTACTTATGCTGACTGGGCCTAGTGTAAGTTGTGATAAGAAACTCCTAAAATAAGAGAGGGGAAGGGAAGCTGGGCTCTACCCTGTGGACAGAGCGAAACTGAGCAGAGAGTAGCTGGGCATCTCTGGATGCCATGGTAAGACCAGATTGGGGAGGCTGCAGTGCGGTGACCAAGACCCAGATGTTTGTAATAACCTTCGTGTTTCAAATGCAAAACGCAGTGAGGCTAGAAACCAAACAAGGGCATTATCAGAAATATGGGGAATGGGTGCTATTTAAATAAAATCTGGAGTGATAGATGTCGCTGACTGGCTTCAAACTTACAGAAACCCACCTGCCTCCTCATCCGGAGTGAGTGCTGAGGTTAAAGGTGATGGCCACCACGCTGGCTTGATTTTTCTTAAGATGTATAGCCTAGATTAGTTGGAATCCTTGATCTTCCTGGAGACACCCCTGAGTGCTGGGTTTGTACGTGCACGCTGCCATATTCAGCTCTAAGCATCATATGATTTACTCTGCTGCACAGCCACACGAAGCTGGGCAGGCTTTAGATACACAAACCAAGGTTCAGAGAGAGTAAGTTATTTGCCCAGTGTCACACAGCTGGCAAGTGGTAGAAATGGCCCTGCAGCCCACAGCGTGCCTGACTCCCGAGTGTCCTCTCAACAGTCAGAGGTAGTATTCTGAACCAGACTGATGAGGCCAGTTCTCTGATTTGCTCTTACCAAGAGTTCAGGTAAGGCTTTTACCCTAGCTGCTGAGGGGATGAGGGGGGAAATAGCCCTGGTCATGTTTCTGAGTGCTGTAGCTTCTTTTCACTGCTGTGTGACCTCAGCTAAAGCCTTCTCTCTGTTGGGAGTATCGCCATCCATAGACGGGGCTGGGGGAGAAATCTGACACAAGGGAAAAACAGGGAAAGAAGGTGAAAAGATCGATATGAAATATTTGAGTTCCTTAGAATGAGACAGTGTTTGAATAAATATAAATGTAAGATGTCCCGAGCGCCACCGTGGTGACTGCTACATCGTAATGAATTAAGCATGGGTCTGAGAGTCAGTTTACACTGTCATCTTGCTAAATGAAGATGCAGATCCACGTCCATAGATCCAAATGAAAGCTTACTAACAATGAGCAGACTTCTCTGCTTGTCATTATCCCTAAGTATTCAGTTGTTACAGCATGGACCTGTTAGGTGAAATGATCTGGAGATGGTTTAAAACACATGGCTGGCTGCAGACTGTACACAGGTACCAAACCATTTTATAGAAGTGCCTTGAACATCGTTGGATTTTGGCACAGGGGTGTGTCCGCAACCAAGCCCTTGGTTCGTGCTGAGGGATGGCTGTATTGGGAAGGCACCTGTATGTCTCAGCTCATGAACTGAGACATTCATCCCTCTCTTGCTGGTGGTGTTAGTGGGTCAGAAGTCTAGGAGTGCCATAACCTACCGGCGTCCCTCTGTGCTAGCCTTTTTGAGTGACTGGATGGGATGGACCCTCCTTTGCCATTGTGCCGGTTTGTAAACCTGTGTCTGTGAGGAGGAGGCCAAGAGCCTATTGAGGATGGTGATGCCGTTCAGATTTCCTTAGGACTGGTCCTTTTTTCTGTGGCACAGAGAGCCGTGATGGCTGTTGATTTCACCAAGCTGTGTGATCATATTCTTGCTGCGTTATTGTACCGGAACTGGGCAAGCCTAACCTTGCCTTCTCTCAATTCACACTGGATGAGTGAACGGCTGTGTGGGCGTCAGCTCTGGCTCTGTGCTAAGACAGCCTTGTCTCAGAGGCTCCCTTCAATCCTCAGCCTAGACTCTACTGTTGCCCCCGGGGCTCCCTGGCCATTGGTTTCTTGTGGTGTGTGTGAGAAGTGGAGAGGAGGCCAGAGGCAGCCTTGGGAAGGAGAGGGGGGTGTGGAAGTTGTTAAGTACCACAGGCTGTATTGGTAGAGCCTGGCTGCCTGCCAGCAACCTGGCAACAGAGGGATTACCTTTCTAATCAGGCAAAACCCATAGCCAGTAGGGACGGAATTCCTTATTGGTAAACAGTTAGCATTGTTGTTTGCTTTTAAACCTGGACAGAGGTGGCCTCCAAAGATTTGAGATCCTTTCTGAGCCCATGCCTGTTGCTTGACCTGGTAACTGTCTTTCTGGATAAACCTTTTAATGAGTTTCAAACATCAGTCACATTAGAGTCTCTGGAGAGCCCTGTAAGTTGCCTGGCTCCAGTTTTAGGGACTCTGACTCAGTAAGGCTGAGGTGGAGGCCAGGAATTTGCATAAAAAAGATTTTTAAATTTTATTTATTTATTTTATATCGAGACATGGTGTCACTATATAGCCCTTGCTGGCCTGGAACTCAGAGATCCACTTGCCTCTGACTCCTGAGTACTGGGATGCATGAAATGAAATGCTTTTTAAAGTGTGCCTGCATGAGTGTATAGGGGGCATGTGTGAGGGTGTCTTGCTCTATCATTCTCTAGCACTCCCATTAAGACCTCCAGCATCTGTCACTCAACCCAGGGCCAGGTTGGCAGGCAGCAAGCCCCAAGGACTCCTGTCTTCCTGTCTCAGCACCAGGGCTACAGCTGTCACAGCTCCATCAAGCCTTTTAAATGGCGATTTGAACTCAGAAGCTCATGTTTATGTACCAAGTGCTCTTCTTACCCACTGAACTGTCTCCCTGGCTAACTTGTCAATTTTCAGCCTGTAGGTTAAATCCAAAGCCTTGAGCATATAAAGCATATATTCTATCGCTGAGCTACATCCACAGGCCCAGGAATCAACACTTATGACAAAACCCTTGGATGATGGGCAGTAGATCCTGTTTCCTCAAAGCCCGCCTTTGGACCTGGCCCCCTTTGGAAGCAGCTTCTCCCCGCTGTGGCCCATTTTCATGCGTTTACTGGAGACTTTATTAGCATCTCTGCCCTTATTACCTGCTTAGTTCTCACAGTCTCACAGTTACTGGAGGAGGAACCAGGTGGTTAGCTCCGTTTTACAGGGGTGAGGGGGTGGAGAGTGTGACCGAGGCTTGGGGAGAGGTAGGTCACCATGAGTCAGAGACACAGGCGGGTATTGAAGTCTGGCCTCGATAACTCTCAAACCAGGCAATTTTCTAGGTTCTCTTTCCTCAGCTTGTGATATCATATTTAATCATAGTTATTCCTTAGGCCTCCACCTCACTGTGCTTGGTGGAGAGATCACATCTGACGTTTAAGCAGGGTAGCTTAAGGCCAGTGCGCCAGTTTTATTAGCCCGTCGAGGTGTGGGAACAACTCCTCTCTGTGCTTGTTTCTTCATTTCTGAACACGGTTTAGCTAAGGGAATAGAAGTCTTCTGTTGGTCAAGTGCCAAGTCAGGACTTCTTAGCTTAGCCCTGTGTCTCTTGCTGGGTATTAGGGATGGAGCAGTGCCTCCTGCATGCCAGGCAAGTGCGGGGAGGATTGCAGGCTTGGACTTCCCATGCCAGGTTGGATCCATCAAGGTCTCTCTGTGAACCTGGCTGGCCTAGAGCTATTGACGTCTCCCCTGCCTCTGCCTCCTAAGCATTGGATTGTGAGCATGCACCTGGGTGCATTTTTTGGTGTGTGTGTGTGTGGGGGGGGGGGATACAGGGTTTTGTATGTAGCCTCAGTTGACCTGGGGCTTGCTATGTAGACCAGGCTGGCTTCAAACTCACAAAGATCCATCTGCCTCTATCTTAATAGGCTGGGATTAAAGGCATGCACCCTTAAGCATGGCTTGGATCCACTTTTTTTTTTTTTAATTTAATTAATTTATTTATTTAGGTTTTTCTTTTTTCTTTTTTTTCTGAGGCAGGGTTTCTCTGTGTAAACCCTGGCTGTCCTGCAACTCACTCTGTAGACCAGGCTGACCTCAAACTCACAGAGATCTTCCGGCCTCTGCCTCCCAAGGGCTGGGATTAAAGGCACATACCACCACCGCCCGGCCTCTGTTCATTTCTTACGAGCCCAGAACAATAAAAGCTGCGTGGAAACTGATGCAAGCATAAGTGCTGAAGCCATGTGGCAGGGCTGGTCAAAGGAGTGCTGGGGGCCGGCTCCACGGCTCCAGCTCCGTGGCTCCAGCTCCACGGCGGCGCCAGCTCCATGGCTCAGCGGATGAAGGTGTGTGCACCAGACCTGATAACCTGAGTTCAGTTCCTGGACCCCAGCTGGTAAAAGGAGATAACCCACTCGGCAAGTTGTCTTCTGACCATGCTTGCATGCTTGTTCAGTGGCTTATGTGTGCACACCACACACACACACACACACACACACACACACACACACACACACACACACACATTTTGTAACTTAAAAAATGAAGTAGCCACCCCAGCAGTCCAGATTGTGCCTTATACGAATCTAAAAGTTATCAAAATAAAAAGAAAATGAAAGCCTTCAAGCATACATTCACGGGCCCAATTTTGAAAAACAAACAAACAAACACCAAAAAAAAACAAAAACAAAAACAAAAACAAAAAAAACACCAAAAAAACCAAAGCCCAAACTGCCGAAGTCCGTTGGTTTTTGAGCCTTGACTTCTAAAGGCTAACCATCTCCTGTTTCCTCCTAGGAGTCCCATGTTTTAAAAAGAAAAACAAAAAACTTACCTCCTAAATTGCATTTATCAATAACTTGACAATTTCATCAAGGCACAAAATAGTGTCACTTGAGAACTTGTGATAGTCGTACAGAACTACCAATCTAAGTTGCTTACATCTCAGTCTAAAACCTAAGAAGATAGGGCATTTAAGCTACTTTGTGCAGTTCAAAGGGCAATGAAAACTTTCCATTAAGTTCTGTTGAGAAAATGCCCAGGACCACCTCCTCCTGGGGTCCTCTAGGAGGACTTCTGGAGGTCTAGGGAGGCCAGTTTCCACCCCGCCGAACTGGGGAGATTAAAACTGGGCCTAGTTATGCTTGGTGGTTGTGCTTCTTGCTAAAGAGCGGTTAAAAAAAAAAGAAGACAATACAACAGAAGGCGCCATTCCAGTACCACACTGAAAAGAAACACAAAAACAAGAGAGCCGCATGTTTTGAACAGCTTGCGTGGAAAAAATATTGACTGGGGAGTTTGGACAGCACTGTTCATTTTCTCTCACCGCACTCAGTATTTGTCTTAAGGAGCAGGAGCCGGCCACGATTTTGGCAAACAGGCCAGAGGAAGAGGTGGAGGGGTTGCGTGGAGGCTTCTCGCCCAGGGGGAAATCAGGGCTGAGACCCAGTGGCTCCAGGCCAGCATGAAGTCTGGGGGAGGTGCTAAAGCTTCTTCCTCCTGGCCTAGGGTACCGACTAGACTATGGTCCTGGAGTTCTACTGAGCTTCGGCACCCATCACTCAGGAAGGCTCCTCTCCTTCGGAGCACGGCGAGCAGAGGATGAATCCCCGCCCATGTTTCTTTCGGCTGGGGAAAGGATGCAGGGGTTCCATTGGCTTTCTCAGCCCGCCCTTCTTCTGGAGTTCAGACCCCAAGTTCCAGCAATGGGGCTCAGGCCGGAGCCTCCGTGCGCAGGCTAAAAACTCGACTCCTTCGCTTCCCCAGAGCGGGCGGGTTGGATTTAGCCCCGCCTGCCTGGGTGCGGGGCGTGGCCGGGGCTCGGGGCGTGGCCTGGGTGCGGGGCGTGGCCGGGGCTCGGGGCGTGGCCGGGGCGCCGGGCGTACGGCGGCGACTAGCCAGAGGAGGAAGAACATGGCGGGCGCAGCGGGGCCCGGGGCCGGTCCAGGGGCAGCGGGCGGAGATGGAGACGATTCGCTCTACCCGATCGCGGTTTTAATCGACGAGCTCCGCAATGAGGACGTGCAGGTACTAGGCTGGGGCTGGGGAGCCGAGGCGAGCTCGGAGGCGTACAGGGTAGGGAAGAGCGGGAAGGCCGGCTCAGCCATGGGGGCGGCCCCGGGGACGGCAGAGCCGTATTCAGCGCTTCTTCCTACGGGACCGGGGGCGGCGGCGGCGGCGGCTCCGCGGTGGTCCGCCTCAGCTCCCGGCAGCCCTACCTCAGCCTTCCGGGGGCTCCGGCGGTGGGGCGGGGAACCAGTTCCCGCCTCGGGTGGACAAGCCGCGGTGGGTTGCGGGGCCGCCCGGGAGCGGAGGAGCGGCCCCGGGGACCGGGGTCCCTTTGAAGTGCTGTGGAGTGTCTGCCTCGGCTGGCAAACTGGCCCGGCTGGTTGGGTGGGAAGAGCGCCACAGCTGATTAACCCAGATGAGTGGTGCATCAGTTGTGATGGAACTTTTCTCTGAAAAGGGAGGAGTCGTGTTTAACCGTTTCACCTGCTTCCTTCCGTCCAGAGTTCTCTCTTTTCAGAATCTCTCACTTGCCCGGGTGTTTTCATTCATTCATTTCTTTCCGGGCCCTTCAGTGTTCTCCCCAGGATAGCCTCTGGCTAATGACGTGTTAAACGGTCCTTGAGTTATTTTAGGAATAAGATCTAAGTGAAAGTCTCATCCTCGTTATGTATACCCTCTGCCAGTGTCTCACCTGCCTGCTTCTTTTGACCTGAATTGCAACCATCTCTTTGCTTTGGTCTTCCCACTTCATGTTTAAAGCTCCGTCTCAACAGTATTAAGAAGTTATCGACTATTGCTCTAGCACTCGGGGTGGAAAGGACTCGAACTGAACTGCTGCCTTTCCTTACAGGTATGTGTCCTTTAAAGAAACACGGTCCATTTTCCATTGGCTTTCAAACTATTTCTTTTTTTTAATTTGTTACCTAGCATAGCAACAAGTACTAGATGGAGCAGGTGCCTTCTGCAAGGTATATAGAAATGTTACGCCAGACATACTCAAACATAAGCCCTCTAACTAATGGGAAGGTAGTTGATGTGGGATATGAATGTCTTAATAATTCTGTGAAACATTCAGGAAGACTTCTGATTTAGACAAGGAAGAAGATGCTTTTAAGATTGTAGTTGCAGCAGGGGTAGGAGTACCAGCTCCATGGGCTAACCAACTGTTGTTCTTTCCAGATACAATTTATGATGAAGATGAGGTGCTGTTAGCTCTTGCCGAGCAGCTGGGAAATTTCACCGGTTTGGTGGGAGGTCCTGACTTTGCCCACTGTCTGCTGGTGAGTACTGACTATGCCCGCCCCCCCCCCCCCCAGAGTTGAATGAATAATGTAGGCATTTTAGCTTAGCTTTTTTTTTTTTTTTTAAATTTTTCAAGACAGGGTTTCTCTGTAGCCCAGGCTGGCCTAGAACTCACAGAGATCGCCTGGCTCTGTCTCCTGAGTGCTGGGATTAAAGGTGTGCACCACCACCACCACCACCACCACCACCACCACCACCACCACCCGGCAACTTAGCTCTTATTTTTTTTTTTTTTTTTTTTTGGTTTTTTCGAGACAGGGTTTCTCTGTGTAGCTTTGCGCCTTTCCTGGAGCTCACTTGGTAGCCCAGGCTGGCCTCGAACTCACAGAGATCCGCCTGGCTCTGCCTCCCGAGTGCTGGGATTAAAGGCATGCGCCACCAACGCCCGGCTTAGCTCTTATTTTTATCAGCTGAATATAAGAACTTTTTTTCTGCCTCTGTAGACTTGTTAGAGATGTGGAGGAAGGGAACTTGATTTAGTTTTCTTTCTTCTTTTGTTTGTATTTTTTGAGACAAGGTCTTGCTGTGTAGCCTTCACTGGCTTGAAACTCTATATAGACCAGGCTGGCTTCAAACTCATAGAGATCCTCCTGCCTCTGCTTCCAGAGTATGGAGATTAAAGGTGTGCCCCACCATGCATGCAGATGAACTAGGCCTTAAAGGATGACTAGAAACTGACTGGCTGTACAAGGCAGGGCTGTCTGTTTCGGGGCTTTTAATATTACGTAGATGATGCTGGCTCCCATGGTTCCAGCTCTGCCATGAACCCTTGCGTAGAATTCCAGACATTGATGGACATAGATAAGTCGAGACTTGTAGAAATCAACATTTAGATATGGCTGTCATTTTCCCCTCAAAATATGCCTCTTTTTAGCTGTGTCAACCTGCCACCCAGCTATACAAGCGCAACTGAGAAGAAGGTAGCTGTTGTTTTCAGTGGTGCTAGAGATTGAAGCCAGGCCTTTGCTTCCTGGGTATGTTCTCAGTTCTCGGAGCTGCAGCCCAGCACTAGAAGGCGTTCTTCAGCCTCCCCTCCCTCCGTCCTCACATCTGAGCCATTAGTCCTGCAGACTTTGCATCTATCCCAGTCAGTCTTAGGAGGTTGCTCGTGTGCTGAGCACTTGGTCCCCAGCTAGTGGCATTATGTTGGGAATTTCTGGAAACTTTAGGAAGTGAGATCTAGCGGTAGGAGGTAGGATGCTTTGGGCAGCCTCTGGAGGGTATTTTGCCTCTGTCCCTGGACTCTGCTTCTTTGCAGGAAGGCAGAGAAGCTCTGATGCCACACTTTATTACTACTGTGTTGTCCCGCTGAGGCTCATGGGGCCAGGCAACCATCAACTGAACTCTTGAAATTGTGAATCAGAATAAATCCTTTGTTTCTGTTAGCTATTTTTGTTCACAGCAGGGAAAAACTCATAATGTATACACTGTGTTCCTCTTGATAATTCATTCCACACACACTGGTCTTTCTGTTCATTGTAAACCCGGCTCATATTTCCTTAAGACATTGTCTGTAGGTGTTATCTCTAGAGAGATGCTATTTAGAGTTTTCTGTAGCTGACTCTTTGTAAGTCAGACAATTGCATTTTGTATGAGAGAGGCCTTCCGCGGCCCCCACTGCAGTAGCTTCCTGACCAACCCCTTGCCCTGCAGCCTGTTCTCATCTGATTCCACCATTAGGATGTAGACTCCTTTAGAGCGAGGCATCCTGTGTGCTTCTTCTCCTGGATCCTCAGTGCTACTACATAACAGTGTTCATTACGGAAAGAATGAGTTTCATAGGCTTACAACTGAAACTTTTGGGGTTCAAAGCTGCTAGTGTATAAAAAATCGGACCGAAAGTAAACAGGAGTGGTCATGAGGGCCCAGAAAAGGACATTGGAAAGCGGGCAGAGTTCAAACAAAGGGACTGCTCACAGGCCATTCTCCAGAGTTTGGCCTTCTTCTGTAGTAGTGAGAGGAAAGTCACAGTGGGCAGGGGACAGATCATGAGTGGTATCTACCTTTTGAACCATATTGGGCAGGCACACTTCTTCCCTTAAGTCTTGACCTTCACTCTTGGCCAGTTCTGCTGTGGAGTTTTGCTCTAATTTCTGCAGCTGTGCCTTGTGCTGAATTTCCTGGGATCAAATGCAAATTGAGAAAGGCAGCTAGAGGTTGAGAGAAGCAGCCCATCTCCACGTCTACCAGGCCATGTCACATTCAGTTACTGACGAGGGTCAGACCTTGAACCTCTCCGTCTTTTATGTCTCTATAGCTGCAAGATCTCCCCCATTTATTTGCATTTATTATTTGACTGCTCTTTCTGAAACTCCCATTTTGCCCTTGGAAAGATTCTCAATGTATTTTGAAAACAAAACAAAAAACCTGGTGTTGACTCAGCTTTTTATTGGTTGCATAAATTGATGCCATTGAACTCTCATGGACAGGACTGCTTGCCCCTCCAAGAATGATAGAACGGTGCACAAAAGGAAATGGACTCTGTAGTCTGACCAGAAATTACCACGCAGTTGTGGCACCCACAGTTGGCCGTAGTTTGGGACTTGTCCTTAAGGAAATATGCACACTGCTGTCTGAATGTGGCTGCATTTCATTTAACGTCAGCTCCCAGTAATAGTGATACGGTGTCAAGTCTCTTGGACTGTGTCGTTTGTAGACACCATCTGGGGATTGCCATCTGGGACATGCGATCTTGGCTTTTCTGCCGAAGTCGTGTCTTCAGGTTGGCCACACCATATGTTATCACTGTGAGAAGTGAAAGTAACCATTTGGTATGATGTAGTTAGCATTCTGGTTACATGTACCGTTTCTCTTCAGTCACATAAAAGGTGTCAATCTGGGTCTAACCTGATTTAATACGTTGTCATCTCTGGTTTTCCTTTTTGATCTCTGCAGCCTCCTTTGGAAAGCTTGGCTACTGTGGAGGAGACTGTCGTTCGAGACAAGGCTGTGGAGTCCCTGAGGCAGATCTCTCAGGAGCACACTCCCGTTGCGCTCGAAGCTCATTTTGTACCTCTGGTGAAACGCCTGGCAAGCGGGGATTGGTTCACCTCTCGTACATCTGCGTGTGGTTTGTTCAGCGTTTGCTACCCCAGAGCTTCCAATGCGGTCAAGGCAGAAATCCGACAGTAAGAGACAGTCTTTTTCAGTGTCTGCGATTACTGGGGACTTCCAGCTGGAGTTACACAGTACTGTGTTGCCATCAGACTAGCCTGGTGGGATTGCTGATGCTTTTTCATGTAGTTGAATATACTTTACTGATGGCTTAGTGTGTGTGTGTGTGTGTGTGTGAGTATTTCATGTGGCAGCCTCTGGTGATGTTCCTCAGGTGTCTTCCTCCTTTTCTATGAGACAGGGTTTCTCATTGGCCTGGAACTTCATCACATAGGCTAGCTTACCCGGCCTTTGAGCTTTCTGGGATCCGCCCATCTCTGCCTCCCACCTTGCCACCTCTGAGGTTGTAGGCACTGCCACTATGCTGTGGAGCTGGGAGATTTCTCAGGTCCCACCCAGCCCCGTGGTCCCGTCCCCACAGTTCCTCAGCCGCTTATAAAATAAACATTCAGAGGCTTAATACTAAGTACCAATTGCATGCTATGGTAATTATGGCAGGCTTCCTGCTAGCTAGCTCTTATAACCTAACCCATTTCTATTAATCTGTATGTTGCCACGCTACCAGTCTGCTGGCATCTTGCTGTTCTTTAGGCGGCAGCTGGCGTCTCCCCTGCCTCTGCCTTTCTTCTTCCTGTCTCTGTTGGATTTCCTGCCTGGCTATAACCTGGCTTGCCATAGGCCAGAGCAGCTTCTTTATTGACCAGTCATAGCAATACATATAAAGCAGCTTATTTATTAACCAATGGGAACAACCTGTATTCACAGTGAACAAAAAGACATCCCCCAGCAGTGCTGAGCTATTTATTTATGTAGGTCCTGGGGACTGAGTGGGCTTCACTTGGGAGGCAGACACTTTCCTGACTGAGTCTCCTGGTCCTTTCTTTACGTCTGTGAGTAGAAACCGAGTCACTGATGTTTGTAAGGGAAAGGCTCCAAAGGCCATCTCTTGGTATTGGGGCGTGTTTATCCGAGTGTTTGACAGGAAATACCTTATTTCACGCTGCAGGCACTTCCGTTCCCTGTGCTCAGATGACACACCAATGGTGCGACGTGCTGCTGCTTCCAAATTGGGTGAATTTGCCAAAGTTTTGGAGTTAGACAGTGTGAAAACTGAAATTGTTCCATTGTTCACGAATCTAGCTTCAGATGAACAGGTAACTCGAGGCTTTAGATTTAGGAGACACAGATGTGCTCTTGAATAATGGAAAACACATTTACTGGGGGAGTTTTGACTCTGCTGTAGGGTCCTTTGCAGAGTCAGCACTCAGGTCTGACCGGGTGTCGTCCTGATGCTGTGTGTTTGTTTCTGAACTAGGCCCCACTTTCTTGACAGTAGCAGCTGTTAGAAGGAGGAGTCAGGGGTGAACTGAGTTCTTTAACTAGGAAGCCCAGGACCGCATCAGGGATGGGGTCTTTCAGATTTGCGGGCTCTCTTGTGCTCTGCAGAGGAAGCACTTCCTGGAATCCCGACTTTGTCCGTTCTGCACTAGTGTATGGTATCCCTACACACACCGGCGAGCTTAGATCCCAGGGTCTGCTTCCTTTGGTGTAGAAATGATAAAAATGACTTGGTAGAGTTGTTTCTCAGTACGAGGGCGGGGAAGGCTGCAGGGTCATCTGTAGAGCTGTGTCCCTATGTAAAATGGGGTATTTATACCACCGCCTGTGCACACCTCCTTGTGTACTCACTCCGAGTCACCTTTAGACCACTTGCAGTGCCTCATACAGCATGAACCAGGCCTGGGGAGGTGGTTCAACCTGTGAAGGTGAGAGCTGCCCAGACCTGGGACCCTGTGTCTGGTCCCCAGAACCCATCAGAGCTGAATGTGGTGGCACACTCTGCAATCCCAGCACTCCTATGGGGACAAGAGAGTCACCCTGAAAATCATGGGCCAGCCAGCCTGGGGTGCACAGTGCAGCAGCAGAAACAAGAGAGACCCTACCTCAGCAAGGTGGAAGGCAAGGACCAAATCCCCAAGATTGCCCTCTGACCTCCATATATGTGCTGTGGTATGCATGCACCCACACACTCTCACATACACAGTCAATAAATAATAATAATAAAACTATAGTGTAGATGATCTGTATATAGTTATTATACTACTTTCTTTAGGGAATAGTGACAGGAAAACAGTCTGTATGTGTTTAGTACAGATAAAACAATGTTCTCAAATATTTTGATCCATGGTTGGCTGACTCCATTGATGTGGGAGAACCATGGACATGGACTGACTGTATCTCTCAACCTGTTTTAAGCAGCTACATGTATTGTGAAATTAGGTTCTCCTAACAGCTCATGGCACAGATACTCATGGAAATGGAGACCCAGTTAGTTTATGAAGCTTGTTCAAGGCTGTATGTAGCTAGTGGTGCAGTTGGGTTTGAATGTACGTAGGCTTCAGCCCCAAGTTTCTAAGTCTTATCATTTGAACACTGGCAACATTTCAAGCATGCAGATGTCACACGTTTATGGTGGTTTCCGTGTTGGAGCAGGACAAGCTTAGAATCCTTATTTGGAATTTAGCTGCTTATACTTCCCATGGCATAATTTGATGTTTTCTTTTATCTTCTGTCCTTCCTGCAAAATAGTAGACTAGGGATTTTCAGATTTTCTGGTGAAGGCCAGCCAGGAAATATTTTTGGCTCTGTAGATCATAATATCCCTGTTGTAATTGTTGAACTTTGCTCCTGTAGTGCTGAAGCAGACACAGACTATGGAAACCAATGGACATGAAACTCACCCACTCATAGGTGCTCAAAAAAAGATTGAAATATGTACACATTGTGCCTTCTCTGACGTGAGCAGAAGATCTGCTCATGGCTTAGTCATTGACAGAAACATTTATTGAGTGCATACATAGAATACTTTCATAGGTGAGGCACAGTTCTAGTGTTAAGGGCATACAGGGACCCCACTCTCATGGAACTTTCATTTTAATGGAGAAAAAGAAACATGATAAAAATCAGGCAAAAATGTTTTGAAAATAGTGTAACATGGTGGGACACTGATTGCTGGTCAGCGGAGTGCTCTGAAGAAGTGACAGATGAGAGGAAAACACTGTCTCTGCTCCTTCCATGAGCATCAGAGCCCAGGAAAGGGAGGACACGAAGTAGGAAAAGGCCAACATTGGAGCATGGTGATGGGCGAGTCCATTAAGCATGGAAGTGGGGAAGAAGGAAGGGGTAGGAGCATCGTTGGCCCACAGCAGACTGCGGTTTGGGATTTTCTTCTCCAGATGCAGTGGGACTCTGCCTAGATGTGGAGAAGAGGTGTGACATGTAATTTACAGTTTTGAAAGGTCATCCTGGCTTATGGGTGGAAACACAGTTGTAGGAGGGATAAGGATAGAAAGAGAAGGCCAGTTAGGTGATAAACCAGGCAAGTGATGAGGGTGCATGTGCGCCATGTTGGATTTGTGTGTGTGCACCTGTGCCCACACACACACTCACATGCACGCTATGTTGGTTTGTGTGTGTGTTTGTGTTCTGTTGTGTCACATATACAGTAAATTTCTTGCTCCATTTCTCCTTGGTGCTCATAGGGTTATATGTCTGATTTTCCCAAGGCTGAAGTCCTAACTCCTAATGTCTAATTAAGCTTTAGGTTTGTGTTTTCTCTTACTCAGAAGGCATTCTTGTGTCCCATTTGGCATTGATCAGCCTTATATAAGGAAAAGCAGGTTGTCTCTCTACCTTTCCAGTTTTCTTCTGCTCTGTTTTACTCGACACAGTTCTCGGTTTGAGTTTCAGCATTTCAGTTCAACTGTTATTTGGCTATTAACTCTTCCCCCAGAATTTCTGTGTCTTGCTTTGTACACTCTGTATTATGCTACTGTTCGGGCCAGTGAGTAGTTGGAAATAGCTTTCACAGTGATCTCCCTTATCCTTTAAACTCTTCAAATACGTTATTAATACTTATGGAAGTATATTTTCAACTTCTTACTATAATAAGGCTTTGAATATAGCATTAAATTAAAAAGTAATCATTATATTTTGAGGCCAATCAGACATCCCAGTGGTAAAGTGTTTACCTGATTTCAATGCTCAGAACCCATGGAAAGGTGGAAAATGTGACTCCAGGATGTTGTCCTCTGACCTCCACACACATTATTCACATACACTAATAACACTTAGAACATCTTTTTCATTTTACTTAATAAAAATTTGGCTGCAGTCAAGATAATTTGGACAAAGTGCCATTTTATGTCTTTCACATGCCAAGGAAGAGGTTACTCAGCTATTTGAAAACCTAAAGACACAGCATCATAAATGGAGGTTATCTTAGTGTTTCTATTGCTGTGATGAATGACCAGAAAACAAGTTGGGGAAGAAAGGGTTTATGTGGCTTACACTTCCACATTGTAGTTCATCACAGAAGGAAGCCGGAACAGGAACTCAAACAGGGCAGGAACCTGGAGGCAGGAGCTGATGCAGAGGCCATAGAGGGGTGCTACTGACTGGCTTGTACCTCACATGACTCGCTCAGCCTGCTTTCTTATAGAACCCAGGACCACCGGCTCTGGGATGGGACCATCTACCATGGACTGGGTCCTCCCTATAAATCATTAATTAAGGAAGTTGGCCTAGAGGCCTGCCTACAGCTGGCTGTTATGGCGGCATCTTCTCAGTTGAGCTTCCCTCTTAGATGACACAAATGAGCCAGCACAGTGGGTTTCTCTCCCTCTTTCTTAACCAGTACCCGTGACAGCATCTCCTCACACTACACTCAGTGGTCCCTGCTTCAGCAAACTGACCGAACAGAATGTTTTTCCTTTAGGATTCTGTCCGCCTGTTAGCTGTGGAAGCGTGTGTCAGTATTGCCCAGTTGCTGTCTCAGGATGACCTTGAGGCCTTGGTCATGCCCACACTCCGGCAAGCAGCAGAAGATAAATCTTGGCGGGTTCGCTATATGGTAGCTGACAAATTTTCAGAGGTAAATGCCCTGGCATTTCAAGTATTCAAAACCTACAGGCATTTGCCCCACAGATTTTGTGTCAGACACAGCTTATAAATTCTGTTGAATAGTTTTGAATATAGCATCAAAAATTTTAAAAAAGACAATCTTTCTATTTTGGGGCCGGTCATAAGGCTCAGAGGGTAAAGTGTCTGCCATGCAAGCCTGCCAGCCTGATGTGGTTACAGTATACATTTGAAGATTGTACTATTTTGTTTTTAGTAACTCTTTTTGTAGTATACATTAAACCTGTATAAATCGTTTTCTAGCTCCAGAAAGCGGTGGGCCCTAAAATCACGCTCAACGACCTCATCCCCGCCTTCCAGAGCCTCCTTAAAGACTGTGAAGCCGAGGTCCGAGCAGCCGCTGCCCACAAAGTGAAAGGTGGGTCTGCCTGCAATTCCTTTCACTTTGGCGTCATTGATCTGATGTGATTTTGGTTTGGTGTTTTTACTGAAATGGGCCCCAAAATGTAGAAATCAGAAAAAAAAAATTAGTCTGTGTAGCAACATTTCCATCGACATTGATGTGTTTGTCATGTTCGGAAGTCGGGCAGAGTTTGAAGTTGTAAGATGTTGCCGGCAGAGATGATGTCAGCGTGCAGCTGCCGTTCCATAGTTCACATTAGACACCCACTGTGTCTTCTTGCTCCTTTTGTTTGTCACACGGGGCATTTAGACCATGCTATGAGAAGCAGGCTAATTTTCTCCATTAGCGTTTATTTGCTTAGACATGTGATTTAACTTGAACTGTTGGAAAGATCTGGTCAACTTTGTTTGGCTCCTAGACAGCATTGCATTGTTTGTTTGTTTCAGAACTTTGTGAAAACCTGCCCACCGAAGGAAGGGAGACCATAATTATGAATCAAATCCTGCCCTATATAAAGGTGAACGTGACTTCATTTTATTTGTTTACTCTGTGTGTGAAGCTCTTAGCATTTTAACAAGGACAAGGCATAAATAAGTCAAATACATAACATTTGTGGCAGTGTTATAGTTTATTTGTGCAAGTCACAATTGTACACTGCTGTGGGTGCTGAGGTTCGTTACCCCGGAGGCGTCTGGGTCAGCCACTGTGTGACTAGAGTTGCTCTTGACTCCTTGGGAGGCAGTATGGAGGCTTTTGCTGTCTTTAATTTTTATTTTGTTTTAGGAATTAGTGTCTGATACCAATCAACATGTCAAGTCAGCTCTAGCTTCTGTAATTATGGGATTATCTACAATTTTGGGCAAAGAGAACACCATTGAACACCTTCTGCCTCTTTTTTTAGCTCAATTAAAGGATGAGGTGAGTCTGGCTAGGAATTCTTTGGCTTTGATGTTACTGATTTGATGTGATTTTGGTGATTTTACTAAAATAGGACCTAAAGTGTATAGGTTGGGGGGAAAATAACAATTTAGATATTTGGCAGTCCTTCTCTTTGAGTATAGGGTTACAGGGTTACAGGTTTCCTAAAAATGGGCACAAGGACTTATTTAAAAAAAAAAAAAAGGTAGTTGGGTATGGTGGCTCTTGCCTTTAATTCCAGTACTAGGGAGGCAGAGGCAGGCGTAATTCTGAGTTCAAGGCCAGCTTGGTTTACAGAGCAAGTTCTGGGATAGCCAAGGCTATACTGCAAAACCCTGAATCAAAAACCATAAACCAACCAGACACACTAAAAACTAGGGGCTGGAGAGGTGGCTCAGGAGTCAAGAGCACTGGCTGTTTCAGAGGACCTGGACTTGCTTTCCAGCACCCACATGACAGACAGCTCACAACTTTGTTCCAGGGGATCTGATGCCTTCTTTGAACCTCTGCAGGTACCAGACACACACATGGTACACAAACCTACATTCAGGCAAAACACTCATGCATATAAAATAAATAAGTCTTAAAACCACCCCAGAAATAGCTATCTTTTAAATTTTTTATATTATAGACACTGGCTCGTTATTTTTTTTTTTTAAAGCTAATATATCTTTGCCTAAACACTATCTTTTATTTAAGTTTTAAACACAGAATCAGATATTAACCTTTAGGGGCTGGAGCAATGGCTCAGCAGTTAAGAGGTCTGCTGCTTATAGAGGACCAGGGTTCGAATCCTAGCATCCACATTTTGAGTGGCCCACAACTACCTATAGCTTCAGCTCTAGAGGATCCGACTCCCTCTTCTGGCCTTCGTGGGCACCCACATACATGGGTAGACATACACATTACACAGACAGTACATAGACACAGATGAAAAATTAAAACATTAATGCCAGGCATGATCCAGGTGCTTTGTTGCCATAGCAGGCCTAGGCCCTGCATTACTCCCAGATGTCGATGAGGAAATGAGGCACAGGCAGATGAGATGATGCTGAGGTCTTCCAGCAGTGGCAGATCTAAGATTTGAGTACATAGAATTTAATACCAGGGCCTGGGATTTTTACCATCTCATAGACTTTGTGCTTATTTTTTTTTTTGGTTTTTTTTCGAGACAGGGTTTCCCTGTGTAGCTTTGCGCCTTTCCTGGAGCTCACTTGGTAGCCCAGGCTGGCCTCGAACTCACAGAGATCCGCCTGGCTCTGCCTCCCGAGTGCTGGGATTAAAGGCGTGCGCCACCACGCCCAGCGTCTTTGTGCTTATTTATTAATTAAAAGTCTAAAAAACTTTCTTGTGCATGTGCGCACATGCAGAGCTCAGAGGCTGTCTGCGGAGCCAGTGCTCTCCATCCACCTTTACATGGGTTTGGGGGATCAAAGCCAGGTTGCCAGGTTTGTGAGGCAAGCACCTTTTCCTATTGAGCCATCCTGCCTGCCAGTTGTTAATTAATTTTTGATATTGGCATATTAAGTCAGGAAATCGCACAGGCCTTTTACTGACATTCTGGTGAAGATCAGTTGCACTGTGTCTTGGATTATCTGTGTATTTGGCATTTAAGATTTCCTTCTGCCTTGTAGCTCTTTCGGTCTACTGCAAACCGGGCGAATGTTTTACCACTAAGCCATGCCCCAGCTCTGTGACTGCCACCTTTCTAAGCCTTTCTAAGCCTGAGTCAGTGCTACATTTTGTTTAGTACTTTTTATTCGATGCCTCATGCCAGGAGGGTGCTGGGCAAAGAGGTTAATTTTCATGTCTCTGGGGCTTGTGTGCTTACAGTGTCCTGAAGTTCGTTTGAATATCATCTCCAATTTGGATTGTGTAAATGAAGTAATTGGAATTCGTCAGCTCTCTCAGTCTCTTCTTCCTGCCATAGTGGAACTGGCAGAAGATGCCAAGTGGAGGGTCCGCCTGGCTATCATCGAGTATATGCCGCTGCTGGCGGGCCAGCTGGTGAGTTCCTGGGCTCGGTGAACAATGGGGTCTGTCAGATCATGGAGCGGAGCAGGTGAGTGAGAGGCTAGGCAGTCAGTCTGGCCTGGTTCAGTTAGATGCACCGAGGTAAATTCCTGTGGCCTGTAGGATGGTTTTTATTTTCAGTAGTGAAGGAAGGCCTAACAGATTGGTGTTCTAGAAACATTCATCTCGCTGCCCTCCTCATGGTCAAGGTGTAGAATATATTTGTGTTACAAAAATGTTGTATTATTTAAAACCTATGTGACTAAAGAACTGATCCGTGGAAGAAAACATGGTTTTAGGATACGTCAGTTTGGCTTTTTGTTGGACTCTGTCCTAAGCAAAATGAACTCAGGAGCATTTTCCTGCATCCTGATGACAGGAAGTTGAGGATCCACCACACAAAGAGCTTATAATGGTGGCTGTTTTGGGTAAAGGCCTGTTATCACACTGTCTGCTATTCTTGGGGTTTCATTGTTAGTCTTATTCTAATGAATATGACTAATTATAAATTCAAGGCTGGGCTTCATGGCCACATGCTTCCCTTTCTTTCTCAATAGGTGCAGACAGTGGGAACCTTGATAGCCTTCACTGCATGGAGCCCCTAGACTAACTAGGGCTTAGAGAGTTGTCAGCTGTAACTGGGGAGATGGACAAGTGATTGCTCTCGGGCGGCAACTGTGTGCTGTTTCATTTCCAGTGGCTCCCATAGTGTGTGTTATTAATTAGACACTTGGCGTTTCTTTCTAGTTGGATGAAGGAAGACTGGTGTGGTTTTTAAGAATGCTCGTAATGTCAGTTTACTGCTGATACCACTATACTTTGTTGTTCCCCACTCCCAAGGCTTAGTTCCATTCCTTTCAGATCACAACAAGTGGAGTTCCTATTTTCCATCCTATTGCTAATTTTGATGTTACGAGCATGCATCTTGTAGATGGCCATGGTAGTGTGTTTGTATCAAATTTGAAGTGCTCTTTTCCTCAGAGTGAATGCCAAGCATACCTATGTGTCAGGGAGAGTCATCTTGCCATGCTTCTCCACCATCACTTCTGAACGTTGAGGGTCCTTTTCTGTTCTCAGTGATCTGTGCCACTGTCTGGAGTGAAAAGCTGCAGTGGCTAATAATGGGTTTGCTGGATGAAGCAGCTGTCTGGAAGGAGGGTGGATTATAGGTACCATTTCTTTGAACCTTAGCTCCACCAGACCTGGGAAGTCTCCAAGGGCCGCCAGCAGTATACAGAGCAGTGTGGAAATAAGACAGATGGTGTCTTGGCTGGTTTATACCTTTCTGGCTAGGATGACATACATCAGGCATGGACAACATTGTGTTTTACCATCCTGTTTCGTTAGCATATCTGTTCTTTTGGTTTTCTCTTTTTAGAGATTGACTTAGTTTTATGTGTGTGAGTGTTTTTCTTGCACATGTATGTGAAGCACATGCACGCCTGGTGCCTGTGGAGTCCAGAAGAGGGCATTGGATCCTCCAGAACTGGAGTTATGGATAGTTGTGAGCTGCCATGTGGGTGCTGGGAACCAAACTCAGGCCTTCCATAAGAGTCTCGGGGTTGGGGATTTAGCTCAGTGGTAGAGCGCTTGCCTAGCAAGCACAAGGCCCTGGGTTTGGTCCTCAGCTCTGGAAGGAAAAAAAAAAAAAGAGTCTCAAGTGCTCCTCACGGCTGAGCTATCTCTCCTGCCTCCGTTTATACAGTCTTAGTGTTTATGTGTAAACTTTTTTGTTTTTTAAGTTAGTCAGTCTGTAAAGTTCTCTCAAGACTATTCAGCCTGGTTATAGGCCTTGATGAGTAAATACAAAGTTAAACCACCAAATATCTGAAGGAGATTAGAGGAAAATCTCTACCTGGAATGAAAACGGAATCTGAGAGCTGATGCTGTAGGCGCAGTGCCTTATCAGAATCGGTGACAGCAAGGTGCAGCCGTTTGGTGTCAATCACAGGACCATTGGTCTTGGTCACTGGTCAGGAATGTCTTAGACTTGAACCAGAAGAATAAGCGTAAAGACTTCAGAAGGAAGGCAGCAGGAGCATGCATCACGGAGCGCCCATGTGCTGTGTATGTCCCAGGCCAGAGGTGGGCTTGTCGCTAGCCCGTGTGAACTGACCAGCAGGCTGGAGTCAGGGTGGTTCCAGCCCGCCACTTCCACTCTTGCACACTTGGTTTTCTCTGCTGCGTTCTGTCCTGCTCTCGCAGTGCTGTCTTCTGTTGGGGACATCTTGGTGTCAACCTGCCTCATTCTCAAGGACTTGCTCTTAACCAAAAAGGAGAGATGCCAGTTACCAAGCCCCTCGGCAGCCATTTTCTGGGTAACTCATTTTTCCATGGCATCTGCATTTGCTTGGCAGCTTTTCCACGGTGCCCTGCCCGCTCTTCTCAGTCCTGTGCATGGCTCGGTCCTGTCCCGTTAGCAGGGCCCTCACCACTCACTCCTGCTTGTTTTTGCTTTCTACCTAGTAGAGAGTTTCATAGTTTATAAACTCTACAGCATTGTTTTCATGGCTTTTTTGTGTTTCAGCTTGTGTGGGAGTATGTCTTTAGCTTTTAGGTAATTGTTGTGCAATGTAAATAGAGCATCTTATACTAACTTTGGAAATGTTTATTAATGGAATCTTCCTTATCCATAGGGTGTGGAGTTTTTTGATGAAAAGCTGAATTCTTTGTGTATGGCCTGGCTTGTGGATCATGGTGAGTAGACAAGTTAAAAACAGATATTGTGGGAAGTCCAGGCTTTTGCATGTGTCTGTGATGTTCACACATGGCCGTTTGGAGAAGAGTCCTATGGGGCTCGCTCATTGCCTTGACAGCATGGTGTTAAGGAGAAGTCGTTGGAGTTCTGCTGGCTCTCTCTGACTACATAAACATTTACTTACTCCTCCCTGTGGCCCGGTTGTCCTGCCTCTGTCTGCTGGGTGCTGGGAATAGAGGCAGACAGCACCGTGCCTGGCCTGACTGCACATTGGACATTTGTACTTCAGGTTCCTTTCTGTTTTAAATGTATTTGCCATGCTGAGTGGCCCCTCTGCCCTCTTCCACCTGCTGCTGTGAGCTGCAGACTCTTAGATGGACACTTCCCCCAGCCACAGGGCTTGCAGCTGACCTGCTGCCATTGGCGTCCTCGGTACCTGCAGACTAGGCTGGATAGAGTGGGAAAATGGCTACTTGAGCTTTCTGAGGTGATGTGCAAAGGTACAGTAGGAGTTGGGGACATGTCTGTCCCTAGGACAGAGCCAGGGTTTCGATTTGGTGAGAGGAAGGCTTTCCTCTGCCTGCTGCTGCTGAGCTGGAGATTTGAGCTCAGGGACGGTCTTACTGGACAGGGATGACCAGGCCTGTCGGTGATGCCCCAGGGCAGTGTGTGTGCACAGACTCCCTTGTCTCCCTGGTAGCTGATGCGGGGAGGAGCTGTGTCAGGTCCTAGATGTGGCCTGAGCCCCACTCCAGGGGGCGCCATCAAGTTCTCCTGTGATAACGTCCCATGAGCTTTGGGGCCATGTTTTGGTGGGTGTGATAAGCATCCTGTTGTGGTTCCCCAGTATACTGTGAGTACTTTATGTACTGAGTTATTTATCTGTGGGTACTTGTGTCTAGGTACTAAGGAACGAGTAAGAATGTTTGTGTCTGCTTTCATTTGTAGGTGGTTTTGTTAAAAGCGTACTTGTATCATATGTCTAAGTGCAAAAGGAAGGTTGTGAAGCTGTGTATCACAATCTGTTAGGGCATATGTATGGATACATCTGGTGCTTTTAAACTGTGTTGTAAAGACTTCTTTATTTCTCTTTTTCCCAAAAGTTGTTTTTATGACCATTTTAAAAAAAGGATAAAAAATTGTTTTTATGACCATTTTAAAAAAATGATAAAAAATGAACATTTATAAATCATAGGAAAGGTGCTTTAAGTTTTTTTTAATTTTAAATTGTGTGTGTGTGTCTGTGTGTGATGTTACATGTGTGCTTGCAAGGTGCTCTAAGGGGCTAGGATTGCAGACAGGTGTGAGCCCCTGGCTTAGGTGCTGGAAAGTGAACTCTAGTCCTCCGGAAGAGCAGTATGCATTTCCTTAACCACTGAGCCATCTCTCAGTCTAAGAAATTATTTATTTAAAAAAGTTTGCCGGGTGGTGGTGGTGGTGCACGCCTTTAATTCCAGCACTCAGGAGGCAGAGGCAGGTGGGTCTCTGTGAGTTCGAGGCCAGCCTGGTCTACAGAGCGAGATTCAGGACAGGCACCAAAACAGAGAAACCTTGTCTCGAAAAAAACAAACAAACAAACAAAAAGTTTATTTTTGGCAAATATTAGTGTGCATGGCATTCCCAGCAGATCTTTTTATTGCTTCCTTTGGAAGCCGGCCTTCTGGATTAAGACAGGCTTTTTTTTTTTTTTTTTTTTTTTAACTAAAGTTTTTTTTTTTTTCATTTATTTATTTTTAAAGATTTACTTATTTATTATGTATACAGCATGTATGACTGCAGGCCAGAAGAGGGCACCAGATCTAATTACAGATGGCAGTGAGCCACCATGTGGTTGCTGGGAATCGAACTCAGGACCTCTGGAAGAACAGCCAGAGTGCTCTTAACCTCTGAGCCACCTCTCCAGCTCAAGACAGGCTTTTTTTTTTTTTTTTTTTTTTTTTTTTTTTTTTTTTTTTTGTCTTTCAAATTTTGAAGGACTTCTAAGGTCCAATATTCTACAAGATGTAACCTAAGTATCGCCCCTCTTTTTTTTCTTCCAACTTGGGAGCTGGTCGGGTGGAGTGTATGTATGGTGATTTCAGAATTTCCTGATGCAGAGGCTGGATGGTGGCTGAGAATATCTACTTGTCTGTGGGCTTTTCAATGCATCTTTTTTTTTGTTTTGTTTTGTTTATTGAGATAGGATTTCTCTGTTTAGCCCTGGCTGTCCCGGAACTTGCTCTGTAGACCAGGCTGTCCTGAAACTCAGCTCCATTTGCCTCGGCCTTCCGAGTGCTGGGGTCAAAGGTGTATACCACCACCACATGGCATCCTACAGCTTTTGTATTTTAGCTTAGAATTTTATAATTTGAAGAAAAATTATGTTTTGCACTTTAAGTGGTACACAGTGAACAGGTTCCTTTGGGAACATCCCTCTATCCCCTGCTCGGGCGTGAAACGGCTGGAGGAGCCTTGTGAGCAGTCTGGAGAAGCTGAAGGCTGCCTTCCTGACAGTGGGCAGTGTCGACCAAAGGGAGGAAGTTCAACCAGAGTTCCTGGTTTTGTTTTTCTGAGTGGTGGGGGCACTTCATTTATCAAGTCAAAGTTGGTGAGAATAGACAGAATTAGATATTGAAAGAAACCTTTCAGATCGACTGACCTTGAGGGGAAAGACAGACATACAGACAAAACAAGGAGTGAAAACTGGCAGAACTCAGGAAAGGCTTGCATTCCTCTGAGAACAGAAGTGAGAGTTGCCAGGAATATAGTAGGCCTCTGGCCAAGCAGAGTGGAGTGCAGTTGAGGTCTTGGTCAAGGCTCAGTCTCTGGTGACTTTGGCAATGGAACCCTGTGTTAGTGGCATCGTGGTAAGAACAATCATTTTGTTAAAATAAAGTATTTATTAAAAACCAGTAGGTAGGAGAAAAACCTGGGTGCTGCCATCCTTGGACATGGACATTTTAAACTGCAGTGGGTGGGCTTCAGCAGGATTATCATGCAGTATGTGATGTTAGGTTTGCAGAGTTTATTTTGGGTCTGTGTGATGTGATGGTGTGTAAAGCAAGCGACTGAAGATGTTCTCTTGGACTCTGCTGCAGTCTACGCCATTCGGGAAGCTGCCACCAACAACCTCATGAAGTTAGTCCAGAAGTTCGGTACAGAGTGGGCCCAGAATACCATTGTCCCTAAAGTGTTAGTGATGGCGAATGATCCTAATTACTTGCACAGAATGACCACTTTATTCTGCATTAATGTAAGTATTAATAATGGTGTTATTGCTAAGCTCAGGCATTGAATCATTCTCTGTATATTTCTAAGTTCTGAATGAGCTATCTTCTGTTTGAGGTGCATTTCATATACTGATCAATTTGGATAATTAGAATAGAGAAAAAGTTGATTTAAAAACTTGGAGCTGGAGAGATGGCTCAGTGGACAGGCATGCCCCCTGTTCATTCAGAGGACCTGAATTTGAGTCTCAAGCACCCATGTGAAGCAGCTCACAGCATCTGTAGCTCCAGATGCTGCTGGTGGATCTCACTCTTCTCATCTCCCACTGCCATCCCCCTCCCCATGAACTCACACGTAATAAGATAAAACTGAATAGTTAAAGCTTGCAGTATTTAAAGTTGCCGTTTTAGTGTAGGTATTGGCATAGGCCTTCATCTTTGGGGCCACCTCCTGTTCCTTAGATGCTCAAGCAGGAAACATTTTTCAGTTGGTCAATTACCTTCCCTTTAAATATTAGTTTGTTTCTTTAGATTGGGGAGTATTAAGAAAGTTTTCAATGTGCCGTCCTGTTTATTTTTCTAGGCACTGTCTGAAGCCTGTGGTCAGGAAATAACCACTAAGCAAATGTTGCCCATCGTGTTGAAAATGGCAGGGGACCAGGTGGCAAATGTCCGTTTCAATGTGGCCAAGTCACTGCAGAAAATTGGACCGATCCTAGACACCAAGTAAGATTGCAGTGCTGCTCTTGGTTTGAAAGTATGGCCTCATGGTGGGGAGGAATAGCTAAAATAAGCCCAGGGATTTCTTTTCTCATTTTACCTAGAATCTGGGTTATTCAGAGAAAATTCAGCCCTTGGTTTTGAGACTGTCCAGTTTGACTTTTACATTTATGTTCTGGGTATGTATAGAACACTGTCTGAAAGTGAATTTCACCAAGAACTTCTTTAGAAATTATTTGATGTATATGTCATATTTGTCAGTATTTAGAAGTATTTTCATTTTAAATAAAAAAATGACCATTGATCCAAACCCCAAATTCCATAGCAGATTGTACTGTAATGGACTTCTGTCCCACCAGGCATCTTTTGACAGTTACTTCTGCATTTCAGTGCCTTGCAGGGGGAAGTGAAACCAGTGCTGCAGAAGTTAGGTCAGGATGAAGACATGGATGTCAAGTATTTCGCACAGGAAGCTATAAGTGGTATGCATTTGTTTAGTGCTAGACTTGGGTTGGTGGGAGTTTTCCCCTCCTGTGGGAGCAGTGGGGAATGGCAGTGTGATGAGCAGGATAGGAGGCAGGGTGGCAAGCCCCTGCTCTGTTGGGCCTGTTTGGTTAGGGATTTCTTGGCCCTTGCTGGGCTTGGGAGCACACACTGGTAATCCCAGCACTTGGGAGACCAGAGCAGGAGGGTCTCAGAGTAGAGGAGCCTGGGCTACATTGTGAGACCCTGTCTAAAATAAAGAAATGTCTTGGCCCACAGTTCTCTAAGTGAGCAGGCCATTTTCTCAGTTCCATGTGTAGGATGCTGATTCTTACTGGCAAGAGCAGTATTGGTTTGGACTTGAGTAAGTCTTTAACTTGCAGTCAGCCTGACAGAGTGCAGGGCCGCAGTGAGACCTCGGGCGCCTGCTTTTGTCACTGTTACATACTGAATGTTCACATAGCAATCATTCATGAACTTTCTGTACCACTAACATGATTTTGTTTGGAATTTTCCAGTTCTTGCCTTGGCATAAAGAGGAACAGGAGGGAAAAGCCTTTACTAAGTTCTTATCACAGATCTCTAGTCCATGTGTTCTTACACTGGGTGGAGAAAAATGGAACCCTTCAAGATCTCATCCAAGCAAATGGCACCAGCTTAGAAGAAATCAGATTTCAGTGACTTGATCCTTTCTAAATATGAACTGAGACTGATTTTATTTCTCTGTCGGGATAACTTTAACCTCTCTTACTGACTAGTCGCTGATACTCCCTCGCTCGGTCACCCCCTGAGTGTCCCCGTGTTTTTTCCAGCACCATCGAGGCTCCTGCCTCCTCCCTTTTGAATCAGGCCCCAGCCACTTAAGATTCCAGACAGCCTGGATGGATTGGACCCCGACACAGAGTGGAGTGATTCTCTTACTGTTTACATGTGTCTCTGTGCCTCTAGCATTCCAATGTTAAAAGTAAATGGTTTAGAATAACTTATTATAATTATCCACTTGGGAGACAACACTGACATTTATTTGACTGTAGTCAGATCCACATCTTTCTGGTTACGATGGTCCATATCAGTGTTTCACATGAAAGGAGACGTGGAAGGTTAATGTATTGGTTGTTCTGGTTTTCATTTGCTCAGTTTTGACTGTAATCATGTCATGCAGAAGCCTGAAGTGGGTGTATCTTGCTGCTAATGTGTGACGTTGAAAGGTATCAATTTCAACGGCTCAGCACTGTGACTGCCCTCAAAAACTCATAAGAAACTTTAGTGCCTCCTACTAAGCTATGGTTCTACTGTTTCATTGTGAAGTTTTGTGTTTCCAGTAAGTGTAGGAACCACTGGCCCTGTTCTGCTTCCAGCAATGCTGGCATCTTGCCGTTGCTACGCTGCACAGTACCAAACTGAAGTTGTGCTGCTCAGTGTTTGCTTGTATCACCGAGGCTGGAACATTTTTCTACATCTGCACTAAAACTTCATTAATTTGTCCTGGAATTTAAGATAGTCGGTAGAGCTGAAGGGTTTGCTGAAGCAAACTGTTTATGGATGGCTGCTTGACACTTTTTAGAAGCACCTGCTGATCAGTGGGCATGCTGGTTACCAGTGACCCTGGTCAGTTATAACCCACTCCTTCCGTGAGCAGCCCTGACAGGTCACACCTTTTCTGATGACTTTTCTGGATAATGTAAATGTTTTTCATCTAACAGACTCCTTGTCTCCAGTGGACTCAGTTAATGAGGTTTTCCTGCAGCCTGGTTTTTCTCAGTGCATCTCATGTAGTTTGGTGTTTCCATTTTGGTTTCTGAATTGTTGATTTTACTTACAAACTCTTTTAGATATAACAAGCCCTGTTCTGTTTTGTGAAGGTCCAAAGATACCTATGAAACTTTGTACATTAAACATAAGTTACATAAAACCAAGTTTGTGTAAATGCTTTTATCATACCTTAGAAAAACAGAACAGAAAATTTCTATCAGAGATCGTGTGCCTGTATTTTAAACTGCCGGATTACTTTGTAGTAAGTTTCCATTTTATGTGTTCTAGGGCGAAGGTTTGAATATTTTCCTAGGTAAAAAGATTCTCATTTTAGTGCCTTAAATGACTGTGCTGTAAAGATTATAGTTTAATTTTTTTTGACGTCATCTGCTGGCTGTATTCCTCTTTATTGAGTTTTATATTTGAGAGATTATTGTCTTGATTTTGGAAACAGTTGTGCATTGGGACAGTTGCTTCACCTTTGGTTGGAAATGCCACATGCTGCACTCACTTGAGAATAAACTTGTAAAGCATCCCTGTCCTGCTACCCCACCCCGCCTTGTGCCTTTACCTTTCTGCCAAAGACTACTGAAGGGAGACAGTGGACCCTGACTTCTCAAATAAAGGTCACGTGGCATGCAGGATCTGTTTTTTGGGTGGCCATCAGAGGCTTCACTATCGTTCTGACGCACACAGTGGACTTCTTGTGTTACCCTGCATAGCAACTGCTCTTCAGCTTCAATTTGGCCATTTTCTTGACATACTCGTTTTTACACTTGATTTCTCCAGGAGCTCCATGGTGCTGGCTTGTTTTGTCTTGTCTTGTGTCACTACTGCCTAGACCAGTGTCTGGTGTATATTGTTGGTGCTTATTAAAAACCTGTTCACTAGTGATTTTAAGGTCTGCCCTCTGATGTGTTGAACAAAGTCACCACCAGACTGTCTCACTTTGTAGTTGATAAACTTAGAGATTTCTTGGCTCCTAGGAAGTAAGAGCCTCTGACCTAGGCCAGTCCCCACCCCCAGGATTTTTTTTTTCTTTTTTGAGACAAGGCTCTCTCTGTAGCCCTGGCTGTCCTGGAACTCTCTATGTAGATCAGGCTGGCCCTGCCTCTACCTCCTGAGTGCTGGGATGAAAGACACACCACTATGCCCAGCTTGAGGAATGATTCTTTTGGAATTGTCTGGTTGCTTTGAACATATATTAAAGCTGTTTACATCTGGGCAGTTTATAACTGTTGTTCAGCTTTTGAGGAAAGTAAAGCCAAAACCAACACATGCATCCCACGTCAATTAAAAAGTGCACCATTAATAGTGGAGTTTTTAGTGATTTTTTTTTTTCTACAGATTGTTCGGAGTTTACCCATCACGAGCTTCAAATAGTAGATCTTGTGTGTCTAATGTGCTGCCAATGAGACAGGAGCCCAAAGAGGGATTTTGTTTCATAAGGACAAACAGCGTAATGTGTGATTTTGAATGAAACTTTGTCAAAATAAAAGATACCCTTCCGGTTAAGGAAGTACCAAGCTGGATTGTGCTGATGTGGGCCCGGGCTGGGGACTGTGTTTGCTGGAGGGCTTGTTCTTATTCAAGAGACAGCCTGACCAAGGTGTCTTGTCTAAGTGTCTAGGATGCTTGTGTAATACCCAGGAAGCCAGTGTGTCTTCCTGACACTGCGGTGACCCTGAGCCGAAAGCCTGGTGTTCCCTACACAAGTCCTTGGGTCCATCACACTGGGGGTGTGGGGCAGGGCAGCCAGACAGGCTGGGTGCTTAGTCTCCCCCTCATCCCCAGGGTGCTGTTCTTTGCCATTTACTGTCTCCCTGGGTGTCAGGTGCACAAGGCCCTGCCACCCCATGTTCTTGGTAAACAGTGACGTGGTTGCGTGGCTGCTGTCCTCTCTCACTGTTTCCTCCCCCTTCGAGCCACGATCTTGCTTGTCCCTCCTGTTCCTTCACAAATCTCTAGTCCTCTTCTGTACCTAGAATAGCCTTGCTGTTCCTCATTTGCTTCCATGGGCCTGCTGTTTCCAGGAAATGACATCATGTTCAGTTGAGATGGAAATCGTTTGGAAGATGAAGAGAGCTTAATTACTCACTGGGAAGAAAAGCCAAGTCCTTTCTTTCTTGGGAGTTGTTGTCTTAAACTGCTATGATCAGTTCTGAAAGGAGCTAGGTCTTTTGTTTGTTCAGGCTACCCATGACCGAGATGTGGCGGAACCCCCGGTTAGATCCAGTGGGGTGACTCTTGAGCAAAAAGGCACCTTAAGTTAAAGTACTGGCAAGGGCTGGCTTTTCCTGCACAGCTGCCCAGAGCCCTGTGTGCTGCTGGGCCGTCATGGTGCCAGGGCAGCTGAGGGCACCCTGGCTGGGAAGCACAGGTGGGCTCGGGAGGGACATGCCCTGGTCAGGGACAGTGACAGCGCTGCTGTCTGTATCTCCAGTGGTGGCCCAGAGGCTGAGGAAGCTAGATTTTCCTGTGAAGGACAGTGAAGAGCCCAGCGTCCCTGGGGTTGACAAGAATCTCTTCCTGAGACCCCGAGTGCCTGGAGAGGACACTGGGAAGGTAAGTGCCCCGGAAACTTGGGGCCAGAGCCCTGTCCTTTCTGGGCTGAGGGGAGCCAGCAGAGCTTGCTGCTGCCACAGGGAAGGAATCGCAGCAAGGCGGGCCGAGAAGCAGTTCCCAGCACACTGGCCTGGAGAGAGCCTCTCCGGGGGTTGCAGAGTGTATTTCAAAGTATTGCTCTGTTTTACTGCCTTTGTGAAGGGGTGGTCTTCTCCAGAGGTCAGTCATTCCTGTGGTTAGAGGTCTCTGGAATCTTCCTCAGACTGAGACAATACCCACACAACAAAAGGGTAGAACGGAAGAGCTGGTACACTTTCCACACAGGTTGGAAAGTTATTGGCATGGTTCTACTTAGGTAGGGAGTCATTTCTAGTCAAGACAAGAGTCTGTGCCTAATGTTTTCCTGGATGTTTTACAAGCCCAGTTTGTCCCCTACAACTGCATGGAAAAGGGATGCAGAGTTTCAGTTCAGCAGTCACTGGGGTTCCAGCTGTGGCCTGTGGTAGAAGGGTGGTTATGACTTAGAAGTGGAGAGCCTGGGCTACCTAGTGCTGACGTCAGACTAGTTACAGTGACTGCCAGAAGCTGGTGCTCTCATACCCACTCCAGTGGATTTTATAGTTAAACCACTGATAAAAAGGTTGACTTTAAATCACCTGACTTGTCATTTGATGTAAATGGAGGCCATGCTATCTTTGCTGTTGTGAACACTCGCCCTTCTGTCTCTGCACACATTGTCCTTTGCTTGAGTTGCCCAGCGCTCTGTGGTTCAGGCAGCCCAGGGGGTGTTGCATGCTGGGAGAAAGTGCTGTCTGCTGCTGCCTACAAAGCCTCAGCAGCCTGAGGTGCCCGCCCTTCATGCCCCTCTGTCTACTTCTAGAACTTGGTTGAGGGAAGAGACCTGCCTGGGCTAGTAAGAACAGTGATTCTTACTGGCCTAAGCCACACACTTCTTAAGTGGTAATGGAGCTGTTTTCCAACCTGCTCAGGACCATTTGGTCCTGCCATTCAACTCCTGGAGAATTACCTGGGCCGAGTTGACCGCTGGAGGCACCCCACCCCCACGCCCAGCTGACTTGGTCTGCTCTGAAGAAGGCTTTCCAGCTGAGAACAGCACTAGCTGCCATTCCTTGAACCCCCGTTACTGCGATACCTTGTCAGGCCTTTGACCAGATAGATGCCTTTGCAGTCCATGTTTGCCATGGACACATTTCAGGTGGTTGGGAACCTTCCTTAGAAGCCAGCTGTGCTGATCCTGCGAGGCTGCAGTTCATTTCACCCACAAAATCCCCTTTCTGTGACTCGGGGCCTTCCTTGCTTTTGTTTCACTTAGAGCAAATGTCCTGGGGGTGAAATGGAAGGGGACCTGCCTGTTGCCAGGCAGAGTTTTTCATGACAGGGGCCACAGCCAAGTGAATGATCCAGGAAGTCATCCAGTTGCAAACCAGAAATTGTTCTTAACCCCTTTCTCTGTTGCATGGCCAGCTCACTGATCTGTCCTCATCAGCAAAGAGTATCTGGGTGTTGAGAACGCTGGGAACTGAGTTCTTGACTGGCCTCAGAGCCCCACGGGAGTCATTGGATGTCTTAGGGCTGTGCCTGCTGCTTGGTCCAAGAGAACAGCCCAGGGTTCCTCCTGGTGAGGGTGGGTGTTGCCTCAGTGCCATGGAGAGAGTCTCCTGAACTTGCATGGTCTTCTTCGTATTTGGTGACTTGTGTTCCTCATGCAGGACCTGCCAGGGAACAGCTTGGGCCGCTTCTCAGACTCTGCTCCCTCTAGGTCGGCCTAGCCACTCCCTCCTGGGTAGAAGTTGCGCTCTGACCACAGCTGCTGGCGAGCTGGTCAGGCGAGGGTTAACAGTGGATTTGTTTATTCAATCGTGAAGTAGCTGTCACATGATTTTAATCAAAACACCATTTCCCTGACAACAGTGATGTCAGTCTTGTTGTTGCAGGAAGGAGCGGCTGTGAGGGACATTCAGTCTCCTCACTGAGCCCAGGTTTCACAAATCAAGTGAAACATCCATAAATAATGGGTGCAGGCACTGGGCTGACAATCCACCCTCCTCTTCCTTTTCTTTCTGCCTGGACAGACTGTTCTGTACAGACACTGACCAGCCCCAGTCCCTGCACTAAGTCTCAGCTAAGAGCTCACCTTCCCTATCCCTCGCTCCCCAAACCCTCGGTTCTTGTGCTGGTTTAATCGGTGTTTTGCCTGTTTCTCCCACCCAGTCTCTGGTTTGCGCCTTCTGGCATTGGACTCTTCTGGGATCTAAGCCAGCACTTGCTGGTGACCTAGGATGTTCTGGCTGGCCTGAGATGAGGCTGTTCTGCTAGGCAGTTGGCTTATTCCTCAGACTGAGGGGCATAAGAGCTGCCTGGGGATTAAGGGTAACTCTGAGGAGCCCAGCTGTGGGTGTTTGAAGGGTAGGAATTCAAGAGCCCAACTTCTTGGCCAGTGGATTAGTCTTGAACCCAGAAAGACTAGACTCCAGGAGACCCCAGTCCAGTCAGAAGACTGCTGCCCATGAGAGCTCAAGGATGTTTGATCATCCCTAGAGCCCTCCAGCTAAGGGAACTGGATCCCACAGGCCACTGATAGGTCACAAGTATAGAAATAAATGGATTGGTAACAGGCTAGCTGGAGCAGGTTCCTAGGCTCTGGTTGGTCGCCTGTGACTCCCTGAGGACTGGGCTGTCTGTGCAAAGAAAGACTCCCCCAGGCCTTCTACCCTTCTCCACACTTGAGTTTAATTAACTTCAAAGTTGGGGAGGAAAATGTGTTACTGACTTGTTACTGTGACAAGACAACCTGCCCCAAGCAACCTAAGGGTTTAGATTGGCTCCCAGCTTGAGGGGACAGTTTGTGGTGGGTAAGGCATTGGTCTGTCACATGGTATCTACAGTCAGATCAGATGAATGCTGATACGCTGCTGGCTTCCTTTCTTTCCTTTTTATTCAGTCCAAGACACCAACCTATGGTATGGTCACCCACGTTCAGGAAGGTTCTTCCCTCCAAAGTTAAACATTTTTGGAAATGTCCTCACAGATAGATGCAGAGTGTCTCCTAGGTGGTTCCAAATCCAGTCAAGTTGACAATGAAGGTGAACCATCAGATTCTTCGGAATGGTCTCGTGGTACTCATGACCAGTGCTGCCCAGAACTCATTAACAAAAACTCAGAAATCCCGGGGCTGTCAGAATAGCTAATCATTTTTAGTCGGTGAGGAGACTTCACAGGCACCCGCATCACCATGTCCCACCGCAGTGTCGTGCAGATGAGCTAAAGCAAGACAAAATGCGTACTGTGACAAGCTGTCAAGGGCACTTGATAGATCCTTAGTGTTTTCATGTTAGAGGGCAGTGTGGAGTCAGCCAGGCTGTGTTCCTACCACAGCCGGGGGCAGTGAACCTTTCCAGTGAGCTGTGTGGGTCAGCGGCAGGCCGGGGGCCAAAGACTCAGTCCAGAGTTGGTGCTGCCTCTTGTGCTGTCTCTGACAGTAGGGGTGGTACCCACCCCCCACCTGCAGTGCTCACTGGCTATGGCTACCCCGCGGGTGGGACTGGGGAGCCAGCCTCTGTTCCCCCAAGCCTTGCCCTGAACTGCCCCTTCATTCCCTGGGACTCTTGCAACTGCTTGCCTGTCCTTTGGCCCTCACTTGGATGACTAAACTTTGGAGTTTCTGGAGTGACCCACGGCAGTTACAGTGGCTCTCAGGCTAGACAGGCAAGGCTGTGAAGTGGGTCCCGGGCATAGTATGCTTTGTGGAAAGACCTTGTCATCTTTTTAGTTCAGCTGTATCCTAGCCCATCAGCTCGGTGGGCAGCCTTGAGGTCCGAGTTCTCAGTCAGGCCCTCCCTCAGGCAACGGAGGCTTCGTTATTCCATCTTTGGGGAAGGAGGAGGAGGAAGATGGAGTAAGAAGCTTTCGAAGTCATCCGTGGAGGGAGTGACTCAGCTCCTCAAGAGGTTCAACACCCAACTGCTTCATTTTCTCCGGGCTTTGAATTTTCTCAACTTTCTGCCCAGCCAGCATTGGGGGCTTGGCTCCAGGGCCGCTCCTCCTCTGCTGAAGTGTTTGCTTGTTCCCCCTCATTGCCAACCAGTCCAGCAATCCTGAGGGGAGCCCAACAGACACACACAGAAAGGGAGAGAGCAGTGCCCCTTGGCTCTCAAACTAGGGGTGCAGAGGGATTCAGCAAGCAGGCTCCTCAGGACACTGCCTGGCCTCGGGTTCTGCCTCAGTGATTTGTGGTCCCGAGCTCTGTGCCTGGATGGTGGCGGTTGTGTCACTGATGACAGCCCCGTGTTTGAGGTGAAGGTTCATCCACTCCGGTTCACTCGAGCGAGACCCATATCTATTTCCTCTTACTGGACAGGGACCGAAGTCATCTATGTACAATACTTCATCGCTCAAGAGCTGTTCAGCCTTTGAAATTCCTGGCTGGAGCCAAAGTGAAAGGGTAGAGCCATGCTTTAATGAGCCCGTGTGAAATTTCCTATGTGGCCACACAGCACTGAAGATTTAGTGCGCAGAACTTGCTCAGGCAGCACATTTGATAATACTGGACCAATACAGGGAGACTAGCATGGTCCCTACACAAAAATCACATCCAAGTTCTGAAGTGGTCCATACATTATGGGAGGGGTGGCAAGAGGGTAATAGGGTGAATATGAACAAAGAACTGGATATGTAGGTGTGACGATGTCATAATGAAAGCCATCATTTCATACACTAAAAAGGCTAGATAGACTGGGCGGCGATGGCGTACACCTTTAATCCCAGCACTCAGGAGGCAGAGGCAGGTGGATCTCTGTGAGTTCGAGGCCAGCCTGGTCTACAAAGCAAGTTCTAGAATAGACTACAAAGCTACACAGAGAAACTCTGTCTCTGGGGGGAAAAAAAGGCTAAATAATCATACCAAAATTGAAAAATAACTTTAGTGTACAGAGCCCAGTCTTGCCCCGAGAACTGCAGGCTGAGCTGCGGCTTCTCTTTTCCTGAACCCTCTTGGAGATAGGAGCCCCCCTCAGACAGGAGTGTCACCGTCAGAATGTCCAACTTTAGAAGGTGTAGAGTAAGATGTTTTTTTCCCACCTGTCCAGGGTAAACCTCTAGAACCTTGATCCATCCTCCTCCTAGAGACCAAGCATCTCTGTTATGTGTTTTTTTGGGGAAGAGTCCAAAGATGTCTCTGCATATCAAAGGACTGAGTCTGCAATTCAAGGCCCGGGGAAGAAAGGCGAGGGCAGCTCCCATGAACGAGGCCTGTTTGTTCCTACCTGGCCACAGGATGATTGGTGGTTTTGGAAATGTGATTACTGTTGGCCTGTTGTGTCCCTGAGCTGGCCAAGTAGAAGTCACAGGGTAGTGCTCTGGCCTCCATGGCCTATTCTCTGCTGCTCTTCATAGGGCCTTTGTGCTTGCCATGGATGGGAAGGGTGTCCTTAGACTTAGGAGAGGCCTGGGTGGTTGCTATGACAACACTACATGATGGAGTGATTCAACAGGCAAGGGTAAGGTTTGCAAAACAGTCACTGAAAGTGAAAAAAAAAAATCGAAACTTGTACTGATTCTCTTCCAAGGGAAGAGCTGTTTGCAGGCAGGACAGAGCTGTGCACATGTGCAGTGAGGGGTCCATGCTCCCAGTTCTGTACACACCTCACAGCTGCTCCAGTTCTCTAGAATGTTGGCCCAGGGGAACGGCTGAAGCAATGGGAGGGAACCTAGTCTCAGCTGCATCCACTGCCAGAGAACAGGGTTTCATCTTACCCTTTCACTTGGGGTCTGGCCCAAGTCTGGGACACATGAAAGCAGCTTGGTGAGGGATTCTCCAAAACTCTGAGGGCCAGGGGTTGTATATTGTGTCTTTTTTAAAAAACAATTTATTTACTTTTTATGTGTATTGGTGTATGCATGTATGTCTGTGTGAGGGTGTCAGATCTTAGAGTTATAGATGGTTGTGAGCTGCCATGTGGGTGCTGGGAATTGAACCCTGGTCCTCTGATAGAGCAGTTGGTGCTCTTAACCACTGAGCTATCACTCTAGCCCTGTACATTGTGTCTTTTTTTTTTTTTTTTTTTTTTGGTTTTTTCGAGACAGGGTTTCTCTGCGTAGTTTTGCGCCTTTCCTGGAGCTCACTTGGTAGCCCAGGCTGGCCTCGAACTCACAGCGATCCGCCTGGCTCTGCCTCCCGAGTGCTGGGATTAAAGGCGTGCGCCACCACCGCCCGGCACATTGTGTCTTAAAGGATGTCTGTCCCTGTAAGAAGTCCATGGTGGGTGTGTGTCCCTTTTACAGACCCAGGGAGGAGGTGACACTGTCACTAAGTCGCAGTATCCTGTGCTGGCCTTCCTGGCAGTTTAGCGTATCTTATTTTCCATCCCATATGTTACTTGTTCTGGGAGAGCTGAACAAGAGCACAGTGTGCTCGTCTTAGTTCTCTTCCTATGGCAGAGGCCCTAGTACAGACTACCTGCAGTGATGGGCTTTGTCCTGAGACTAACATCAAGGAGCATTAACCAGGCCCTGAGGGGCCCTGTCTGTATGCAGGCTGCGGTTAGCAATGTTTCCATCAGCGATCTGTAGTGGCTAACGTGTACTCAGGCAATCTGGGGCAAGGTATTATTTACCATGCTGACGTCAATGAGAACATATTATCCACTGTCCTTTCTGTAGTTTGAAATGAGCCTCAGAGCTCAGAGAACACAGCCACCTTCCACAGTGTGAAAACTCTACCCGGTACTCAATGAGGTGGAGACCTGCCTATAATCTCATTAGCCTGACATTCACATCACCAGGCTTTTAGAAAACAAGGTGTTTTTATTTTAATTCAGGAGGGTTGGAAACATAAAGACAGTACATTTTCCTTGCAGAAAATTACTCCATTTAAATTACCATTTGGTACAAAGATCGTTTATTAAACTGCATTTTAGGCAATTTTCTAACACTGGCAGGTTACACTTTGATTTTCCACATTGGAGCTATTAGGATTTGCACTCAAAATACCAAAGCTATGGAAGTCACCAATTTTTTTCTTAGTAATTAAAAAGCACACAGAAAAAAAATGACTACAGTCAGATTAAGTTTATCGAAAGTAACTCACAGACCAAGCTGAACCCAGCAAGACCACTCCCTTCCTTTCTGCAGTAGGCAGATGGCCTTGCCGCCTTTCTACAAAGTGCAAATAATCTCTGCCACTCACTTCTTAAGCTGCAGTCTCCAAAAGCAAGCCAACTTCAACTTCCCCTTTTTCTTGCTGCTGCTTTCTCCTTCACAGATTCTGGTAGAGGCAGATTTTTTTTTTTTTTTTTTTAAACTATGGGTAATGGGGTTGTTTAACCACTTGAATTTCCTTGACTGAGCAAATCCTGGGCGGGTAGGCATTAGTTATCTGCACTTCGTAATGTAACATTACTCCATCCACGGGGATGTTGTTTGTATTTCTATTTTTAAAGCTACCCCTACTCACCCATTTTGGTTCTGAAAAGACTTAGCATTCCATCATCAAAGCGCATTACCATTTTGTAATCCTGGAAGTGTTTAATAAGCCTTCCTTCTTGGCAGGACTTATTGTAAAGAAATGTGCTGGGTAGGAGTGGTGCACGCCTTTAATGCCAGCACTTGGAGGCAGAGGCAGGCTGATCTACAAGTTTGAGGCTAGCCTGGTCTACAAGTAAACCAGGACATTCTAGGACAGTCAGAGCTACATAGTAAGACCCTGTTTCAAAAGACCATTAAAAAAAGAAAAAGAAGTGTTCTACATGCCATCCCTTTAGAATAAAGGTTGAATTCACGATTCTGTGGGCAACCATCTTCTCTGGGGTTGACTCTGTTGACTAAATTTCCCCTTTGGCAACCAGGGAGGAATCCTTCCAATATATACTCACAGAGAAAAAGCACCAGGCTACATAACTCTGAAGGAGCAGACATCCTTAATTTAAGCCTAAACTTCCGCAATTTATCGGACAGTTGGATGTCCAGCCTGTGGTGTCCGTCTTTCCCTCCGTGTCTGGCACAGTCACCTGGATAACTACAGTGGGCACTTAAAGCCAGGCAGCTGTCAAGTGGGGTGGGGCTGTCCGGACAGGGCAGCCTTGTTTATGTAGCTGTTTGCTCTCAAGAGGAGGGGCTGTGGGCAGGGCTCCAACACAGAAGCACAGCCAGAAGCCAGGCGAAGGTGCTTGTCTCTGTACCGCCACTTCTGAGCTCTGTGACCTCAGCTAAGTCATGGATCCTTCGAGAGCTTTGCTCTCCTCAGCTGTGAGAACTACAGACCATCTCTCTTTAGCTACTTTCACAGAAACGATATGAGGAGTGTGAGAGCGCACTTGTGCAAGTGCCTGGTCCGTTGCTGTGAAAATGGACAGGCAAGCCGAGAGGGCAGGACCTGCAAGCACCGTCCTTGGTTAAGTTGCTGGGCAGTATCTTTACCTGTCTGTCAGCCCATGCAGTCATGTACCCAAATCTGCTCACAGGTAATGTGGACATAAGACGTGGTACAACTAGGAAGGCTGGAGTCTTCTACAATCAACTAGGCTGTTGTAACGGGGTAAAAATGGCTAACTGAGTAAGTGAGAGGATGATGGGGATCGGATGGATACTTTAGGGCCAAAGGACCCTTTACAGGTCACTGTCTCATTCCATTTACCACCAAGGGCAGGGAGAAAAGCCAGGAAGGCTCTAAGTTTCTGGACTCCCAGCCAGGGAAGACGTGTGTGTGTGTGTGTGTGTGTGTGTGTGTGTGTGTGTGTGTGTGTGTGTGTGTGTGTGTGTGTGTGTGTGTGTGTGTGAGAGAGAGAGAGAGAGAGAGAGAGAGAGAGAGAGAGAGAGAGAGAGAGAGAGAGAGAGAGAGAGAGAGAGAAAGTTTTGAAGTGTGTTTTGTCCAGTGTTGAAACCAGGCCGATGAGACTGCTCTTTCCCCCACAAATCACTCTGAAGGTAAGTTCTGTAAAAAATTTCCAGAAGCAACAAAATGATAAAGATCCCTGCCTGGGCAATGACTCCAACTTACTACCTGTTCTCCAGTTTTTACCTTTGATGTCTAGGCACAGAGAGACCGAGCGGCTCGGGTGGCTTCCGAGGAGGCAGTAGAGGCAGCCCAGCTTAGGGGTACAAACGCAGCAAAGGTCAGCCCTGGCACGGGGGTTCTGCAACTGCCCACTGGGGCCAGTGTCATCAAATGACACCCCATACTGTCTAAAGGAGGAGGGATGGGAAAAAGCCACGGGGACTGTGAATTTTCTTTAAAGCAACAGAGAGCTTAACTTACTGTTGATGTGAGTGTCAGTGTGTAATCAGAGCAGAGAAATGCTGGTTCTCACAGATGTGAGAAACAGGCTTGTTTCGAGGCTAGAGAACCCCACAGACGAAGGAGAGCCCACTGGGTCCCCACGTCCTGAGCTGCTGCTGGCACACTTGGGACCCTAGGAGCTGCTACTTTTTGGGTTTCTTCAGTTTCTGGCTCATCATCTTGTCATCTTCCAGCAGAGAACACTCCCTCTTCTCCAGTCCTAGTACCCCTCCCTGCCTTAGGTATAATGGCTCCTGGGGTACAGGTAGAGGCCTGTGATGAGTCCTTGCTGAGTACCCTAGTGCTGGAGTTCTGGGGCAGGGCAGAGGGATGGCTCCACAGGCTGGGTGGGACTAGGGGTATGGGGCGGGGGCCCTGTAACAATGCAGACTCAACTAAACACATTTGGAGGGAGCGTGGCAGGCAAAGGCTTAAGTCCTACCTCCCCAACATCAGGCCAGGATTTAAACACTTCTCATCTTGATGTCTTGAGATAGAGGGACTTTGGCCTTCTTTTTCCCAGGATGCAAAGCGAAAGGAAGGGCTTTGCTCAGACCAGCTTACATCAGTCCCAAAGGCTTTTCCTGGGGCCTCACTATCTCCCATTGGGTAGATTCTGGAGGGTGGTGGGCACAAAACTGCCCTGTCTTTGTTCCCAAGGTGGTGGGAAGGCAGTTTATACGGGCCAAGTCAGGGCAGGGTGAGGGTTGGTGCTGGCCAGACAGCTCCCTGGGAATAGATGAGGGGGACCCCACAACCCATGGTCTTCCTGTTGTATTAACACCTCTGTTTGCCTTACAGGGACCACCAGCATGTCAGCTGCATGTAAATACTAGAGATACACTTGCACAACTGGAGACTGCAGAACTAATGCATTTCCCCCAAAGCAGAGAGTGACACCCTGGGGAACCAAAGCCCAGAACCAAAAATAAAAAAGTACCACACAGATTGTACTTTTTGCTGAATGCAAATTTTACCTCCTGTTTGAATCACCAGCCTCTGTGGAGAGGCTGGTTTACAACGTAACAAAGCTAAGGGTTACTTACTATACAGTAGTGTGCACACTGCTGATGTGAACTGACAGGTGAGCACGCCAGTATTTCAAAGATGCCTCTCAGCAAGAGTGGGCCTAAGCCTTCTTAGTGTTACTTTAGGACTTGTTAGGAGAAACGGCTTGGAAGCTTCCACGGTCACTAGTTAGGGGACAGCAACAGAAGCAATCAGATGAGCTGACCACCAGGGCTCATCTGCTCTTACCAGCTCCATCTCGGGAAGTAAGGGTAGCTGTGGAGTTAGGGGTTTCTACTTGGAAGGAGTGAGAGGAGCGAACCGGAGCTGACGACAGGATCCAGCAGGATGGTTGGTGTTCTTCCCCAGGCGACTGTCCTCCCCTCCGCTCGGAGTGTCAGTGCCGACCAGGCTGGCTGTTGACGGGGGCTCCCGGCTTCTCTCCGCAGCCTTGAACCTTCTGACAGCCTCTCCGCAGCCCTCAACTGTCGCCTACCTGTCCTGCCATAGCTGCTAGGTCTCCTGGGCTGAGCAGCTCACAGCCCTGTTGGGGGGCAGGGGTTTATGCCAATCTGTAGCGGTGCTGTTCCTGCAGTCCTGAAATGAGCGGCCCCCATTTTCAATCTGGAAGGCATTTTCATTTCGTCAATATTACAGCGCTTCTGCAGTATATTTTGGGAAAACATCCTCCTCCAGTCTAAACAAATCAAGCCCCGTTTTATAGCTGGCTTATGTTGTAAAGCTTTAAAACATATTAGAGATCTTAATGAAATGATCTCTCAAATGAAATGATGTTCTTTATCTCACAAAATCATCGATCTTACGCACGAGGAGGAACAGAATCAATAAAGAAACACAATTTATCCTTACTGGATTTTCAGTTAAATCACAAAAATGACAGTCCCTCCTGCTATCCATTCGTGCTGACACCCACAGCCCAACTCCAAGCAGAGCGAGTGGTTTGCAGAGCAGCCTGGCACCAGTGGGGGCCCAACAGCTACAGTCTCTGGCCAGCCTCAAAGACATCGCATCACCGCCACGGGCAGGGCTGGGCTGGTGGCCAGGTGGCTCTCCGTAGACTTCCCATGCCTAGTCTTCCCTTGCCTGCCTGGACACTTACTACCGAGAGGAAAGGCAACTTATAGGTGTTTCTAGATGCAGCATCAGTGCAGTAGCTCTCTCTTCTTGTGCTTTAAGGAAGACGCTTTGTGCTTAGTGAATTCATCTGCTGATAGGACAAGCCACTCTAAAGAATAGAAATTATAATTTTATAAATAATACTGAGTTTGTAACACCTAGATGTCACTGTGCAAATGACAGATTACTAGTAATTACTTCTCGCTATCTAGTTGACTAGCTATAGCATCTACTTTTCAGTTCCTTTGATGATTGAATTCAAGGGTTAAGCTTTTCTAGTATATGGCTAACACATCTGTGGTTCTTTGAATATTGCTATAATACTTGAACAGTTCACACAAATCAAAACCTTGAGGTGAAGAATTCTGATTCCCACCTGGTGGAAACATACTGAAGTGACTTTGGATTCAGCAAGGCCATAAACGGAAAACTAGAGAAAAGGGAGCTGGACGTGGTGGGGAAGGCACAGCACTACCACTCACTTCACAGGGAAAGTCCAGGAAAGTCCAGTTTTGTGTACCCTTAGAAACATCTAAACCCTACACGAAATTACCAACTCTGCAAAGCTCCACAGCGCCTAACAAGAGTGGAGAGCCAGAGGGATTACTACAGTGTAGCAGACAGCAGGTCTCTGGAGACTGCAGCCTGTGCAGAAGAGCCTGGCTTCCCGGCTCAGGGCCCAACTTCCTGGTGCTTTCTGGTTTCTGCTTCCACCTCCACTGGGACCTATAGAGACGCTCCTGTTCTCTCTATAGGTGAGAGCTCTGGAGCCCTGAGTATTTTAACACTCGGCTCCCAGGGGTACTTTTGAAAAGGCGTTATCACGTGCTCCCAGAAAGATGACTGCAAGGTTTCAGGGGTCAGTGTCAGCTGTTACTTGGTGTCTCTGAAACACACACACCTCAGGCCCCACTGTGTGACAGTCTTGAGGACACCCTGCACCAAGAACTTAGGACTCTGTGACAACGCACAGCTTTCCTCTCCTCCCTGTGCATCGGGTTTCATGACGTATTCTCGACATGCACTGAAGCACCTTGCTGTTGCTTGGCTTTAGTGAAATATACTGCCTTTTCTTTTTCCCTGTGTGTATATATGCAATATACACATTGCTCCTGCTTTTACCAAGGCTTTCCTCGGACACGAGCGGGTGCAAACCTGGGTCTGTGTTGTCATTCTATACAAACAGTTGTTGGTCCCCCGTGAGAGCTTGTTCCACTTCATCTACAGGCATGCGCTTCAGCTCCCAACTATGTTCTAGCCCTTGCCACAGTTTTGTTGTGGGACAGAGCCGAGAGGAACATCTACCCTAGTCAAATCCTGATTCCAGTTGGGAAACTTGATTTTTCCCCATTAGGGAAAAGGGAAAAAAAATCAGCTTTAAATTTAAAGGGCTGGAATAAAAATATAAACAGAGTCTGCCTTCACTAGAGCCACCTTACTTCCTGTGCTGAGATTAATTCACCAGGACATACCCATTGTGTTGTGGATCCACAGCTTCTAGCATTTCACAATCAAAGAGTCCAGGGAGCTCAGAGAGGGCCAGCGGGTCGTAGCTGGATGGGGTCTCCGGAAGTCCTGAGCTCCTGGACTGACAGTCCGTGCCCGTGAGGTTGCCCTGCTGGGCTCCATCCACCGGATAGTGACAGGGAGCAGGATAGTCTGGTGCAGAAGAGGTGGTGCTTGGTAGCTCACAAGTCTGATAGGAGAACTGTAAGGGGGCTGGAGCAGCTCCTGGCTGCTGAGGTGGAGGAGGAGGGGGTGGTGGGGGTGGCTGCTGCAATTGTGAGGGTAAGGGATGGGGAGCCCGGGGGCTGGGTGCGGAGGGCAGGGGCTGCAACTGCATCTCCCGGTACTGGCTGAGGAAAGGGCTAAATTGCATCTGCTCAGAAGAGGGCTCGAGGACTGGGCTCAGGGGCTGGCTCAGGCTGAATGGTGGGGGCTGCTGGGATGGCGGTGGAGTCTCCTGGTGGGGAAGAGCCAGCTGCTGACTTGGTCGAGGGTAGGAGCTCTCTGCTATCTGCATCTGATTAAAATATGCTTGCAGCTGAGACTGCTTCTGGAGGAAGAGTCGCTTCTGTTGGAGCCTAAATTGGTAACACCAAAAGAGCATTTTACATCTCAAGTGAATGTAAATTCAATGTAAATTCAATACCAGGCAGGCATTAACTTCACTTTCTCTTTTTTTCTGTTTTATTTCTGAGAATCTTCTATACAGTCCAGACTGGCCTCAAACTTGTGATCTTCCCGACCTAGTCTCCTGAGTGCTAGGAATGCCAGGCATGCACCAGCACACCTGACACCCTCATCTGCCATCTCTCTCTTTCCCATGCAAGGGGGAAAATCAGTAATTCACCACTGTGGGGTTTGCCCCTATTTGACTGGCCTCTGAGGTAAATAAGTACTAATGCATTTTCTCTCAAGTTTCTCCCTCTAGAGAAACTAATTACTCATGAAGATTGCTCAGAGAAAGATAACGTCTTGGCCTCTGTGAGTGTCCAGGTAGGGTGACGATTAGGTCAATTTTACCTTGGCCAAGCAGCTTCTACTGGTTGGAGCAGCAGGCATGACCACTACCAAGGGGAAAGCCTCATCAGTGTGACCGACTGCTTCAGGCTACTGCTTCTGAAATCTTAGAGCCGATCATAGCCCAGAGAAATGCAAAGACATGGCAAAGTGCATGGGGGGGTGGCAGTCGCCTGACAGACTTATACCCTAGGATTCTCAACCGCCTCAATGACACCATGCCTGACTAGAAAAGGACCTGGTACCAGTGCATGGTCCTAGGAGACGCAGCTAGAATGGAAAGGAAAATACACCAGCCTTCTCCAGGCTGCCATGGAAACAACTGACTTTACTAGCCCAAGACTTCCTTACCTATGTTCCTGCAGCTGCTGTTCCAGGCTCCGAGGTGGTTCTTTACAATATATTGGACAAGTATTTTGGGCCTTTGGCAGAAGATTGGGCTTCTGGAAGATCAGAAAAGCAACAAGAGTCTAACCATATGCTATCAGTTGGATGCCTGTCTGGCCAGTATATCCAGAGTGAAGGCACTGACCCTCGTTCACTAAGACCTGGAAGAGCATCAGGTGCCAGGCCTCAGCATCTGGTTCTGGCCTACTTGTTCACTAAGACCCTGGAAGAACATCATCAGGTCAGCAGGCCTCAGCATCTGGTTCTGGCCTACTTGTTCTCCACTTGTGAAATTCCTCCAGGACGGGGAGGTCCATGGAAAACAATGAGAAACCAGACTTAGTTCTTGACAGGAAGCCCCAGTGCCTGCTGGGTGATTCGTTCTGAATGGGATCCATGTCATATCATTTCTTAGGCTCTTCATGCACCAGTGTAGATGGCCCTGTTACCATTTTGTAGATTAATGATCCCGTCTTATTATTCACAAATATAAAGTTAGAAACAAGCCAGGCTTCTCTTTTTTAGTACTCAGTGGCATATCCTTTCCTACTATCAATACAGGGTATAAAACTAAGTCTGAACATGTTTCTAGAAACTACTAATATAGGGTTAAATCTGCCTGCCTATAAGGAATAAAGCAGCACCCTTAAATAATGCGAAGAGGTTTCTGTGACAAAGCAGCTGAACTAGGAGTGCTAAGGAGCCCACCTGGAGTCGATGCTGTAGGTACTGGCTTTCCAAGCTCTGCTGTGGAGAAAGTTGAGGATGCATGCTGGCAGAGAGTGTGGAGACACCTTCCTGCTGCTGAGAGACTTCCTCCTAAGGATCAAGGCAGTGGACATTACAATTTCTATGTGAGAAAGTTTCAATTCATTGTTTAAGCACCTTTGAAATGACTGAGTGAAATCTGGCTCCACATGACCTAATACCCAAAAAAGGTTTTACCTAACTAGTAGGTTGAAGGCCACTTATACAAAGTTAGTAACTCAACTATTACCTAGTCAGTATTAGAATTAGAACAAAAGCACCTGTGTGGCATCACAAGAAGGCGCTTACCTACATGTGGGCTCTGAACACTGGCTCAAGAATAGAATAGTGATGTTTGTTGTCTTTTTAATGTGACGATTCTTCATATGCAGTAGTGATTTCACATCAAGAGTAATGGCAAGGAGCTTCTCATTTGGTTGATGCTCATCATCATCATCGTGTGTGTGTGTGTGTGTGTGTGTGTGTGTGTGTGTGGCGGTGTGTGTGTGTGTGTGTGTGTGTGTGTGTGTGTGTGTGTGTGGCGGTGTGTGTGTGTGTGTGTGTGTGTGTGTGGCGGTGTGTGTGTGTGGCGGTGTGTGTGTGTGTGTGTGTGTGTGTGTGTGTGTGTGTGTGAGTGTGTGTGTGTGTGTCAGGGGAGACTGAGTCATCCATCTATAATCTGCCTGTTTTGGGAACCCAAACTAGACTGCGCCTGTAGGCCTCTGTCTGGTGCTGAGTACCTAGGAGCAGCATGGTTGGGTTTAAGCTGTTAGTAACAGCAGCAAGAAAACCTCTGAGACCTGGGGCTTTCCCATAAAGCCAATTTAGTTAGGACTAGAAGAAAGCTCTCTAACTGAGAACCATACATCTACAGGATGAACGTGGTGTTGGGAAGAGCCTGTATACTCACCTGAGGGCAGCTGCTAGAGAGGTCTTGGAGCTGAGGAGCAGCTGATGTTAAGTTAGGGTCCGCCTCTGATCCTATTTGTTCATAGAGCAACTGTACTTTGTTCAACTCCAGAATTCCTTTGGTTCTAGCAAGATTCTGAAGATGTTGTCTAAACGCTACAATTCCTGCAAAGTACAAACATCAAACAGTTTAAGAAGCAAAATAGGCCTTCTGGTTATCATACATTCACACTAGCAAGGCAACATCCTTCTCCCATACCTCTGATTGAAGTTTTCAAAGCCAGAAAAGAAAGCACTCACCTTGGGTAAGGGAAGTGTCTGATGCTCTGCGGCCTTCTCGGAAGCTCACAGGGGACCGATTGTGGACCTCACGTTTCTGCGAGCTCAGAGCCTGCATGGCTGGGTTGGCAGGTCTGAGGCTTATGAAAGGAGATGTCATGCGGGGTGAAGGCTGATTAGCTAACATGATGTCCTTCAGGGAAGGGCTGTCTTCCAGGAAGTTCATGTCCCTCTGAGCAGACCCCATATCGTACTCAGAGTCCACACTGTCAAGGGAGGGGTTGTCACTCACAGAGAAAATTTTCCCTGTAGAAAAAAATAACAGATATTACCCAAACCAATAGCTTCTTTAAACACGCTAACAAAAAGCAAGACAAAATGGCAGACTCTAATCCTGACAGCCGCATCTTTCAGGATGGGCAAGAGGACTGGAGTACTCACAAGTCTGGAAAACAGAAAACTCACCTAAAAGATAAGTTCTTTTCAGGGCTGGGAATCCTAAGTGTAATTCAGGGGCAGAGGAGCTGCCTAATGTGCTCTCCAGCACCACAAACAACCCCCATCTTTCCACAATGCTTTTACTGGTTGGTTTAAGCATCTTCAAAATTGGTAAGGAAAACATTATGGAAACTATAGCCATAAGATCTTGGCCTTGAAGAGAGCCATAATCCCTTATGAAGCACACCGTATCCAAGGCATCCTGGAGTGGAGGGAATCAACTCAGAGACATTACTTTTTAATCTCTGTCAGCTGTTGTGTAGACCTAATCCACAGAGTCCATGGATCTGCTCCATAAAGGAAGGGCAGCTGCATGAAATTCCAGAACTTGGTGAGAATGGTCGCTATTTCTTGATGCCTGAAGTATGAAAGGATGCTGTAAGGGTTTAACTTGGTGCTTCTCTGATACCATACCTGCCCCAGGCATCACAACCAATTGGTTAGTCACTTCTGACAGAGTGTGCCGTCGCTGCCCACTCCGTGTGGCCTGGAAAGCTTCAAAGGCCTGACTGGGATCTTCCTCGGCCTCTCCTTCTGTCTCCAATCCTTCATCAATGGAGGTCTCCATCATATTGCTGGGCAGTGACTGGCATCCCTTCCTCACCAGGACAGGGGGCACAGGGTCAAGCAGGCAGCCATTCACCTGTCAGTGTGAGAGGAAGCTCAGTTGCTGCTCTGCTGAGGGACACCCACAGCAGAAAACCAGGCCAGGCTTAATTCAGGCAAGTGAGAGAAAAAGTAAACTATTCCAGTGTATGCACTCACTCCCAATGGCAGCACAGACGTCAGAAATGGCGGCGAGTCAACTAGAGCGCCCAGAGACAGAAGCCCCCGAGGACCCAAATTGGCACCGCCACCCAGGTCACTTTGAGTCATTGTTACAATAACCACCTTTTCAGTGGTTTCCAGATGAACAGGATGTGCTGGCTTGAGGCTTACCAGTCATTATTATTTTTTAAATAAGGAAAACAGAAGAAAAAGATGAACAACTTTTCACTTCTAGAGCAAATGTCTCATAGCTGAGAGAGAACAGTCACTGACACTCTAATTATCAACCACAAAACATACTGGTTCTGGGTATCCTTTTGTATTCACAACTTAAGTACTCAACTATTTGGTATTTTGTTTTTAAACTGGTTCTAATGTGCCTGAGGAGTGGAAAGTAAGAATTAGTTGTAGGCAGACAGATACCACAAAAAGGATTGAAAAAATTCAAATGGCAAACAGCCAAAACCTTCCATTATAGAATAACAAATGACTCACAGCTCAAAATTCCAGCAGAGGTTAATCAGCCCCAGTGCACGGCACGGCATCCTCACCCACTAGCAGTTCACACAACGTCGACGGTGCCTGTCTCCCAGGGAGAGCTCGGCACAGACCCTGAATGCGCACACTGCCTCCCCACACAGTTGCCAAGCAAACCACCTAATGGACAGCGAAACAGCACACAAAGGGGAGTTGTGGTTTCAAGTTCTGGCTGGTAAAAGCCCCAAAGAACAGGCAATTATTTACCTCATTACTTTAACTATTCCCCTGTGGAAATCAATCCGCTTTCTCCTAGGAATAGCTGCTCAGGAGCAGCCAGCAAAGGAAGTCAGCTCTCTGTGGTACTTTCAATTGGAACACACTGGGTAGAACTATTGTTTCCACTGAAGCAGGGGCAGCTCATATCTGTGAGAAGTGACGAGGAACTGCTCTGGGAAGTCAACAAAGGCATTGCAAGGCCCTTTTTTTGGAGAGGGAGAGGGTGACTCAGAGCTCTGTCTGTTTGGAGGAGCTGATTCCACAAGCATCTGGGGCTAGAGCCTTCATGTTGGTAAGGTAGCTGATACGTGGCCGATGCTTTCTCCCAGACCACACAATTCTCCCATGGCACAGAAACCGGGAAATCTGCAATCTGGCCAGCAGCTGTCATTCTCTTCCTGGCCCAGGCCAGATACACGTCTCCTTTGTATTTAATAGTTTTCTTACAGGAAAGAATGGCCAACAACTCTTATTCTAGGCTCCTTAGCTGTCCACTGTCAGCTTGCTAAGGCTCCCAAGACCTTTTAAAGCAATCACTCCTGAGCACACTTATATGTGCAGTCTTTGTCAAATGCCCCTCCCACCCCCTGTGGTGTAGGCAGTATGAGCAAGCTCTTTTTTCCCTCAGCACAGAAGTCACCTTGTCCTACGTTAGCCAAACCAGCCAGCTCCCTGTGAATTTATAATCTTGTAAACTTATTGTCTCATCTAAACCACAAGAGGAATTATGTCTGAATAAAGTCTCTTCCAGGTATACAGCAATGGTTGGATTTTTCACTGATCTGACTTTTCATCTGGGGACAGTTAGAAAAACAACACTTGGGGGCTGGAGAATCTGTAAAAAAGCCCATGGGGGTGGCTCAGGGTCAACACGGGTGAGCACCTTTGGCCACAAGGAGGTTTCCTGAAGCAGCTGACCATCATGCTTAGCTAGGGTTTTTATTGCTGTGGTAAAACACCAAAAGTAACTGGGGGAGGAAAGGATTATTTGGCTTACATATCCCAGGGCACAGTCCACTGAGGGGAGCCAAGGCAGGAACCTAAAGGCAGGAAGTGAAGCAGAAGCCACAGTGGAATGTTTTGCTTGCTCCCATGGCCTGCTCAGCCTGCTTTCTTATAACATCCAGCTACCTGCCCAGGGGTAGGACGGCCTCCAGTGAGCTGGGCCCTCCTCCATCAATCATTAATAAAAAATGTTCCACAGGTCAATCTGGTGTGGGCATTTCTCAATTGAGGTTTCCTCTTACCAAATGACTTGACCTTGTGTCAAGTTGACAAAAAACTAACCAGGACAGCACCCATCCAGTTTACCCAGTGACTTGACAGTAAGAGAAACCAGGTAAGTTCTCCCTCTTAGTGTATTTCACTGTCATCCTGGGAGGAAGAAGGACTGAGAATTCACTTCTAAGCCCCTTAACCATCTACTAGACATATAAGAATATATGACTAAAATGTTGGGCTAATCTACATAAATTATATAAGCTTCGAGAAGTAAGGATTTATGCTCTAGAAATACTTTAGACAGAGTAAATGCCAGGCTATCAAGATGTGGGCAAAATGTAACCCTTGTTTTTCAGAGACCTCGTATGTAGTAGATGACACACGTCCAGCAGTCAGTGCCCTCAGAGGCCCCAGCACTGACTCAAAGTCCCTGAGCCAGCCTCTCTAAATTCCTCTGTTGGCCTTAATTCCCAAAGTGACTCTACTTGAAGATGGGGCCTGTAAGTGAGGGAAGCCCTGACCCAATAGGATTAGTATCTTTCCAAGACAAGACACATGGAGGGCTGCAGAGAAGACAGAGCAGCAGCCAAGATGGACATTACTGCTCTTGCAGATGACCCAAGTTTGGTTCCTGGCACTCATGTCAAGAGGCTCACAACTGCCTGTAATTCCAACTCTAGGGAATCTGACCCCTCTGACCTCCGTGGGCACCAACACTCCCGTTTGCCCATAATTACACATACAAGAAGGAAGGACACCTGAAGCCAGGCGTGGTGGCGCACACCTCTAGTCACCACTCAGGAGGCCAAGGCAGGGGGGTTAAGTGTTTGAGGCTGGCCTGAGCGTCACAGTGAGACTGTCTCAAAAACAGTGAAAAAGAATAGACATCAGAGAGCTTGTTCTCAGCTGCCCCTGGGTACACAGGAAAAGCTATGTGATGTCTCAAGACAGAGTGGGAAGGTGGCCATCTAAAGCACAGGAGGGAGACTTCGTCAGAAACAGGACCAGCTGGAACTAACACTGTCTTGCCCTCTGGCCTCCAGAACTCTGAGAAACAAACTTTCTGGTGTTTAAGCTCCTTACCCTATGGTATTTTGTGGGCAGGTGAGCAGGTTCATACAGTCCACCAAGCATATACAAGCCATGAGTCTGGGGCAGAGAAATGGACCTTACTGAATTGCATTCCACGTGTCTGGCAAATGTGGCACATGTTGAGCAGGTGCTGTAGGCTCAAACCTGAACTTGATCATTTGCAAGTTAAGGTGCTTAGGCTCTAACCAAGCTCTGTTTTTGTTTTTGTTTTCACTTGTAAAATAGTTGTAAAGTTGTTTTGAGAATCAACTAACATAATTTAGAAAAAATATAGTTCCTTTACAATACACTTTGTTTTTTTTTTTTTTAAACAAAGGGGAGTGCTTTTCAGTAAGAAAGTATAAAAATAAACTACAACACTTAAAAACACACACACATTTTTTTCCTGCCTTGAGGCACATTACACAGGTGAAGAAGGAAAGAAAGGAATCACAACAATGCTAGAAAACTCCTTTAAAGATGCTGCTTTGCTATGGAGCCCCGAGCACCTCTGTACTTCTGTCCTCTTGCCTCCTTCTACTCAGTGCTGGTTATATGTGCACTCATACTTGGCTTAGAAATGTATTCTTAAATAATATGGCATAGTAATTAAAGATCTGTACATAAAATTATCTACCATAAGTCTATTTAAGGATGCAAGAAAAAGCTGTGTTCAAAAGAGGTGTTTTGTTGTGGAACATTACGTTAACTAGGCAAAGATGTGTTACATTTGTTTATGCTGTGGAATATTACTTTAACTGTGTGAAGGTGTGTTGTATTTGTTTGTGCTGCATGTGTTTAATTGTGTAAAGATGTGTTGCATTTGTTTCACCCTACCTGCCTAAGGTACCTGATTGGTCTAGTAAGAGCTGAATGGTCAACAGCTGGGCAGGTGAGGGACAGGTGGGGCTGGTGAGCAGAGAGAATAAACAGGAGGAGAAATCTAGGCTCAAGTAGAAAAAGAGGGAAGGAGGAGAGAAGAGAGTGAGGGAGAATGGGAGGGAGACACCCAGGGCCAGAAGCCAGGCAGCTGCCAGCCAGCAGACATGAGAAGCAGGAAAGTGATATGTACAGGAGGAAAGAAAGAAAGGTAAAGAGCCCTGAGGCAAAACACAGATGAAGAGAAACAGGTTAAGTTATAAGAGCTAGCAAGGAATGAGCCTAAGCTAAGGCTGAGCATTCACAACTAATATGAAATCTCCATGTCATGATTTGGGAGCTGGTTGGTGGCCCAAAAGCAAAAGCCTACTACAGCGTTTAGTTAAAGAGAGAGATGTATAAAGCAATGGATCACATAATTGCTAAGGCTTATGCCTGCAAAGACTACGTCACGACTGGGAAAAATTCTCATGATATACTGTTAGATACAGAAGATAAGAAAATTACACATAATAGAGAATAATTTTAAGAGTCTTCCCATCCAGTAAGCCTTATTCCTTATCCACCAATTTATAGTAGGACATCAAATAGACTATCTTTGAGTAGTGAGATTATAGCTCAATTAATTTTATCTTCATTCTCTTCATATTGTCATGCATGATTATGACAGTTTTATTTTTGTTTTTATTTCAAATTACAGTTTAAAATTTTAAATTCAGAAGTGAAAGTGAAATTTCTCCCGAAGCCGCTAGAGGTTAACACCACTACGGTTCTGGTGTGTCTGCCCTTCCGACCTTCCCTCACGTCTGCCACTTTCATAATGCAGGGTATTAAGGTGCAATGAGACACGCAATGCCTCCACCACACTTGCATTTTCAAGGTTTATCTTACAGGTTTGTCAACCAGCTAGTGAAGGTGTGAACTTGGAAATCTTTTTATTATAGTCCCTAACAGTGTCACAAATGGACTGAACTGTGTACATGGGAGAGTTACTGTACACAGTTTGTGCAACTGTCTTCCCTCTATGGGCCCTATAGGGTCCTTAGGGATTCAGTTACTTCTCAGAAAGACACCTTCCCCTCCTGCCCCAGAAATTGCAAGTCAAAGTTTCAAGACAGACTCTTTAAGGGATTTTCCTAACAATTAAGGGAAGGAAGGGTGATGTTTTTAAATGAGTACTAGTCCTTGACTGCAAGCAGAAATGAAATTATCAATACATACAGCTATAATATATCTTTCAGAAAACAGCTGGGTTATAGCGAATGTATATGAAGCAATATGAACAAAGGAACTGAAAGGTTCTTTTGTGTGTGCCTCAAAGAAAGAGGTAGTTGGAAGGACAAGTCCTGTGGATGTTTATGGCTTGTCGAAATTTCAGGGTGGAATTGCCAGTGTGGGCCAGTTCCAGTTTGACACTCTTATTCCTATAAATGAGAATATACCATCTAGCAACTGTCTATATCTCTTGCAAAACCATTCATTTCCTGTCTGTTTCCTAGTAACTGTAACAATCATGAGCTTTAAAAATAGCTTGCCCTATATATTATAGCAGACAGTACCCAATCTGTGTTTTGGGCCTGGTGCCCTTACCGACAAGACTTCAACACACTGCATTTTAATTTCTTCAAGAGAATTAGATCCTAAAAATGAATTATGCTGCCCTAATTAATGTCTAAATGCTGAGCATGAATGTATCCCTAATGTTTAATGCTAAGCAAACAAAGCCATAGAAAACACTGTCTACAGGAAGCAGACTCATCTTTAGGGCTGGACAGTAGCTATTCCTGTTCAGCAAGTTGGCTTAACACCTGCTCTGACAGTCTGGCATGGGGCTGCCACTGCCACTGTGATCCAGCTAGGCTCGTGCAACTTATGAATCTGCCTGACATCTAGAGGTCTCAACTAACTGGCATTTCCTATCCCATCTGTCTAGGCTCAAAACCTTGCTGTAGGCTTGGAATGCTATCCTTCCAATACCATTGCTACCATCCCCTCGTCTCCCATTTCATTCCCATATTTCAGGTCCTGCATCATCTTCCTCCTGGACCCATGCTTACTCTCCCATTTTTTTTTTTTTTTTTTTGTCCCCTAGCCTGTGCCTGCTAGAGAATCATTCAGGCAAAATTTCCAAGAACAGGATGCAGGTAGTGTTTCCTTGCTCAGAAACCTTCAGCTGTGTCTGACTATCACACCAGCTGAATCACATGATACTTCCCCACATTCCACACCTAGAACACTGCTTAGAGACCTGAATTGTTTGCTTGCCATTCAAAATTAACACATACACCTTTACTTCTACAGTTTTCCCTTATGTGTCCTTTCCCTCAAACTGAACCACTGCTCTGATTTAGATGAACCTGATTACCTAGAGCTTGCTTTTGAACACTTCTTCCCTTCACTGAAGATATTCCACCCTAGTTTCCAGACATGTGGATTCTACTCTACTTTGTAGCTCCAGCTCTGATAGTTACCCCAATTTTCCTGATCAAGTACAAAAATCAAATCCCCCTGCCTCATTCTTTTCTTTTCTTTCTTTTTGTTTTTTTGTTTTTGTTTTTGTTTTTGTTTTTGTTTTTTTTGAGACAAGGTTTCTCTGTAGTTTTGGTGCCTGTCCTAGATCTTGCTCTGTAGACCAGGCTGGCCTCGAAGGCCTCGAACTCACAGAGATCTGCCTGACTCTGCCTCCCTGCCTTTTTCTAGGTTCACTTTGTCATATCTCATTATGCGACATGTTATCAATTTATTCAGCAGCTGGCATGTTGTTTTAGTTTCATATAATATTCTTTTTGTTAGACCACAGGCTAGCAGGCTGTTAGGCAAGTTCATGTCTGATTCATGTTTTTATTACCTAAAGAGGCTTTTAAAACATGGGAAAACTATTTGCTGACTATTTAAAATCTACCCTAAACTACATAGATTATCTTACTTAATTCTCATAACAGTCTCCTAAAACAGTAATCCTTGTTTTATACAGAGGAAAGTAAAAGTCACCTTGTCCAAATTCACATAGCTCAGTAAAAAGCAGTTTAACACACCCCAAGACCTTCTTTTATGACACTGTTTCCTATTAATATGATCATATAACAACGTATAGCACTTGGTACTGAGTATGCACCACTTATATTAGAAGTCAGAAACAATTCATTGCATGAAAGAAGCAGTCACCTTCCATTTCCTAACAGCCAATTTTATACAATACACAAAATACAAAGTAAATTCTTTAAGTATGCTCAAGCTGAACCAAAAAGGATGTTTACTTAGTCAAAAAGATATCCTATCACTTTGTATTTACAGTTTGCTGTGCAGAAGAGAGGCAACAATAAGGAAGTCTAATTCAGCATAACAGGTCACTTTTTGTTTTTAAAATCATAAAGGTCAACCAACCTACCTACCCACCCATCCACTCATGTACCCAAACACTTATGAGGAATCTTAAACTTGGGAAAAAAGAGGAACTGGTTAGGAAAAAGTAGAGGGCTTATGTGTCCTGAGAGTTGTAATTTAATTGATGAGAACTGATCTTTGAACACTTTAAAAAGGTTCTTCACCAAAGCAACATGCAGCGAAAGCACACTACAACACTGTACACCACACTGAAGTCTGTAGCCACTGCACGCATCTCAAGCACACCAGCCGTACCTTGGGAGTATCCACACACTCTTCCTCCATAAAGGCAGCTTCTGCTTGACAGCTGGATGTTGGGAATGAAAAGGCCTCCACATTGGCTGCCTGTGGGAGGAGGGTAGATCGCATCAGTCTCATGTTCGGGGAATGCAAGGTCACTGGGAGCCCCACAGTTTGTGCCTGAAAATATGTCAAGAACAGACAGTGTGGGAACATTATTACTTATTCTAGACACATCAACACCACTCTTAGAACTAAGTAAGTCTTCCTGAGGCAATTCAAAGATAAAGTGTTATTCAGTGGAACTCCAGAAAAAGACTTGATTGTGTGTGTATGTATGTGTGCATGCAAATGCATGGTAAGCACTGAATTTAAGTCTCAATCATCAGACACTCTGAAATAAATTGTACAGAATTTGTTTCCTGTCTTATAATGAGAGATATAGCTTTCACACAGGCAACAAGATAGCCTTTGTAAGGAATCAAAGAATGACATTTGTCTCGATTCAATAAACTTCTATTTTTTTCTTTCTTTAAATATACTAACTGAAAGATTAAAAAAAAAAAAAAGAAATCACTTAGCCTATAGAAACTCAACAATGAACCAAGGCCAGATATACACAAGCCCCACAGCTAGCTATAAAGAAGGTACTTGAAGTAATTGTCTTTTCCAACTTCTCCCCATGAGAAGAGGAAGAAGAGAGAAACAGTTACTCAGTGTGACAGGAAGGTCCCCTTCCTTTGAGAAGGTGCAGTCTGAATACAGCCTGCTGGAGCAATAGGAAAAATGCTTATTGCTAGAATCCTCTTCCTGAAACCAGCCTGCTACACAGAGGTCCATTTCTGTTCTTCTCTCCTTTCAACTTGGACCTACTGTTTCTGCCTCTTACATGCTGGGGTTATAGGCATGTGCCACCGCCACCCTTGGCTTCCTGTGGGTGGTTCAATCCATTCTTCTGTCTCCTTTGTTAAGTGCTTTAAGTAAACAAGGATCACACTCTTCTTAAAAAAACCATTTAAGAGTCTTTCCTTTTGACAACTGGCAATGACTGATTTTACTGAAGGTCCTGGATGGTCCTTCTATCCACAGCCCTTAAGAACTGGCAGAATCACTTCTTAGATATATCTTGAACATAATAGACACTGTGAAACATCCAAGGGGACAATTATCATACCAGATTCTAACAGGAGAGGAACAGCCTCTCTTTTCTCTGTTACAGTTACAAGGGATAGAGGATGGTGACTTCTAAATTCAGACAAACAAAAGCAGAAGACTGTATGAAATTCTATTTCTTTTTCAAGGTTTGGGCTTGGCTGGTGGTTCTATCATTTCCTATTGAACAATGACTTTAATCAGGCAATCCAGCTTTCTCTGAATCTTTTCTATACCTGTAAAAATGGGGTAACACCCACTTCATAGAGAAGTTAAGATTGAAAGGGGCATAGTGAAGTTAAGGTGAAAGCTGAGGCCCTCAGCTTAGCAATGTCAATTTCTCTTTCCCTTCCAGTCTTAAAATGACCGCAAGGTTGGGGCTGGAGAGATGGCTCAGAGGTTAAGAGCACCGACTGCTGTTCCAGAGGTCCTGAGTTCAATTCCCAGCAACCACATGGTGGCTCACGACCATCTGTAATGAGACCTGGCATCCTTCTTCTGTATAAATAAATAAATCTTAAAAAAAAAAAAAAAATGACCCCAAGGTCAAAGGACAAAGCAACCAGACAGGAAGATGGATGAAGTTCTGGTCTCAGTCAGTGTCTCTTTGCTTCCAGCTGGAATTTTAAGCTGAATTTTTTTGTTGTTTGTTTCTGTTTCTGAGACAGGGTCCCTCCATGTAGCCCTGGAACTTGCTAAGTAGACCAGGCCCGCTGGAACTCACAGAGATCTGGTAGCTTCTGTCTCCCAAGCACTAGGATTAAAAATGTACATCACCATGTTCAGCTAAATTGATAATTTTTAAGAAGGAAGGGGTATGTTCTTACTATACATTTAAAAAATTTGAGTATACTTAAAACATACCTTGTATAGGCTACATTCTGATACTAATATCATCAGATACAAAACAAGGAAGAAAACAACAGCTATCATTAGTAGTGAGTGGATGGGAAACTGCAAACAACACTACACATCATCTGAGCACGATAAAGGAGCCGCTATTCTACCAACATCCTTCTTGGGCTTATCTCTTGGGTACTTGGGGTACTCTATGTTGGTCCTGTCTCCCTAGAATTCTGACTCTTTATGGTAAGCTGAGCTGTGTCAGATTAAGCACACATTTTTCTTGACAACTTTTTCTTTTCTTTTCTTTTCTTTTCTTTTTCTTTCTTTCTTTTTTTTTTTTTTTTTGGTTTTTTGAGACAGGGTTTCTCTGTGTAGCTTTGCGCCTTTCCTGGAACTCACTTGGTAGCCCAGGCTGGCCTCGAACTCACAGAGATCTGCCTGGCTCTGCCTCCCGAGTGCTGGGATTAAAGGCGTGCGCCACCACCGCCCGGCCGACAACTTTTTCTTTTAGAGACAAGGTCTTATTCTGGAGTTCCAGCTGGCACTGACCCCTGAATCCTCCTGACTCAGGCTCCACAGTGCTAAGATTACAGGCACCCACCATCATACCTGGTCTCCTCTCCACAGTGCTAGGATTACAGGCACACACCATCACACCTGGTCACCTCAACCACTTTTACACCTGAGAGACTATGGAAACGGACCAAGAACTTGGACAGAGGAATAACATTTTGATGTGACATATCCTAGGAAATACAACCATGTTTTACAAGTCTGTGTGAGGTGACTGTTGAAGTCTTTCAGAAGCTGAGATGTGATGTGGTTGAGGATTTGACAAGGACATACAAAACCCTGGGTTCAATCCCCAGCACTGGTCAAAAATACCCTTTTGGAATAAGTATGGCTATCAACACACAAAGGTATTCTCAAATTATAAAGGTGATGAGATAACGTTACTATGGTACAGGCACATACTACATGGTAGGCTGGCATTCTCATAAGAAGAGGAAGAGACACAGCAGGAGGCAGCCACCTACTAGCCCAGAAGAGAGATTGTGTTGGAAACTCACTTGAGGGCACCCAGATCTCATGCTTTAAGCCTCCAGAACCATGAGAATGTAAATGCTGATATGGCATTTTGCTATGGCAGTCCAAAGAAATTAAGATAAAGCTTTGTCCTATGATTGTGGAACAACCTCTAATGAGCAATTAAAGAGCAGAGATGACTGTTTCATTCTCTTCTGCTTAAAGCTGATACAAACTTGAAGTAGAAAGATTGTTAAAAAACTGGAATTTAGGGTTTATGAGAAAAAGGTAAGAGTTTTCTTTTTTTCTCTTAAATAGTTGCCTGAAGCTGGTCAGTTGCAAAGTTTCTGGCATGATACATACACAGTGAATGAAAAGTACTCGGCACCCACACAGTGAGCAGCTCACTGTTGTCTACAGATAATAACGGGCCCTCCATCACAGATAACGGCTGCTTTATGAGCAAGGGTTGGCTCCTGCACACTCCAGTGGCTGCGACACTGCCTGGCTGATGAGAACTGCACTTCGCTGAGTGCAACTGTTTCCACAGCTTGACTAATGTTCTTTTGGCAGCAATCTTACTAAGCAGGCACTACTTCCCTTCTATATTCATAGACGTAGGATCTCAGAAACGCTGACCAGAGCAAAACCGCTCCTCTCTATAGAACTCAAGGTCTCCAGAATTCTCTAGTTTGTATGACCTCTCTGTTATTAGATCACGCTACTTCCTGGTTTGGTTTGGTTTATTGCTATGCCAGGGAACAAATGATCTACTCTCTTTAAATGAAAATTTAAAGAATTAAAACAAGGAAGTTCTATTAAAACTTTGAGCATATTTATATCCAAATAAACAGAGAAATCAGTTTGTTTTTTTTTTAAACAAGGCACACTAAAACAGAGGGCAGGGAGCATTTCTTCAGCTGTGGGACCTCCTTTTTAGGGTCCAGAAGGTACTTTCAACAAGTCAGTATGTGAGCTAGGAAGCCGTCTGTTAGAATGAGACCCATATGAAGTCAGAGTATGTACAGTTGGATGCCGACCTGGGTCAATGCACACAGTGAAAAGAACTCGTGCTGTGCTTGGCAGTCAAACACAAGGTGAACAAACAAAGAAGCCACGTACCTTCCACGTCTGCCCCCAAGCCAAACTAAACACAACGGAGGTGTCCGGGGATTTGCTTACTGTGCAGATAGGAAAGGGTCTTGTCCAACAACACACACTGGCGTTTGGGAACAACTGCTGATCTAATCCTTCCCCACTCTCGCTTGTGGAGTATTTAAGAAGAGGGAAGAGACTTAGCTGGGAAAGTGAGTTCCTGCACTAGGGCATTCTGCTTCCTGTCATTTGCCGGCCACACCTGTATGGAAGGCTCACTACAGCTCACTGCTATCAACCCAGTCAGAAGTTCTTTCCCCTTGCCCTCGTGCTCAAAAGCAGTGCTGTTCAACTCGGAAGCTTCTCAAGTGCTCAGGAGTCCTCTGATCCAAATGTCGGGAGCTGTACTGGTGTAGGACCCCTCCATTTGTACTGAGACATTGTTTTATTTGTAAGAGAGTTAAGAGAAATATATAATTCACCTGGGAGAAAGAAATCAAGATTTTCATTCTTTTTTCCATGTTCTGTAGAAGCCAATGCAAAATCTTATATTCCTGTACATTTATAATTCTGTTGAACATGGAGTGCTACTTACAGACATGGCAAGCATCTTACTGGGAAGACACCACTCCTTTCCCAGCCTCTACACACGAGTCCTAGACCTCTCAGACCACATCACTCCCTAGCACCAAGCAATGTCTTCACTGTACCCTCAGGCCTTCGAGGAGAATGTTGCCTCTAACTGTTGTGGAACAGATACTCGGCATTTGCTATGTGCCAGGTACCGTTTACAGGCTTCAGAGATAGCAACTCATCTGTCATGGCACTTAGTGTCATTCCCATTTTAGAACAGGTAAAATGAGGCACAGAATTTGGAAATTGCTCCAGTGTCCCATTTTTAACCACTAAGTGGAGCTGCACTTCCAATCAGTGCTAAGCTCACATAGGTCCACCTTTCTTAGCCCTTCCTCCCTTCCTCCCTTCCTCCCAGCACCACATTAAGTTTTCAGCATTCTGCATCTCAATTAGTGTAAGAATCTCGTAAGCATTCTTCAAAAATTTCTGCTATTCCCAGGCTGAGCATGGTGGCATATGCCTTTAATCCCAGTACTTGGGAAGTACAGGCAAACGGATGTCTGTGAGTTCGAGACCAGCCTGGTCTATATAACAAGTTCCAGGCCAGCTAGTGAGATCCTGTCTCAAAACAAACAACATACCCCCCTCCCCACCAGCTCTTCCCTACCAAGCCATCCATTCCAATGCTCCCATACTAACTGGCTTATGGTCTTCATAAGATCATTATTGCTTCCTCAATTATAAGTCATTCTTGGAATTTAGAGATCTTCACAATATGGCTTCCACTTAAAACTCCAAATTTTTATTTCCTTAGACTTCAGTCCAAATGGACTGAATTAATAGGAACAAGGCCACAACGGCCCGTATGAACACCTCTGTTCATCTTGTGTGCATCCCCTCCTAGTCAGAATGTCTTCAGTATTGTACGTCCCTATCAGACTCTCACACCTCTATCTGCTCTGAAGGACGATTCTGGTTGTATCTTATTTTGCTTCTACAATACAGCTCTGAGAACCATGATGGTGTTCTATGCATTCAAACTCCTAGAGTGCATGCACATGGTCAATCTGTAATAAAATTCTGTTAAATGAACTGAAAGTACAGGCTGGTTACATTAATTTGCAAGATTAGCAAATGATTAAATGACAAATTATCTCTTAAAGAGGGTGCTCAGAGTTTTAAGAATCTAGTGAATGGCAGTGGCTGAAACATTCTAGAAAAACAATGTAGAAGATGAGATCTTAACCTTTTGTACCAAATGATGAAAAATGTGTCCAGCATAAAAAGGCACAGCACAGACAGACTAGTGGCTCTATGGGCCGTTACCTTGGCAACAGTTTGTTCCGCAATGGTGCTAGGCCGGCGCTGGCGGCCATCAAGTCTCTGCTCCACAGGAAAACTGCTCCTATGTGATTTCAGACGTTCCACCAACAAGAAATAAATGGCAGCAAAGTGATTATAGCTCTTGTTTTGCAAAGACTGAAAGAGAAAACGGGTGTTGAGGGCAAAGAACTATAAAAACCAACTGAGGAATCTATAACTTTTTAAAAGGAAGGGTAAGGTATGTATCCTAAAAATAATATCACGAAACCTCCATCTCTGTCCTGTCTTCTGAGAAGTGAAGAACAGCCTCTGCCACATGTCCCTGCTGCCATGATATTCAGTTCAAGGACACAGGACCAAGTGAGCCCTCCAGACGAATTTCCACAATAATTTTGGCTTGAGCTTTTAGAACTGTTTTTTCTTTTTCTTTTTTAAATTTTCATTTATTTATAAGTGTTTTGTCTACATGTGCATGCTTGGTGCCATAGGAGGCCAGAAGAGGAAGTTGGATCCCCTGGGACTGGAGTTACAGGCAATTGTGAGTCTTGATGTGAGTACTGGGAATTGAACCTGGGTCCTCTGGAAGAGCAGGAAGTGTTCTTTAACTGCTGGGCCACCTCTCTAGCTAGAACTGTATTTTCATTCACTTAATTTTAGATACTAAAGTACTTTTAAAAAATACAGTAGCAAAGCATACTTCACAACAAACCCTTTCTGGAATTCAGACAGGAAGGCATACAATTCAGGTGTCTAGTATTAGACATGGTCCCATCTCACAGCACTCAGTGTAAGGCTGGTCAGCACCTGTGCCCCAAAGTTCTAACTCTAGCTTCAGGCAAAGTTCAAATCACTGACAACTCTGAAGTGAAGGAGCAAAGCCTTTGCAGAGCTTTCTGGTGATTATTTTGGGCTGGAGAATGACATCTGGATGCTAGATGGAGAGACACTGTGTCTGTGTTCTTAGGTAATATTTTCCTCTTGTTTTTGCAGTCCCACCCTTTGGAAACCTTGAAAACAAACTTGCTTCCCAAATGTCTCACATCACTAGCCTGCCAGCTTTCCTGGGATGCCAATGCAACAGAGGAACAACCTCTCTTTTGGCTTCTAATCCCACCTGACAATCCACATGGGTGCTGTATGGGGTAACATGGATCCAGGACACCATCAGGGCAAACAAAAACCCACAGGCCAGAGGGACCTCACAGAAGCTGCCATCCAGGATCTACTCCATGGATAAGCATGGGAAACATCGCTGAGTGCACAATGCACAAAGTGAGACGGCAGGTTTGGTTTTGCTCATGGCTACAACAGGAGACAAGACACAGTCTCCACAAAGGCACCGCTCTGCTTTGGGGGGGCTGCTGTGCAGGTACTGCGTATGTTCTATAGGCATGCTAACTATTAGACAGAAAAAAACCCAAAAAACAGCCGAGAATAAATTTCCAGGTTCAAAGCGTTCTTTGTTCTATAACCATTAATATTTCCAAATCATAAGCTCACTTGCGTCAGCCTGTTTAGTGTCTTTGGTTCTCCTACCCCCCACTGGCTGTCTTTAATCTGATGCTTTCCTATTGGCTCTTGGCTCAGCCCTTAGTCTTTATTCCATATATGTACATTTACAGTCCCTATAAACTAGTTTCATACCAACATGAAATTTCATGTTTCATTTTTGAAGAAACATTGTATTCTTTGGAGATAGGGTCTCACTATGTAACTCTGACTGTCCTTAAACCCACAGAGATCTGCCTGCCTCAGACTGTTGGGATAAAAGGTGCACAACACCATGCCCAGCCTCCTCCATCTTGTATTTTTAAGCTTCAGTCTTGGCCTTTTCTGGATCCTCTAAAAATTCTGTTCTTGGACTTTTTGGCAGAGAGGGTGAAGGGAGGAGTTTCGAGATTGAATAACAGCAACTATAAACAGAGCCTGATGTAATCATCAGGAAACCCTGAGCAGTACACCCAGGCATTGGAATGTGCTGAAAGACTAGGGTGACAGGTGTGAGCCCAGAGCTTCAAGTGACAGATGCAGAAGAACCCTAAAATACCTCTAGACACATCTCCATCATTTTACCTCAATAGTTTTCTGCTGATCAATTCCAAGGCTGTGCATCAATCGCAGAACCTGCTCATTAAATTCTCCAATGGACGGCTCATTTTCTTGTTCTTGTGGATAGAGAATAGGTCTTTGTACAGGAACTTCTATGAGCATCCACTTGTGCTCCTTGATTTGAGCTATGCTTAGCCGTTTGGAAGGATCTAGGACCAACATCCTTCTAATAAGGTGTTCACACTCTGTGGAAAGCACAACGTTAAAAAGTCACATAGATCACCTTCAGGTATACTTGCACCACTCATGTAACTTTGCACAACAATGTTAATCTATGTATTCTTCACTGGAAAGCAGGACCAATGCGCAAATGAATACATGAGGGGTAGACTGGTTAAGTTCGGATGCTGAGCAAACAAACACAGGTGAGTACAAGTCTGTCTGTGTGCGAATAGAGCCTCTCTAGTGTAGTGCATTTTATCTAGTCACGCTTAGATTTCCACCAACGAAAAACAATCCTAAGCTTCATTCTCAGAACAAGTATTATGAACTGATCCTGGTCGTGTCGAGGTATGTTCAGTAAAGGCAGCTGGGAGAGCGCCGTGCTTTTTCAGGGAGCTGCTGCTTTTCTCATCTGTGCTGCCAAGGACTAAGTATGAAGCTCTGCTTCCGTTACACTACATACAATGCAGCTGCAGCTCTGAGTGACAGCAGGCTCTTCACCACCCTCCTCCAACTCAGCCTCCTGCCACTCCCATCCATCAGACCCCTTGCTAAGTGCTTTGTGCAGAGTAATTTCATCATCCTTACAACACCTCCAGGGTAGGAACTATTATTGCTAACACCACTTTACAGATGAGTGAGAACTGCACAGCCAGTGAGTCGTGAACTCACGATTCCAATGAGGCAGTATATCTCCAGAGCCTAGGTTATCTTGCCTTTCCAAGTGCATTAATTACGTCTACTGTTTGCAGGAGTAAGAGAGAAGGATGAAAACTAAAGACACAAATAAGGAGTAAATCAAACTGTTGTCTGTATGACAGCCCAAAATAAGACAGGGATCGTGGCATTTATCAAATTTGAATTGAATTTATCAAAGTCCCATCAGTTGACTTTGAATTTAAAAACTTGTAATTTTGCATATCTATTTCATACATAGAGTAAAATAGTTGTAAGCCTGTATCTATGGAGTCTAAAATAAACCAGGACATTTATAGACCCAAGCTGAATGGGAAGACTTGCTGCTCTTAATCTGGGTAGCTTCTGTTCTCAGTTACAAGGAGGAAGGCTGGAGCTTGTCTGGTCGACATGGAGGGTGCTGCAGAGCCCCATGGTTTTTAAAATGACTCAGTCATTTTCTCTGGTACCCAAACTCTCAGAAGGGATACTTTGGCTAGGACTTCATACAGCACAAACTCTGTAATGCACAACTAATACGATGAACAGTTTGTTACCTTCTGACATGAAATATGGAATCCGGAATCTTCCTTCCAAAACCCTCTGCCTCAAAATAGGGAGAGTTGGTCCATCAAAAGGCAGAGCTCCACAGACAAGGACATAAAGAACAACTCCCATGCTCTAGGGAAGAGAACGATGCAGTCACTTTCAGAGAGAACTTCAAACATTGATTTCCCAAACACTGCCACAGCTCTTAAAGTCACATGGACTCCTGTCGAGAATCCCCATCTCACCTCCTGTGGTGAGAGTAAGCATAATAAATACCAAATGATCTGAATTTTATCATTTTGCTCAACACTTTACTTCAAATCATTGCTGCCAGTATGACAACACTTGTCTCTAGAAATTCTTTCATAGGGAATCCATTTCCAGATGCTCTGACTAATTACAGTCCATTGGATGGGGAGAATATGAAATCTTATTCATATATTGAGTACCAGGAACTTCTAAGGTAGGTCTGAGTACCAGTTATCATGATAGATACATTTAACATATCAAAGCAAAGCAATACCCATATGTCCAGCTGTGGTCCTTCATATTGCTGCCCTTCAAAGACTTCTGGGGCCGCATAAGGGGGGCTGCCACACCATGTTGCCAGCAGTTCACCAGTTTTAAAGAAATTTCCAAAACCGAAATCTATTGGGATAGAAATAAATGTTACTTTCATTTCTGCTCCCAAACTACACTGCATTTCTCAGTAAACAATTTTATAAAGTGGGACTACTATGATCTAATATATAAAGGTGAGGGTAAAATCTACCTTGTAGTATTTCCCTAGTAATTATCACAATGATAAACTAAAATAATGAACATTGCTGAATAAATGCATATGTAAATTGAGTTCTCCACTCAAACAGAACATGTGAGAGATAGGAAGATGACTTTAAACCATGGTTTTTGTTGTTGTTTAGACACAAGATCTCACTGTGTGGCCTGGGCTGGCTTTGAACTCACTCATCATTTTCCTGCCTTGCTTTCCCAAATGCTGGGCTTATCTGTAGATGTGAGCCAATAAACCCAGTTCTTAAACCATGCCTTTTTTTCTTTTTTGGCTGAAAGTTCTATTTGTGTGGACAACCACAATCAAAATACAAAATTTGATTATTGTAGAATGCAAGTTACTTGGTTACTTGATGATTACTAATGGACTTTTAATTCTATAGTCTATAAGAGTTGAATGAGTAAAACCCAACTAAGTAGCAACATATACCAGCTTTTGAGGCAACTGAGAATTTTTAAGTAATAACTCTTTAAACATTGATCTGTATATCCTACTATAGGCAGATATGCATCTGAATATCTCATTATTAACAAGTGATAGCATATGACCTGGCCACGAGCCACCCATCACCACTATCACTTATATGTTCATTTCTAGAATGCAGTGGCATTATACTTCAGAACAATTGTACGCCTTTCCCCTTATAATCTTAGTCACACTGAATCTACAGTTTGGATACCCAGAATGCACTCTGCCAACAATGTACTCGATGCTTTCAATATGCACATGCACACACGTTTTCAGGGTCCTTTGCCACAGATGTTTGTTCACCCTTTTAAAAGACTCAAGAAACAAATTCCTACTGTCGTACAAGTTAGGCCCATACTCTTGCGCTTTGAGTCTTCACACTGAGAGGATCTGCCTCTCTACTAGTATATGCAAGGCACTGCATTCACAGGGGGCTTAAGGGAAGACTCAAAGAAGAGTGGATTCAGTCTCCACTGCTGGAGACTGGCTTTGGGACCAGGGTCAGAACCTGTGAACCTGAGTTTCCCCACCTGTGAAGCTGTAATAACAAACATACCCAGATGGCAGCTGTTAAGAGGGACCAATGTGCTAATGTAAACTCCTGCTTTGTTTGTGCCTTGAGACAACACACATTAGTAACTTAGGGAAATAGTCTCTCAGCCTGCTGCCATAAGACAGGTAGGCATCAGGCAGAGGAATGACTGTAGCCATGTCATAGCTGCTTCATGGAAGAGAATAATAACTACCACGTTAGGGAGAACCAGAACAGATTCAGTTTGTCTCTTTCTAACTCCAGTGTCAGAGGAAAGGTATTTTACTTCTTTGAAGCTTAGGTTTCCAAATGCATACCAGTGAGAATAATCGACCTCCCAGATAAGATGAGATGCAGTGAGGAGTAATGATTAAAGAAATGTCAGCACTGCTTCTGTGAGACCACTGTTATCATTATTGCCTTCCAGAGAAGGTCACGAGGAACGACACAGGAGTAGAAAAACCAGCAGGAGATTAAGGCTCAGGAGAGAAAGACAGTGTATCTGGGAAAAAGCCTTAGTCCATGCCTGTGGGCCATATAAGGACGGGGTGCCAATCATATGCAGCTTTACAATGTAACACCATCCCAGAGATTTTTTTCTTCTGTACTGAACTCAATGACTAGCCACTCCTGCCACCTGATAACTCATGCATAAAGATAGTTCTAATCTTTTAGAAAAACTATATTCTAGAATGAGTTAAGAATTAGATACTTAGCTGGGCGGTGGTGGTGTACACCTTTAATCCCAGCACTAAGGAGGCAGAGCCAAGTCTACAGAGCGAGATCCAGGACAGGCACCAAAACTACATGGAGAGACCCTGTCTCGAAAAACCAAACCAACCAAACAAACAAAAAAAGACTTAGATACTTAAATCTACTTTAAGAGGAAAAGGTTAATTTCTTGTAGAAAGACACAACCAAAGTCTAGAACAGATGATTGGAGAGCCTGAGGTAGGCACAGTGATGAGTGTATTTTAAACCACAATGGCAAGGTGAGTTTTTCAGTATATGTCAACTGAAGATACTCTCCATGATAAAATTTCAACGTCTCAAAGAGCCAGACAAAGTGCTTCATTTGGAACTTCCACACACCCCGGTGACATCATCTCGAAGGAGGGAGGACACAAACCTGTTGGGAAGACAGCTTGCCCTGTGTTCTTAAGGCTATTCGATTGGTACATTTCTTAGCAAGACAGTAAGAACTGAGGAAGAATCACCATGTCTAGGTTGGTCCTGTCCAACATAATTTTTACGGATTGGGCAGATAAAGCATCCTGTTCAGTCACAAGAAGGTGGAATTAAATGGATGCTTATGTTTTCTAGGTATTTGATTCTGAAGAACAATTAGAGCCACATTAAATGGGAGCCAGGCTCACTATGCTATCACAGAACTATACTTGTCCACATCTGAGAACCTTGGCCAGAGCACTTCCAAAATTGTATTTTTGGTAACCTGCTAAGTGTGTTAAGATTTAAATAGAAAAAGTATATATTGTAACTGAAACAGTGTGTACTCAGTGTCAGTGACGGCCTCATGCATGCAAGAAAAGCTACAGGTAATGTCTTCATGTCTTTTAAAGGGGCTTCATCACGTTACATGGTAATCTAAGCTCTTCGAGGAGTCTTTTTTTTTTTAATGTAATTTCTTTTTTGTTAATATTTATTTATTTATTACATATACAGTGTTTTGCCTGCATGTATTCCTGCAGGCCAGAAGAGGGCACCAGATCTCATTACAGATGGTTGTGAGCCACTGTGTGGTTGCTGGGAATTGAACTCAGGACCTCTGGAAGAACAGCCAGTGCTCCTATCCTCTGAGCCATCTCTCCAGCCCATCGAGGAGTCTTTAGTAAAGCAATGTGGAAGACTTACTTCAGGAGAAAGTTAAGCACTTGTGAGAGATGATGTGGCTGGCTATTGCACTGCAGACATGGACCAGAAACCAGGTTTAAATACATCCTTGTGTCCTTCCCTGACACAATGATTGTCGCTATTTGTGACCAAGTTATAACTGCCAGGTTAAAGAAATGGCAAGGAGCCGGGTGGTGGTGGTGGTGGTGTCGGTGTCGGTGTCGGTGTCGGTGGCGGTGGCGGCGTCGGCGTCGGCGTCGGCGTCGGCGCACGCCTTTAATCCCAGCATTTGGGAGGCAGAGGCAGGTGGATCTCAGTGAGTTCAAGGCCAGCCTGGTCTACAAAGTGAGTTCCAGGACAGCCAAGACTGTTACTCAGAGACACCCTGTCTTGAAAAACCAAAAAGAATTGGAAATAAAAAGGCATTTTAAAAAGTCATTTAGCCGGGCGGTGGTGGCGCACGCCTTTAATCCCAGCACTCGGGAGGCAGAGGCAGGCGGATCTTTGTGAGTTCGAGGCCAGCCTGGGCTACCAAGTGAGTTCCAGGAAAGGCGCAAAGCTACACAGAGAAACCCTGTCTCGAAAAAACCAAAAAAAAAAAAAAGTCATTTATATTTCTTCATAGAAATCTGGATACTTTTCTTCATTCATAGCCTATTGCTTTCTGTAAATGGCATACAGTGAATGAGGTAAAGGGTGAGCATGTAGATGAAACAGGAACATTCAGGATTTCTGATTACCATTTACTAAAACAGAATGGACTATACAACTGCCCTTTAGTACCTCTGTGGGTTTGGTACCCACAGTGGGTACCAAAATATGAATGTTCAGGTCCCTTATATAAAATGGGGCAGTATTTGCATACAACCCCCACACCTCCTCCTACACACTTGAAATCATCTCTGGATTATATATGTACCTAATACAGTACAGAGGCAATCTAAATAGTTGCTATATTTAATTGCTTAGGGTATAATGGTAAAACCACCATCACCAAGCAACAACACAACTCGGCACAAGTGTAGCAGAGCTGTAACCTGCCTAGGCCTATCTACATACACCTGTGAGCAATATTTTCCATATGTGCTTGGTTAGATCCCAGGATGTGGGACCTACAGACACAGGGCCCTACTGAGTTCCCATTTCATCATCCTACCCACTTCTCTTATCTCTTCACTACACACATGAATGCTGTATGTGTGTGTTGTGAGCCACTGGAGACAGCCCAGAGCAAAGTCTCACAACTCGGAATAGTTACAGACTCCATCATCACCAGCTCTGGGCAACAAGTAGGGAACAATCATGTGGGCACTGCTCTCTCTGACCCAGACTTAGATTTCAGGCCATGTCAGATCAGAGGATTAAGGGGGAAAATGTTTCCTTTCTAGCATGGCCTCATTTCTATTTTTAAAATTTTATTTCAAAATATTTGTTTGATTATATGTGGAGGCACGTGCATGCCATGGCACAGATGTGGATGTCAGACACAACCTGTTGGACTTTCCTTCTACCGTGTGGATTCCAGGGGTTCAACTCAGGTCATCAGGCTTGTCAGAAAGCCCCATTATCCATGGTGAGCCATCTTGCTGGCCCTAAATCTCACTTTTAAAATGACAAATATAAAATAATATATATTTATGGACTACAATGTGGTATTCTGGTATGTTTGCATTGTTCAATGGCCAAATCTCACTAATTAAATCTATCACCTCATTAATTGCAATTCCTCTGTGATGAAGAATGGTAACCGCTGTATCATTCCCTTGTAAATATTTGACTCTTTGAGCTACAGCAGAATACCACTGTTATTTACTCTGATATTCTAATTGTTCCAGCTTTGGCTAATGCTTATGTCTTTCCAACCTGCTTCATTTAACATGCCTTTTAAAATTTAGTTTTAAATATTTCTGTATCCCCGGACACCAGAAGATTACCCAAGCTCATCTTGTATCTTCTCTGTCCTACCCTTACTACCATTACTTCTCCAAGATGCTATGGTTCTTTTGTTAAATAACAGTATTTAGAAACCTAGATTAGGCCCCAGATCCGTACACTGGAACATTTAAGTATTCTCAGCTACAAGTGAGTAATCCAGGTCAGGTGTGCTTGTTTAAACTGTTCCGTCAAAGCCCTAAGCAGAGTTTAATATAACTTAAAATCAGAGGCAGAGCTGCCCCAAAGCCAGATCAATCCCTACCATTAAACAGAGAAGAAGAATTTTAAACTCATTCTGTGCCAGATGAAGCTGCCTTATCAGGTCTTTAATCACAGCACCTTACCATATGAAGGAGAACAGTTAGGATGTTTATGGAGTTGTGAACTTATGTTCCTTTCAGGAAGCTATATTCATTCTAAGTGCGTGATGGAGCCGGGTGGTGGCAGCAGCACTTGGGAGGCAGAGACAGGAGGATCTCTGTGAGTTCGAGGCCAGCCTGGTCTAAAGAGTGGATTCCAGGACAGCCAGGACTACGAGGAGAAACCCTGTCTCTAAAAACAAACAAAAACAAAAACAAAACAAAACAAAACGAGTGCATGATGGGCTATGCAGACAACTCTCTCTGTCCTTGTCATGATGATGCATGCTTTCCCCTGTGATACTAAGGCAGACTCTCAAGTTTTACTCTCACAATAGCTTCAAGATTTCCCAATACAGCCACACTCACTCACTTGGTTTATATATGGTTTCAATATTTATAAAAGGTAGGATTTGGGCTCGAATCTTTAACCAAAGATCAGTTACTGACACTCATGGGAATCAAGAAGGACTCAAAAGCAGAATCAAAGAACTATCTCTAATGTAACCAGTTACAAGCTACAGGCATCACACATTAGACTATTAGTGTTTTTTGCCCTGTGTTTGAAAGATAAGTGACCTTTATCTTCCTGATAACAAAACCCACTATTACTGTCATCATAAATAACATGAATTACCAGTGCCCAAGCATCATTAGCAAAGGGCCAGTGTCTTAGGCACAAAAGAGTTGTATAAAGAGTAAATAAGCTGTTGTTGATTTTGTTGATTACTGCCCAATGGGTACACCAAGTACAGGAGCGATTTCTCTTGTTCGTTACAGCAACAGTAGCTGGGAACTGCTACAGAGCAGACTCTGAATCAGCAGGGTCTGAGCTTCTGTCCCTCTGGCCAGCTCTGAAGTGACCCATGCGTCTGCGCATCAAGGACTAGAAAGCAAGCAGCACAAGCTGTGCCTAAGGAACTAAGGATGATTAACTGTTGTCAGGATTTACTGTTGCAAAAGAGTAATTACTAAACACACTCAGGGTTTTTTTTTGTAATTAAAGAAAAATTATTAATTTTTTTTAAAGAAGGGAAAAGCAAATAAATGAATAATGAAAAAAACCTATAATTTTTATAGTAAATAATTTCTATGAACCACAACTCAGGCAGTTTTTAATCTCTGTGTTATAATGTCTATTTTATAATTTTACAAAAATTCTTGGGTTGATGAGGTGGCTCTGTGGGAAAAGGATGTTTGATGCCTCTTTATGACCTAAGTCCAATTTCCAGGTGGAAGTTGAGAACTGACTCTTGCAAGTTGTCCTTTGACTCCACACTGGCACACTTACCCTTCCCTTCCCATACATAGCGCACCCCCTCCCAATCAATGTGATTTTAAAAAATAAAAATGATCACCTTGCTGAGAATCAGATGGCTTGAGGGTTAGCTTTTTTTTTTTTTTTTTTTTTGTTTTGTTTTGTTTTGTTTTTCGAGACAGGGTTTCTCTGTGTAGCTTTGCACCTTTCTTAGAACTAACTTGGTAGCCCAGGCTGGCCTCAAACTCACAGAGATCCGCCTGGCTCTGCCTCCCGAGTGCTGGGATGAAAGGTGTGCGCCACCAACGCCCAGCACAGGGTTAGCTTTTCTTAAATGACCGATAGAATTAGGCTGTCTAGCCTGATGAAAGGGTCATTTGTAATGACCATACATAGTAGACTGAAGAAGACAACCCCAAGGAAATGAACACTGGCAAGGAAAGGTAGAGTGACAGGCTGACTCATGGCACCAACTGAAACCCATTCACCAACAATGCATATTTTATTGCCCAACAACAAGAAAAAGCCAGTCGCCTCATCCACCTCCAAACATAGTCACTCTAACAGGAGGCACAGGAATAATCACCGTGGCTGGATGAAATGTTATCCGCAGACCAGTATGAACCATTTAGAACCATCAAACTGTGCCCAGTCAGGGAGTCCAAGTGCTAAGAAACGAGGTGGAGAAAGGATGGGAGGACAGCAGCAGATGGAGGCCTGGAGCACTCCTCCTCCACAGTCCAGGCTTGATGAGCCGAGCCTGCAAAGCAGGACGGATGTCATCAGGCTGCATATGCAAGGCCACTTCCCCATTACATGGTACTGGCAGCAAGAGGAGAGATAATGAATGAATGAAGGTCAACGAATATTTTTCCAATAAATCCCTTTTCACCTCCATCCTTTCTAATTTCTAGGGCACAGGACTGAAACTGTATACACAGAAACCTTATCTCAAGGTCTTCTAGTAAGTGAAAGCTGTAGAAGCAATGGCAGAGGTGCCGAGCTACCAATCAAGTATGAAAAGAAATGTTCTTTTTGAGCTAAAGAGAAGTGACCTGTGACACACAGCTAATTCCATATTACTAATTCCATTTAAGGTTTTGCTCAGCAGAAACATTTTCTCAGATAAATACTTTCAAATGCAAGTGATGGACTTTCCTTGTCCCTTTACTACCTGCACTGACAAGCCTGGAAGGCCAGTGGACTCTATTTAATGTGCTGAAGGAGGTTATCTGCTATCAAAGTTTTACAGCTTTATTTTCAATGGAATCAATTATGCACTGAACACAAACAGCAGCCTCCTTTTACTGAGTGCTTACTTGGTGCCCAGAAATTTAACTAACAATTTATTTTGCAAACACTTGAACAGGACCACGTACCAGGCACAGTTTTAAGTACTCTGCAAATATCAATTCAAGTAACAATCACTGTGAGATATGAACCTGTGCCATTCCCCCTTTACAGATAAGGAAACTGAGAACGGGGTGGTGGTGGGGGTGAGGAAATGTATCCAAGGTCAATAAGCTAGTAAGTGGCCTGCTTATTACCTACTATACTGTATTGCCTCCTTGTCTTAAACAATCATTAATCTCTCCACACTGTCCCTGAAAAACACAGTAATTTCTAATAAACAGAACAGAAGCCCTGGCCTGCAGAAGTTAATTAACCTACTCAAAGTGACAGATGCAAATGGCATCGCCAGAGTCTGTATCTGCACTGCCTGTTACTAGGCTCAACACTCCACACGAAATCTTGATTAAATTGTGGTAATTAAAACGAAGATTTATTTTTATTACTTTTAACTATTGTGCCTGTGTGCATTTGTGCATGCATATGTTGTGCACAGTGCCTACAGAGTCCAGAGGAGGGTGCCGGATCTCTTGGAGTTGTGAGTCACTTTGTGGGTGCTAGGAACGGAACTTGCATCCCTGGAAGAACATTATGAGCTCTTCACTGCTGAGCCGTCTCTACAGCCCTGAGTTGTAGTTATTTTCTGAAAAATCCCTCCAAGTAACTAATATATTTGAATCACCAGGTATTTATTATAAAACTTTCGGGATGTGAAAGTTGGAGAAAAATACTAAAGATAACTCACCTTAACACATCATTAATCATTATAAGCTAAAATAGCCAAGATGTTGAGCCAGAAACAGTGCTACAAGTATGGAACCTCCTGAAAGCCTGTTGCTTTGTTTCAGCCTCTCCCCTCAAATGTCCCACGCTCCTATCACGAAGGTGGAGTCCTCGTGATTGAGACAACCTGAGCACAACTGCGGGTGAAGCCAGGGCTCTGCACCGTTGAGTTATTACTGCAGGAAGCATAAGCTAAAACTTAATCTCAGAGCCATACTTCTGTATTTATGAAAACTAACCAAGATTTATACTTCTGTTTCTGTCTTTTAAATACAGGCACATTTTAAATGAAAATCTGATTTTGATTTGCCTTTTCAACTTCAACATAGGCAGCTTAAAAAGTTCACTTTTAGCAAATTATAGCGATCTTAATAAGCAAAAGAAGCAGGTGAAAAGTTAATACACTGAGCAATAATTCTGTCCTTTTTTTTTCTTTTGAGTTCTTTACATAGAGTCCCACAGGACAAGTGTAGTAGATCTCTTTAAAAGTCAAGAATTCCAAGTTATCAAAAGATTATGTCCTTAAAGGTAAGCAGGGCCATCAAAAGCTGTAAGTTCTATTAAAAAAGGACAAATATTTGGTGGAGGAATCATGTAAAGGACAAGCTTCTAATCTGGTCTATACTTTCTGTCCACCCAGCTCCTGCCAGTGATAGAGTAGTACACCTCAGTCCTCACAAGAGAAGGTTCTTTTCATAAGGGATAGTAATCCAGAGACTACACCTGGTCAACGTGTCCAGCCCTAAGGGGGACAGCTACCCACGCCCCCTCCCTTCAAGGCTCAAGGATCATCCTGGAAGGGAGGAGGGATTGTAAGAGCCAGAAGTAGTGGACCTCTGCGGCCAAACAGTACTTCCTGGGCATGACAGTGCTGTTACACACATGAACTCACAGAGACTATGACTTCTTGTACAAGACCTGGACAAGATCAAGCCATCCAAAATCCCAGCATGCACAGGGGAGGGGACTCATGAAGTTCCACTCCTAGCAGGAGGAGCTATTCCCAAGTGATGGCTGGTGCGGGAGGCGGAGTCAGTTTTCTTCAGGGACATACTATGTTCCAATAGAGGAGCCCGCCTCCCCCCGCCACACACTGGCAGCACTAGTGCTCAGTGTGGAAAAAAGCACATGACACTGGGAGGAAACATGAGTGGTGGGTTTGATGCATCATTTGTATTATGAAATTCTCAAACAGTTACAACTCCTACAAATACTCAAGAGAAGTTCTTTTAAAAACACATCTGAACTTTGTAACACATGGAGTCCTTCATGATCTGTCCCGACTGACCACCTGACCAGCTCAGACTCTTTCTTTCCTATCAGTTTTCACTGGCACTTGGCATAGCTCCCGAGCTAGAGCCTGAAGTACTCTGGAGTTCGAGACTAGTGGAACACAAAATTACCATAGTGATTCCACTTGAGGACTGACACATAATGCTTGGAAAGAACAAAGGAGTGGCCAGAGAGATCTCACTTGGAATTGTAGAGCTGCTGCCGATTACCTGTGTTGCTTTAGCAAGTTATCTGACCTCTTGCATTTGGTTTTCCCATTAAAAAACAAAACAAACACCCTCGTGATAGTTCTGCAGCTTCCAAGTGTGCTGTGAAATGAATGACAAGAACTCAGCAGAGCACTCGAAAATAGCAAGGGCTTAAGTCAATGTTAATCGTCACTATCTGAACCAAAGGGAACAATTCTAGGTACCTGACATTTTACCTGTCTTCTATACAGTTAAGAAAGCTTGAATCTTCCATATTCAAAGGCAAAAATAAAACAGCAAACCCCAACAAAATGCAAACTTAAATGCTATATAACATTAGGCATACTGCACTGACCTACCTATATTTGTGGCAGAATTATAGTAAAAACAGACAACACTTGGTTATAATCTTGAGCAATAGTCTGTATTTTGTATTTACAAGTTTTTTTTTTTTTTTTTTTGTATTTTACTTGGGACATTTACTTTTGTGCTTCTGGTGATGAACACCTTGTAAATCTCAGGGTGCAAACTTAAAGTCTCAATGCTTTCTTCTGCCTAACAAGACTCCTAGGAGCCCTTATGTTAATAAAAAAAATACACAGGTGAAGCTGGAGCTTCTAACTACAGAAAGTTAAAAAGGGAGTGGGGAGAGGGCTTTTCTGTAAAAGGTAATTTTAAGGCAGCTGATACTTAAAAAAATAATCCAGAAGTAAATTAGAGACGGTTATCAAAAAATAACTAAAATGAATGAGACCAAACAGAAAGGCAAACAAACAAACAACAAAAAAGATGATTAAAGTGAGGGAAATACCAGAAATGAAAGTAGTAAACTCAAAAAAAATAAGACATAAACCAACAACCCCTTATGGAAGCACTGTTACCATGCACTGAATTTTTATAACAAAAAGAGACACCTCACCAGTGCAAGTCCCAGGGCTGTTCCATACACTAAATCTCCCTGTGTTCAGCTCTCATGCTCCACACTATAGCCAGAGTTTGCTGATATACAAATTTAATTTTCCCCACTTTACTCAGATACATACTATCAACTTGACTAGCTTGGATTCCCATTAACTAGGAAACAGACTCTCAAATCTCAAATACGGCACTCAAGACCGTTCCTACTCTGTTTGCCTAAGCTGCTCCTCCTCCTCTGCTGCTGCCTTTGCCCATACTAAGCTAAGTAAGATCTTCACCATCCCAGTCTCCATCTGCCCGACTACGGTATCTACTTCTGCATTTTTGGCAAGCAGTTAACTCATCTCTCAAGCATAAGTTCAAACATCTCCTGATCTGGGATGCTTCCCTGGCTCCTCAGGTTGACTGATGTTTCATCACTTATGTTTCTGCTGAAGCTGATATATAGTTATACCCTTGCCACTTTTTTATGTGGTGCAGGGGAACTGAACCCAGGGCCTTGCATATGCCACGTACATGCTCTCTCACTGAGCTCTATATATACACCATTTTTCTGTATGTTTATAACTGAAGGTATAATTAACAAATAAAAAGCATACAATGTGAAGTTCTGATATACATATCACATTTTTAACAGCATAATGCCTGGCATATATTTTACCACATATGAGTGTGTTTTGACTATGTGAGTTAAGAAATTCAATTGTCAACTTTAATCCCAGAATTTGGGAGACAGAGGCTGTGAGTTCAAGGACAGAGTGCTCTACATAGAGAGTTCCAGACTAGTCAAGGCTACATAATATAACACTATCTCAAGAGGCCAAGATGAAAAAAAAGAAAACTCCCATTATAAAATTTGAAATTTGAGCTGGGCGGTGGTGGCACACGCCTTTAATCCCAGCACTCAGGAGGCAGAGGCAGGCGGATCTCTGTGAGTTCGAGGCCAGCTTGGGCTACAGAGTGAGTTCCAGGACAGGCTCCAAAGCTACACAGAGAAACCCTGTCTCGAAAAACCACCACCACCAACAACAACAATTTTTTTTTTTTTTTATAATTGAGCTGGACATGGTGGTACATGCTTGTAATCTCAGAACTTGGGAAGCAAAGGTAGGAGGATCATAAGGTGGACTGGGCTACATAATGTGCTTAAGGCCAGCCTAGGCTATATGAGACCCACCAAACAAACAAACAAAACAAAACAAAACAAAAAAAAAAGAAAACAGAAAAAAGCAACAGAACTCACACATACACAGACATGTGTGCATGATGACTTGTTGTCGTTCTGCTTCCATCCCTTCCTGTGTCTTTTCCGTCTGCATCCCCACTACAGGCCCCAGCATTAGGAGAGGACCAGTTAGAGCACCAGCGACCAGCACTTGTGGCCCGCTCCAGCCTCCCAATCAACCTCACATTTTGACCAACAACCTATTCTACAGAACCTCCTAAGAAACCTGGATGTAACTCAAAGCCCTTAGTCCAGTCCTGCCACTGTATACATTAATAGTGAACATACTTTCTTTCTTATAGTCACACACAGGACTAAGAGGTAAATATGCCTGACCCTGCCTGCAGGGCTTTTTCATACACTCAAGGCAATGGCTCATCTGATCATTTCCCAGGCAGATGCATCCCAGTTACCTGCTATTTTGATATTCATGTTGTTATCCAGCAGGAGATTTTCAGCCTTCAGGTCACGGTGCACAATCTTCCGGTCATGGCAATAATCAACAGCAGACAGAATTTGCCAGAATTTTCTCCTGGCTTCAGATTCATTTAACCGGCCATGATTAGCAAGATAATCTGTAAAAGAAGAGAACATTTAGAATTATTCACCAAAATAAATAACCTCAATATTAGCATTTAAGAAAATTTTGACAAAGTTTTTTTATAATAAAAAATTAATGTTCTAATAACACAAATAATGCTTTCCAAATTTCTTGCCTTTGGAGAAGTAACCTCAACTATATGTCACAGGTTCTATATAAATTCCAAGACCCCCATATCAGATAATAGCAAGGGTGATACAATATCCACACGACATCTCAAACTAAGTTTATTTTATCTGTTTGCCTGTGTACTCTGCTAATTTGCTGAAAACATATTGTTTCTTCACATCATATTTAAATACATAAAACTCTTGCAAGGCAAAGAACATGAATGAATTTTCTTAGAAGGGACATCATAAACATTACTTTCATGTAAGACCTGGAAATAGCTTCAATGATTCAAACTCTAGTCTGTTGAAAGAAACAATCCTGATCTACTCAAAAGCAGACAAATTTGTTTTCTAAATTACAACCATGTCAAATGACTATAAGCCACAGCTGTAAGACAATATACTTTTCAGGATATATTAGCATCTCTGTACAGTGTTACAATCTTTATTAAAGCAGTTTGGCTGAAAATTAATTGTATACCAACTATATACATGACTTCAATAAAGCTAAGTGCTACAACTTGAAGAGCTGAAAGCCTTCCATAATCTTTTTAGAAGGAGAGGATCAACACAAATCTTGAAAAAAAATTACTTAAGTTTTCATAAGTAAAGAGCCGTATTATATAATATATATAATGTATATAATATATTGTCTTAGTTAGGATTATTATTTCTGTGATGAAACACTATGATCAAAAGCAACCTGGGGAAAAAGGGTTTATTTGGCTTACATATCCTGAATCATAATTCACTGAGGGAAACCAAGGCAGGAACTCAAACAGGGCAGGAACCTGGAGGCAGGAGCTGATGCAGAGGCCATGGCAGAGTGCTGCTTACTGGCTTGCTCAGGCCTCTTTCTTATAGCACCCAGGATCACCAAACCAGGGGAGGAACCGTCCACAATGGGTTGGGCCTACCCACATCACTAATTAAGAAAATGCCCTACAATCTTGTCTACAGCCAGATCTTATGGTGGCAACTTCTCAACTGAGGTTCCCTCTCCCCGATGACCATAACTGTGTCATGCTGACATAAATCTAGCCAGCACAGTAATGGCATTCAGCCATCTTCACACATTCCTCTCTGCTCTCATCTATATGGTTATAGGTTGTTGTTGTTTTAAAGCTCATGCCTTTGGCCCATTACCTTCCATACTATGATTGTTTCTTTTTAAAATTTATAAAAGACTTCACAGTTTATGAAGTATAATGATGCCATAGTATTTCACATCCCACAAACCTTTATGGTTATCTTTTTCCAATTCCTACATTATGGGTAAGAAAGCTGAAGAAAAAAAGAATTCAGTGATTTAGCTGAATTTATATAACTTTTAAGTGAATTAGTTGATTAGGACCAGAAACTGGGACTGTATTATTTAATCATCTATAGACTCTTACTGAAATCTTAACTATTCTTTTAGAATCTTGCTCAAATGTCACTTGGCCCTTGGTAGTCTTATATCATTTCAAGTAAAAAGAATTTCTCTTCTCTGAATCTTAGTTACTGTTCTATTTGCTGTGAAGAGACACCATAATCAAGGAAATTTATAAAAGAAAGCATTTAATCGGGAGCTTGCTTATAGTTTCAGAGGGTGAGTCCATGATCATCATGTCAGGAAGCACTGGAACAGGAGCCGAGAGCTCACCTATCTGAACCAGAAGCTCATGGCAGAAAGAGGGAGACTGGGCCTGGCTTGGCCTTTTGAAATCTCAATCCCCACCCCCAGTAAAACACCTCCTCCAACAAGGCTACACCTCCTAATCCTTCCTAAAGTGTCCACCAACTTGGAGCCAAACACTCACACATATGAGCCTATTGGAGTCATTCTCATTCAAACCACCGAAGAACCCCTTATCATATATCATACTCTGAAACACTGTAATTACTCTCAGATACAAAAATATCCCAATGTATACACATGCAACTTTGATGTAACGCAGTGTGCTTTGAAAATACACATACATCTAAGCATTTTGAGAATAGAAATCAAGCTTTTCTCTACTATAATCTCTACAACACTTAGCACTACACAAGACACTATACACATTCAATGAACCTATCAAAATCTTATTATGGTGCTATTATGAATTTTTCCATCAACAATACTGTAAAAGATGTATAGAAACTATAATCTTTAACTCTTCTACACATTATTATTCTACACACTGCAGGCCTTAAATAAAATGGATATTTTATCTATTCTACATTTGCTAGTATCAGAATCTGAAATAGTAGGCTCATAATGCTTCCCTTTGCCTAGACAACAATCATCTACAATTCTGAAGGAAAAGAAAGGATCCCTCAAGAATATAGAGAACTTCTGGTAAAGATCATCAAACTGTCTTTAAGGAGGAGTGTTTCACTTATTCTTTGATTTCCCATATTCTCTATATGTTGTAATTCAAAATTAAAGGACTGAACAAATGTAGGCTTAATCTTTTTAAAGTGACAAGAAAATGCCATAGGTTTATTTCTAAGGAGCACTGCAGTATCTGGTTCTGCTTAGGAGTGCTTTGATTGACTAGTGAGCTCCCGGCGTGAGCTCCTGATCTTTCCATTAAGGATTCTTAGCACTGTCTCGCTTATGATCACAGTTCTAAAATACCAGCACACACTGAAGTCTCACAGGGCTTGATAATCAAAGACTACTGGAAACTGTCCTCAAAGGCTGTTGGGAGCTTGGGGAAGAGGCTGAGCACCTGCACTGTCTTTAGAAAGTGTCCAGGCAATATTGAAGATGAAGGCACAGGAGTCAAAGTCTGAGACCCACAACAATTCAAGGTTTTATCATAACTGGTTATCATCACATGAATCAATGATTTCATACAGAATCAGAATTTGGTTTTTATAATTATTTATTCCTGCCACAATTATTAAATGAAATTTTGTTGGGAAATGTTTCTCAAGAGAGAATTTTCTCTTGTCAATTAGGATTATTTAGATCTTCTAACACTCTCTGAATGGGTCAGAAACGACAGATGATAGATTCTTTTTCAATTAAGTACCAACTTGAGAGTAGAATCTACATGCCTGGTCATTTTATTTAGTATGCCTTTCTCTCCAGTCTTCTAAGAATCACAATGATACCTAGTAGCTGTTGTTTTTTACTCTTTGGTTCTTTACTCTTTTTTTTTTGGAGGGGGGGGAGGGCGCCACACAGCTCCCAAATAAGTACATGAATAAGGCTTATTCTTACTTATAAATGCCCAGCCTGAGCTTGGCTTGTTTCTAGCCAGCTTTTCTTAAACTATCCCGTCTACCTTTTGCTTCTGGGCTTTTACCTTTCTCTATTTCTGTATCTCTTTTCTTTCCTTCTTATTCCATGTCTGGCTATGTGGCTGGCCCCTTCTTTTCTTGCTTCTTGATCTCTCTTGCTTTCCTATCCCTCTTTTTCTCCTTCTATTTATTCTCTCTGCCTGCCAGCCCTGCCTATTCTTTCTCTCACCTGGCTACTGGCTGTTCAGCTCTTTATTAGACCAATCAGGTGATTTAGCAGGCAAAGTAACACAGCTTCACAGAGTTAAACAAGTGCAACATAAAAGAATTCAGCACATCTTTGCATCATTAAGCAAATGTTCCATAGCATAAACAAAATGTAACACATCTTAAACTAATATTCCACAACAATGTCAGGTTTTTATATTCAACTTAACTGTATGTAGCTATTTATTTAATTCTATGTTGTTTAGGTTTTCTTGTCTCTGGCCAGTGAAAATTCCATCACATTGTCCATCATCTCCCCCTGCGACAGGGATCAACCTAAAGTCCAGAGCATCATGTGTGCCAGGCAAGTGACCTACCCCTGAGCTACATTTTCCATCCCCACTTCACTATAGAAAAGTCTACAGCTTGCTGTTTTCTGGCATAATAAGAGTGATTCACATTTATCTCGAATATTTCCTTTCCTGAACCTCAGTCAGTCATTTTTTGAGAGGTATGGTGTTTTTTTTCTGGGAAATCATAATGGTGTGCTTTCTAGTGGTGGGTCAGGAGTCACTTCCATGTCTTTACGAAGACACAGCTAGAGGTAAGGATTTAAAAAGGAAAAAGAAAACATGCATTACTCTGTTTACTGCCATTTCAAAACTAATATTCTAGAAATTACATTTGGTTTGACCATTCATTCATTCATTCATTCATTCATTCATTCATTCATTCATTCATTATTATTTTTTTTCCCAAGAGAGGGTTTCTCTGCATAGCCCGGGCTGTCCTGGAACTTGCTCTGTAGACCAGGCTTGTGTCGAACTTAAGAGATCTACCTGTTTCTGCTTTCTGTATGCTAGGATTAAAGGTATGGGCCACCACCCTGGCTTTTGTTTGTGTTTTTTTAAATGTCATTTTCCTAAAAGACCTTGGTTCTTAATATTCACATAAAATATTTGTTCTATCCTAGAGTAAACATCAAATAATCTCAAAATAGCTATACTAATATTACTACTAACAATAAAATTATTGAAGTTTATAAGCTAATATTTCTGTGAAGTTCTTTTTGGCTTGGGATAACACTGGCTTGCAGTATGGAGTCTAACTACCATGCTTTAAAAGTACTTGAAAGAAAGGTCTGGGAATGTGGTTCAGTGACAGAGCACTTGTCTAGAGCAGGTTTCCATTGCCTGCACTCCCTAAAACACAACATGGTTACTGGAAAAGCTTCTCTAGAACATTTCCAACACGAGAGAAAGACGGCTGTGTATGTTTTCAAGCATTAGAAAATGGCTTCTCTCCAATTTTACTTTGAATATATAAAACATCTGGTACTTAGAGAGGTCAACATTAAAACTAGATGACTCGACATAATCAGAAGTCTTCCATCCTGGTTCCCCTCCTCAGTCTACAGGTAACTTTGGATTTTTGGTTTCTTTTGGTGTTTCATTTTACAATAAAAAAATGCCTGTAATTGTCTTTTCCCACTTTTTACATGAGAACACTTACTTTCCCTTTAGACTTCAAAGGAATCTCCCTTTTCCTTTAGTTTGTTGTAGACATTTCTCATATTTAACAAATTGTGTAAAAACTGAGGGCTCAGACAGGGTGAGATGGCATTTACCTCTGTCTCCAGCTCTTGAAGACAGGATCAGGAAGTAAGTTCAAGGCCAGGCTTGGCTACATAAGATCCTGTCTCAATCTTACCCCAATACTTTCTCAAAAATGAGGGGGAGGGGTGTTCAGGAGCCAAAATCTGTCAGTTGTTGACCATGAAATCTTGAGCAAAAATCAATCAAACTCTATAACCTTCTATTTGCTAATCCAAAAATGGGGATCATAAGAGAATTCTTACAAGGTTATATAAAGGTTAAAAACCAACAACTTTCAATTTAAATGGAGAAAACCATGGTGTAGATTCTGACACACAGATGTCCTCAAAAAAGGTATTACTCCATTGGTGACTTACTATTGTTGTTGCTGTTACACTATCAGGGTTGACTCAGGCTATTTTCCTTTTCTAACTTCCTTTTCTACCCATCTGCCTCTTGTGATGTGGTTTCTAAGCTTCACACCTCACTGACATTGCTTTAGAGTCAAGGGCAACTCCCCTAGGTTAAATCCATTACCCTTTCTCAGTTCTCAACTTTTAAGACCTTTCAATTACATTAACACGTAGCTGGTCTGCAACTTAAACACCTCTCTCCCCCTGTTGGTTCTGTAATTTCTTGGTTGTCCTCCATTTCTTTCACTAACTTGCTCTTACTCCTTTTCACATTACAAGACACTACTATACTCTAGTCTGGGCCTTTACATCTTCCTACCTCCTCCTCCTCCTCTTTTCCCCCCTGGATACAGGGTTTCTCTAAGTAGCCCTGGCTGTCCTGGAACTTGCTCTGTAGACCAAGCTGGCCTGGAATTCACCTGCCTCTGTCCCCTGAGTGCTGAGATAGACACATCCCTATCTCTAACCCAGAAGCTATTTCCAATTGATGACCACTTACAAATGAAAAATTAGTTCTCTCTAACACAAGCCACTTTTAAGGGAGGCCCCAAGCCCAGCAGTGGATAGCCAACACAAAATGAACTCAACAGCATCTCTGGAGATTCTTTGTCTCATAATGTTTTGTTAGGGCATTTTTTTTTCTTTTCTTTTTTCCTTTTTAACCTCATAGGTCCTTTGTTCATGTATTATGGCGTCCAGTTTTGTGTTTTATGGTATTTCTATGTGTGCTAATGTGTGTGTCTCTGTATCTATGTGCTTCTTATGCTTCTTCTTCGGCTCTTTTCTTTGTTTTGTCCTATTCGAATTTCTTTTTTGTTTTATCTTATTTTAATATTATTCCTTAGATGCCTGTTTGTTTTCTAAGGAGAGATAGAAAGGATGTGGATCCAGATGGGAGGGAAAGTGGGGAGGAACTGGGAGGAGTAGGGGAGGGGAAATCATAATCAGAATATATTCTATAAAAAAAGTTATTTTCAGTTAAAAATTAACTCAGATAATTAACTTCTGGTCAGAATTTCTTAACCAACAAATCTGCAAGGATTTCCTATTTCTAGCTACTCAATTTGCAGAGAAACAGTGCTTTAGGAATATGGCGGCAATAAACCCCACAAGGCAATCACATCTGGCTAATTTGTGTTTCTCATGAAAATCTAGAGATGTTATTTTCTCTTTTAAAAAGGATTTACCTGTAATTATGTATATGCTCATATGTGTCTTGTGTGGATTTATGCCGTTTTGAGTGCAGGTGACCACGGAGTCAAGGAGGCGGCACTGGGTCCCTGAAGCTGGAGTGGCAGGCACTTATTAGCTGCCTGATGTAGGTATGGGAACCAAACTCGGGTTTCCTCTTCAAGAACAGTAAGAGAACTGAGCCATCTTTTCCTTATTTTCAATTCCCATAACCACATCTTATATTTTTTCTTAACAGTTATTTTCTTTAATTAGAATTAAGACATTATATAAAATAAAATCCCATTACTATTAAACCAAGACTCCAGTCTATACACTTAGCTCTCACTGGCTCTTACCAATCTTTGATAAAGTGTAAAAATGGAAGGCCTATCAAGTAAAACCCAAAAAGCCATTTAACGTATTAGATGTACTATGTAACATGTGACTTCTAATAGAAGATAACTGAGGTACAGGACCTATGTCGAGTTAGAATAGTCTAGGTTACCTTAATTTTATATATCGGTTTATAAAATAATCTGTAAAATCAAATTACATTCAACTTTAACATTGAGACATTTGTGAATATGAAACTACAGATTATAGACCTCATTTTATTCTGTTTGTTTTTATAAGCACATAATCATTTCAAATTATGTGTTTGACAAAAATTAAGGAAATTGTTGCCTGTGGTATACTCTGGCAATTTAATTGTGTTCAGCAATTTCCCTTCGTTAGGCTGTTCACATCTGTTATTCTTCACTCAGTTCTAACTCTATGGAGTTACTAAAGCAAACTGTTCTAAGAAGTAAAATGAGGTTTTAGTTATCTACTTTGCTTCTTATGCAGATGAGGCTGGCTTTGAACTCCTCTTCCTCCAGAGTGCTGGGATTAAAGATGTGCGCCACCATGCCCATCTAGTTATACACTTTCTAATTTTAAAGGTTATTTACCACTGGCTTCCATGTTCTAGTGTTCAACAACAATTTAAAGCAAATACTCAAATTTTTCTAAAATTATGTATAACTCTTAAACCAAGAAATAACACAACAATAATAGAGATTAAATATAAGCTCAAAGATTTTTTTTTTTTTTGGTTTTTCGAGACAGGGTTTCTCTGTGTAGCTTTGCGCCTTTCCTGGGACTCACTTGGTAGCCCAGGCTGGCCTCGAACTCACAGAGATCTGCCTGGCTCTGCCTCCCGAGTGCTGGGATTAAAGGCGTGCGCCACCACCGCCCGGCATGCTCAAAGATTTTTTAATAAAACATAGGAGTAAAACAACTTTTATGACTTTTTTTAAAGTAAGAAAATCCTCAAACATAACAGAATGAAGTTCTAGGGTCAGCCACATACCTTATTTGAACCCTAGCTCTATGTTCCATACTTTGTGACAGTGGAAATTAATTAGTCCGTGGGTTATCTAGTACTGTTATAAAATTCTGGGTTAAACTGCTCTGCACAGGAATTCTAACTAAATGGAAAGGAACTCAGGGAACGGGTTTTTTTTTTGGGGGGGGGGGACGGGGGTTTGAGACAGGGTTTCTCTGCAGCTTTGGAACCTGTTCTGGAACTCACTCTGTAGACCAGGTTGGCCTCGAACTCACAGAGATCCACCTGCCTCTGCCTCCCAAGTGCTGGGATTAAAGACGTGCGCCGCTGCCACCACCACCTGGGTGGGAATGGGTTTTGATTCCACATCTATCCTGTTTGCTGTGGCTATACATAACACTTTTTTATTTTATTGCAAGACTCTAGCAGTTACCACACAAAATACACATTAGAAAAAAAAATTTCAATTTTGAACTATTTAATAGTAAATGGAGGCCTATAAAGATAAACATGTACAAAGAACATGATAGTGGCCTAGTTTCCAACTACATGGCATAGATAATTTTTGTCTTTTTAAAAAAATTCTTGTGTCTTTTACATCATGCCTTCTGATCTCTCCCCCCACCCCAACCAAATAAAACAAGATAAAATTTAAGAGGAAAAAGGAAAAAATAAAAAAAGAAGGGGAAAATCTCCTCATGGAAGCTGCGGTGTGACACAGTGAGTCACGCAGTAAACCCCTTTATCCATCCATTTTCACACGCAGGTGTTCATCGCAAAGAATCATTGGTTTGGTTTGAGCCCCTGGTCTCTGCTGCACCATCCACACTGGGCCCTCACTGGGACTTTTTCTGGACACCCAGTTGCTGCCCTGTGTCTTGGGGATCCTGCAGTCCTGGGTCCACAGGACTGACACCCTCCCTCCCCCACAAGCCCTATACTGCAGCAGAACACAGACGGAGTGGATGCTGGGGTAGGCCAACACATAAACCTGGTTCTGGGCCTGGATAGTTGCAGGGTTGGTCAGCCCACCAGCTCTCCCCACCAGAGCTGTCCTGGCTAATTCACCCCTGCAATGATGAGCAAGGGGCAGGGCCAGTTCTCAGGCTTTCCCTTCCTCAGGGTTGGTTCTCCCACTCCTACACCTTCAGGGCCAGCTCTAGGCATGGGCACCGCAGTGCTGCAGCTGGTGAGGGGCAGGGCCAGCTCTCCTGCTCTTATGACACCAGGGCCAGCTCTCCCACCTGCCTCAGGTGTTGAAGCGGGGCATCTCTCCCCTGCCCATGCTGCCACAAGACAGATGAGTAATGGAGACAGAGCTCCCATGCTCACACCATCAGAGCTGACTCACCTACACCTCTGCCAACAGGGTCAGCTCTACTGTGCTGCCCAGGTGGGATGCAGGGCCTGCTCTCCCAAGTGTTGAAGCTGGTGTGGGGCAGGGACAGTTCTCCCATCTGCCTCAGGCATTGATGGGGGGAGAATCTCTCCCTCACCCATGGCATAGATATTTTTTAAAAAAAATATTTACATTACTTTAGCAAATCGATCTGAAAATATAATGGCTTCTCCCTCATGACTCAAAGATGCAAACTGAATCACTATGAGGTTAAACTATGAAGTTAAAGAGTAAGAGTCATCAATTTATTCATTTGTTCTACAAATATCTGAATAACTTCTCTTGTCAAAGTACCTGGCACTTTATCTTCATTATACGTCTATGTCAACAGAAAGGAAGACAATAACTACACAAATAAAATGGCAACCACAGAGTACTATAACTATAACCACAGATACAGTGTCCTCAGCTGGAGAGTCTCAGAGGGAGGCCACTCTAGACAGAATGATTGGGAGAGCCTTCTCTAGGAAGTTCCTATTCCGGCCGGCCGGGGAGAGAAGCATGCCAGCATGAGATAGCAGACACATGAAACTCAAAAGAAGGACCAGGCGGCAGGGCACCAAGAGTGAGCAAGGGGGTGGTACAAGATGTGTCTAAGCCTAAGGAGGAACTCAGTATGCAACACTGGGAGATTGGCGGAGGGTTTAAAGTAGTAGGCATGAGACCCAATGCGATTGACATTTTACAAACTGAAAAAGAACCAGAAATAAGCTGAAAAGGTGCAAACATTAAAGAAATGTAAGCAGTCCTGGAGGACTTGATGGCCGATGTGGAGCCACAGGGAATTCAGTAACCAATACATACAGATTTACAGTTCATGTGAGGAAAGAAGTAAAAAGCCCACCAGCACTCCATTCTATCACAGAGGAGCTCTTATCAAGCAATACTGGCTTATAGACAAGATGAGATAGTGTCTGAAACACAGTAAACTCTCACTGTAATTTCAGAGAAATAGCTGGGTATATTTACTGATTCTATGCAGTAAAGTTTCATTATTTTAAAACTGTCTCTTAGGCAGTTATTTTTTTAAAGGTAATTGAATAGTGTGGGAAAGTGCTACATTTCATATTTGATGGTGATGTCATCTCAATGGTATTCAACATTCCAGACAATTCCCCCAAATAGGTATTTTTATCCCACTTATTTTTATCATCTCTATAGGACCTCAACGTCTGTTGTAAATTATTTCTGAGTAATGAATTTGACTGGACTGATAAATGAGTCACTCTAAACTGTACTGATGTGGTGTGCTATTTACTCAACTTATGGTAGTGTTATAATAATATTTATAAATGCAATCTGGTCACACTTCTAACATTTCTTTACACAGATACATACATTCATATAGCTATTCTGATATGCAATTATTTCTTAAGAAGGGAAGAAATGTAGTTCAAATATTATGGTTTATCAAATCATGCAATTTTCAAGAATTAGGATCTAAATGTCAAACCAGGAGAGTAAGATACTGATGAAAGAAACATGTTATTTTAACATTTGATCTCTGTATAAAAGAACATTTAAGTTAGATACATTTTTTAACAGATACGCGTGCACATACCCCGCCCCCCTTACTTTTCACTGAATTAGTCAGGTGAACTGTAAGGATGAGGCCATGTTGGGCTAGTTTATTCAGAAATGTGCACTGGGACGTTAAGATTACAGATGGAGCTGGGCGGAGCAGGAACAGTTTTTCAGCAAAGCAATTGCAAACTAGTTAGCAGAACAGTACAAGAAGGTTCCTGAGTAAAAGCTGATAACAGAAAGTCTAGCCCTGTGGTTTCAAGCAACTTTACCCTCTGCTTTTCATTGGTTTCCAGGTTCAATGGTGGGAAGGGTACAACTTAGTAGGCAGGTTCTGAAGAATAAAGTATGATTCAATTCCAGAAGGAAGATAAAAGACACATGGGTTACTTATGGCTAACATCTAAGCCAGGAGTAATTAAACAGACAGCTTTAAAACACGGTCACTTAATCTTAAAAACACTGGGCTATGTTCTCAGCTCTTGGACAAACCAAATTTTGGAAGCTTCAGTTTCTAAGCATATCTAACTAGCATAACCTATAAGTTTACCTTTAATTCATTATCAGTATTTCAATGTATCTCAGCTTTCTGAAGAAAAAAACCATGGCTTGCAAATTCTCCTTGGTGTGTTTCTATCTCATTGTGTCCCCTATAATTTCTAGCACAACTTCCCCCAGAGTACTTATTTAGTACTGGAAGACATCAGATGTATTGTTGGGACAGCTCTAAAACCACTTTTCATTAAGCAGTGGGACTAAGAGGACAAAATCCTAGGTGGAAAAGACACATTGGTAGAAGCTAGAAGAAAACAGATCAAAAATAAAATAAAATAAAATAAAATAAAATGGCTCCAATTTGGGCAATACTGAAGGATCTAATATAAGAATGGAGCCTGAGCTTTTACTTAGGGTAGCATCAGGAACTAAGATCTGGCATCTCATGAAGCTACCTACTGGAAATGTGTAGAGGGAAAGAAATACAACCAAATGAAAAGAACCTTGAAATGTCTCCTTCTAACAGCAAAGAGGAACTGCTCATGTTTACACAACCTGCTGGTCCTATGACCTTGGTCATGATGATCTTGACTACAGGAACAGATACAATTTTGAACAAGGTTTCCTTTTGCAGCCATTAAAATGTTAATGTTGGCAAAAGGACATGACTTCATAGAATTGAATAGCAATTTATCTTCTGCATTAAGTGATGTCTGTAGGTGATTAAAATGGCTAGTCTTGTAGCACTGTGATATGATGCTGTCCTCTGCAAATGTATTGGGCCACATCCATAGCTATTCTGGGATGCACATGGTCCATAGCTCACAGAGTTGGCACACCCAGTTTAGACAGAGTGTGTCTCACTGTGTGTCCCTAGCTCAGTGTCCTACACCTTGTTGCTTAGTCAGCAGTTCCAAAAGCTTGGGGCCCATCTTTCTAACCAATCTTTTCTGTCTGTTTTTTTCCCCTATAAGAAGCAACAGTAGAATTCACTTTGTATGTTTTGTAGACATCTGCACTTTTTTTCTGAATGAACTTGCAACAGCAAGGGAATACATTTGAGTTTAAAAAAACAAAAAAAAACAAAAAAACCAGTTCCATGGAAACGCCAGTCATTGAGGAAGGGGTGGCCCTTGAGATTGGGGCACTGTTCTGTGTTTGTGAAAGTCCAGTTTTCGGTGTCTGTCACACTACCCTGGCATCGTAGTCCTTCTCTGCATTTTTTTCTTTTTTATTATTTTTTTGAGAATTTCATACAATATATTTTGACTGCTGGGCATGGTGGCGCACGCCTTTAATCCCAACACTTGAGAGGCAGAGGCAGGACGATCTCTGTGAGTTCAATGCCAGCCTGGTCTAAAAATTGAGTTCCAGGACAGCCAGGACTGTTATATAGAGAAACTCTGTCTCAAAAAACCAAAAGCAAACAAACAACAAAACAACAACAAAAAATATATATTTTAATCATATTTTTTCTTCCTCTCCAACTCCTCCCAGACCTCCCTTCCTCCCCTCCTTACGTTCTTCCTCTCTTAGAAAAAAAAAAAAAAATCAAAACCAAACCAAATGTAAACAAAATGCAACCAACCAACCAACCAACCCCAGGGACTCTGGTTTGCCTTGGCAGCTACTCCCAAGCACGGACCCTCTTCATCCTCTTGTTCCTTCCTTTTCTAGAGGGAGATCATTTCATGGTAAATCCAGTTTGTTTTCTAATTTTTATTTAATTAGTTTAATGATGTAATCATTATGAAATGTAAGTTGTAAAATTACAATTCCTTCATAATTTTGACTGTACATATAGAAACCTGACACTCTAAAATTTAATAAATATGGTAGAAATAAGTGCTTTATGAATAAAAAAATTTTGATAGAGTTGAACTTATCTAGGCTAAAGCCTTGGGGAAATCCAAGCTTGCTCTATTTGAAATTTAAAGCCCACCATGCACTGCTACTATTGATAGTTAAAACAGAATACCTAATGCACTATTTAAATATTTTTGGACCATTATGTTTCTATAGAAATAAAGATGTCTATTAACCAAACCAGCTGGAAGAAGTCAGTGAGACATCTCAATGTTTTTGGATTTGATCTGTTGAAAACTAAAGAATTAGGAATTAGTATGGATTTACTATTCATATTCAGTGAGTTTCTGGCTTTATGTTTCCTGAGTAAAAACAACCATTCAGGGGGCTGGAGAGATGGCTAAGTGGTGAAGAGCACTGGCTGCTCTTTCAGAGGACCCGGGTTCAATTCCCAGCACCCACATGGCAGCTCACAACTGTCTGTCACTCCAGTTCCAAGGGATCCAACACCCTCACATGAACATACATGCAAGCAAAACATCAATGAACATAAAGTAAAAATAAATAAATCATTAAAAAATCCTTAAAATCAGTTTAAAAAATGCAATCATGCAGATGCATACAAAGACTAAATTCAGAGTACCTTAAATTACTATAATTCAGTTGCAGTTTGTTTTGTGAATGGAATGAAGTTTTATTAAATGCAGGCAACCCCCATGGAACACACATAAAAGACAGAAAAGATATTTTAATTGCTGAGAATAAGGAGTAAGAGTTGGAAGTGTAGTCTTCTGTCTGTATAGAAGGGAAAATCCAAGATGAGAGGACAGTAGGGGTCAAGGAAATGCTATTCCCAAAGGGCAAACCACAGCAAGGTCTAAATCCTGGGTAAATTACTCTTTGCAGAATGGTAGCTAAGGATTAACAGCTTAATTGCTTGTTAACTAAGAGGGTTTTCAATTCACTTTATTAGAATGTGAGTTTGTGAGTGAGTGAGTGAGTGAGTGAGTGAGTGAGTGAGTGAGTGTATGAAAACATTTCAGATTTTATATAGGAGAAAAAATGAAAAGGTTTTTGTTAAACAATTATAATACTTTTGACAAAACAGCAATTGCATAAAGTAGTATTGCTCTTTTTTTATTTAATGAAACAGGATCTCTCTTACTCTATAGTCCAGATTAGCCTTGAACTCATGATCACTCTCCGCCTCAGCCTCCAAAATTCTGGAATTAGGGGCATGAACAATTGCATCTGGCTTCTATATACTAGTAGTAGAAACATTTTTAGATACAGGTAGATTCTAAGAGAAAGAAATGTACATACATGTACAAATGTATTTTTCTATTGCTTTAAACTCTGACCAGCTTAGTGCTAGCAATAAAAATAAGACTTGGCTTATTTAGTGCTATCAATCAAAATAAGCAGACAGGAAAGAACCATATATGAGTCACAATAAAGGATATACTCAATGGAGTTCTTGCCTGGCAAGCACAAGATCTGACTTGCTTCCCAGCCCTCAACAAAGATAATAATAGAAAATTAACTACAATTCTTGCTCTCTTTCAAGCTTTTACTTTATATATTTATTTCCTTTTTGATCTGCCACCACTTGTTCACTCATTAATATTGGCACCTTGCTAACTATCGTCATCTGCCAGCTACTCACTAAGCGCACACAGACATCTCCTGTACACTTCAAACTGAACACATCCCCACAGAACTCCAGGTCACTGCCCCTGAGCCCGCACCTTCCCTCCCTTTCTGACATAGCCATGCACTACTTTATTTCTAAAGTTAACCACTAGAGTTCTTTTCTCTCTCTCAATCCAACCTATCAGCAAATCCACTCAACTTTAACTTTGACATTTCACCATTATTATTAAATTCCATCAGTCCCTCTCTGGTACAGGCCACCACTTCCTTGCCCAAACTATTGAGATAATTTCTCAGCTAGTTTTCCTAATTTTGCTGGCTCTCAGTCTCCCAGTTTTGATACAACAGCCACAGTGATCCTGTTAGTCTTTGGCTTATGCTCTTCCACTAGCTTACCATACTGGTTGATCACAGTAAAAATCTCTACATGATGCAACACTGAAAATAGCTTAAAATTTGATTTAAAATAGACTAAGTCTCAAAATTATATAAATATAACAAAGTGTGATTAACTTCAGGTCAGACCTAAGATATGTATGCAAATTCATTAATGGTGTTTATTTAAGCCAATCTCTTTGAGGCAGGATTACATTTACAAGTTTGAAAGTGTAAGAGTCTAAGTATGCTCAGTGCAATATTACTCGAAATAATCGAAACCAAGCAATATTCTAAAAATCCATCAGTAAAGGAATGGCATACGAGAGAATTCCATGAAGCTGTTAAAAAGCATGATGTGTATGCATCAGCATGGAAGATTCTCCTATGCCTCTTACGCACCCCCGTTCCCTCTGAATTACCTTCTCATTGAAGCAACTTCTAGTCACCTTTCAAGAAACTGATCCCAGAACATCATCTCATTTAAGAAGCTGTCTACCCTCTGCTAGGAATCAGGTACTTAACATGTTTGTTGAATAGGATAAAGGACAAAATAAACACACACACACATATTAACACTTGCACACAAACATCAGGTGGTGCTGCTGCATGCCTTTAATCCCACTTGCACTTGGGAAGCAGGAGGATCTCTGTGAGTTCAATGCTAGCCTGGTCTACAGAGCTAGTTCTAGGATAGCCAAGGTTACACACAAAAGCCTATCTCAACCCCCATGCCCCCACTCTTTAATTAACTTGAAATTTCATTATGAAAATCACTTGGTCTCTATTTTGTTTTTGCTTTGAATATAATATAATTTATTTGTATGCCGCAGTATCTACTACTGATAAGGAACTACAGCCTCTTCCAGCAATCTTAAACATTATATGGAAATGCACTGCAATAAGGAGGTGGGTTTTTTTCATAGTTTTAATATATAATTAAAACAACTGTCTTAGTCACTGTTCTAGTGCTATGAAGAAACACAATGATCAAATGCAACTCTTATAAAAGAAAGCATTTAATAGGTAGCTTGCTTAGTTTCAGAGGGTTAGTCTATTATCATCAAGGTCGAGAGCATGGTAGCAAGCAGGTAGGCACTGGAGTAGTAGCTGAGGGCTATATCCTGATCCATAGGCAGAGAAAGAAAGACAGGACAGGAGGGAGGGAGAGGGAAAGACTGGACCTGGTGTAGATTTTTGAAACCTTCAAAGCCTACCCCCAGTGACACATTTCCTCCAACAAAGTCACACCTACTCCAAAAAGGCCACACCTCCTCATCCTTTCAAACAGTTCCACTCCCTAGTGACTAAGCATTCAAACATAGAAGCTTTTGGGGGCCATTGTTATTCAAACCACCACAAACAACATACAATTACTTATTTGTGATGATTAATCTTGATTGTCAACTTGGTGGAGTTTATAATCACCATGGAAATGAATCTTTAGGCACATCTTTGGGGGATTATTTAGATTCATTTAATTGAAGTGGGGACCCACTCTTTTTATTTTATTTTATTTTATTTTATTTTATAACACCATTCAGTTCTACATACCAGCCACGGGTTCCCCTATTCTCCCCCCTCCCACGCCCTCCCCTTACCCCCAGCCTACCCCCCATTCCCACCTCCTCCAGGGCAAATCCTCCCCTGAGGACTGCGATCAACCTGGTAGACTCAGTTCAGGCAGGTCCAGTCCCTTCCTCCCAGACTGAGCCAAGTGTCCCTGCATAAGCTCCAGGTTTCAAACAGCCAACTCATGCACAGGATTTGGGGGACCCACTCTTAATGTGGGCAGTGCCATCCTATGGACTGGGGCCATAAATCCCCTTTCTCTTCTCTGTATAAATTCATCCTGTCAGTTCTCTTCCTCTAGAGAAGCCTGGCTAATACAGGACTATGATATTAGACAAAGGGGGAGGGGAGAAGAGACCCACACTAACCTCAATCTTATCAAATACTAAAAAAAAGTTCAAAACCCTGGTGAATATGTATTAAATGAAAAGAACGGCCAACCACCCAGTATTTTTAGAAGGACACTGTTCCAGTCTTTTACATTTAGCGTCCAGATTGGAAGTTGCTATTTACTTGCCTGCTTCCTAGTCCCCATTCCCGCTTGTACCCTAGACTCTGCATCCTGACATGGGCTCTCCTTACTGTGTCACCGTCTTCCCGTGACTATCACTTGCAGTTCCATCAGCACACACTCACACCCAAGACAATTCCTGCCCCTGCTCAGACCACCTGAAAACTTCTGAGGTTTCCCTCTTGATGTCTGATATATGGAGTAAAAATACAAATTTAAGTTCTAGTCCAAACTTTGACCACAAACTGGGTTTACCTCATCATTTTAAAACATATTTTTAATCAAGATAATCAATAGTTATTAATCATTACCATATTGAAAATTTCTATATTTCTCTATTATTTTGTGGTGCTGAGATTAAACTAAAACCTAGGGTCTCATACACACTAGGCTAAATCATTATTCTCTCTAACAAAATCTTTTTCTTGTTTCTAAAATCTGATCTGTGTCATCACACATCTGTAACCTCACACGATCATTTCAGGCACTGCAAATCACTTAGTATTTAGAAAGTTTACTCTATCCCTCTTGTTCTTTCAAACAATATAGAAAGTTCAGCATGGTGGCACACACCAGTGATCCTAACACTCGGAAGGTTGAGCTATCTACTCAGTTCCAGGCCAGTCCAAGCAACAGAGACCTTATCCTTAAACTAAAATAATAAAGTAAAATAAGACCAAATCAAATAGTCTAACAGGATAATGACTGTACTTGCATTCTGTGACAGAGTATTAATATGTCATGATTATTTCTGTCCTGTCAATTTCTGCCCTTGGCTAGTATTACCTCTAGGATTGGCTAACTAGCTTTTCCCTAAAATTTACATTCAAGTTCCCTTTTTAGGCCTAATATGACATTATAAATGCATACTGTTTCAAGAATTTAAAAAAAATTGGTGGTAAAGTTTAAACTGAAACTCCAGAGAGTTATCAGTCTTATGTAAAAACCACGAACAAGTCCTCAAACTGAGAAGAGGTAATAATAAAACATTTAGTATTTAGGTTTTCCTTAGTGTCACAAAAAAAAAAAAAGATTATTAAACTTAGAGGTTAAAAAAAATGAAGGCAACCTACACTTGAAAGAGAAAAGTCTGTTGCTGGCTGCTGTTACCATCAGCATTAAAAGCACACAGTAGTTTAAAAAACAATTTTTGATTATATTTTATTCACTCATTCTGTGCATGTATACATGGCATATTGCATGTGGAGGTCAGGATAACTTATCTTTTACCATCTTCTAGTTTCAAATATTCCTTTTTACCAAAATATAAGGGCTGATTTAAATTAGAGTGTCCCAGCCAGTTGTAGTAGTACACAACTTTAATCTCAGCACTTGGGAGGCAGAGGCAGGCAGATCTCTCTGAGTTGGAGTCCAGCCTGGTCTACAGAGCAAATTCCAGGACAGCCAAGGCCAAACAGAAAAACGCTGTCCCGAAAACCAAAACCAACCAACCAACCAACCAACCAAATAAATAAATTAGAACATCCCTTTTTAACTCCACAAAGACTTCAATTAACTTTTATTTTATTTTATTTTTTTTTTTTTAAATCAAGTTTTTTTTATAGATTTATTTATTTATTATGTACACAGAAGAGGGTCTCATTACAGATGGTTGTGAGCCACCATGTGGGTGCTGGGAATTGAACTCAGGACCTCTGGAAGAGCAGTCGGTGCTCTTAACCTCTGAGCCATCTCTCCAGCCCCAATTAACTTTTATAAAAGGTCATGAACAGAGAACACATCCATCTTCTAGACAGGGCCTTGGGGATGTCTGAAACAAACTCCCACCCCCTTCTGCCATATCACAATTTATTAGGTACTCTGGTGACTAAAACGGTTTTGGACTTGTTCCGTAAGATGAGCTGCAATCTCCAGTGTGCACTCCCTGAAGATCCTCATGTAGTCCGGTGCTAGTGCATGAGAGTCCCTTGAAAAACTAGCTAGGTTTCCTCCAGCATCACACACAAGAGCCTTTACCCTGTCTGCTTCTTGCCAAGAGGGTAACCTCAGTCACAGTTCAAACCAGGCTGTTTGGAACTCTCCAAGGTTCTGACATCTAATGGTGGGCTAGCATCCTCAGAAGCAGCAAAAGAAAAACTGAAGTCCTAAGCAAACAGGAAATCAGTGGTCCTTGGTCATTTCTAAATTTCCATTCTCATGACTCACATTCAGTTACAACCCATCCCTGCTTTATATTTGCCTTATGGGCTCCTGGTGTACACCAAATCCTGTCAAAATACCCTAATCTATTCTTATTTCTCACATCCACTATTTCAGAATTAGAGTTCAATAAGTTTTAGAAGAAAAGTTTAACCTCAATTTGATTGACATAGCAGGGCTACTGCAATTGGAAAAAATAAAATTATAAATTCTTAGGCCTGCTTCTTCCTTCTTAGAAAGTGTACTAAAGGCCCCAAGCTAAGGGAAAGTGGGAAAAGATAAGGATGATGTGATCAGCAGGAGTAACAGTTTTCCCTTTCCTACCTGCCCATCTGAATCCAGGGAGCAGAGAAATAAGAGGCAGTCTACAGTGTCCTGCTTGCTAGTCTATCTGTTTAATAGGAGGTGTGTATGTGGGGGTGAGGATGGAGTTGAAGGTGGAATAATGTATCAAAGAATTGTCAGAATCAACCCCAAAAGAACTCTTGACTTTTATTTTACTCTTCCACACCCCACTCTGCCCAGTACCGAGTTCATGGTGCATCAAAATTTTCCTATGAGGAGACATAGTCAGAAGATGTCATTTTCCCCAAGAAATTTTACAAGTCTTTCAAAAAATAGTTTCACAGAGAAACAAGGAAAGGGCAAGGCTATGAAACTAGCCAGGCACTAAACTGATTAGGAGTTTTTGCACCAACTAGATGGAGGAAGAGATAAATCACTGCATGATGTTTGCTTGGTCCTAGCCTACTTTTCCTCTACCTTCTCGTTGGGGGTTACACAATGGTTCTAGCACAGGATCCACAGTTACAATGTTTGCTTTCAAATTCAACTGCCATCACTGGTTAGCTGTGTGACTGGGCAGGCTACTTTCTTGTGCTGTGGTTTCCACTGCACACTACAGATAACTATTTCAAAAGGTTTTATGGAGAATTAAGTAACTAGGGTTAAACAGTTAAAATAAAACCTAGAGCATAGTGTGATGAGTGCCTATTTACTCTTACATTCAAATTTCACCCTGAAGCTGACTGCTTCCTTCCCCTGCACCACTATTTCCTGAATGCAGGCCACTGACACTTCATGCTTGAATCTTGGCAAATGGCCCTAAACCAGCGGTTTCCAACCTGTAGGTTGAGACCCCTTGTGGAGGGGGGTGTCGAATGGCCCTTTCACAGGGGTTGCCTAAGACCACTGAAAAACACAGATATTTATAGTACGATTCCTAACAGTAGCAAAATTAGCTATGAAGTAGCAATGAAAATAATTTTATGGTTGGGGGAGGTCACCGCAACATAAGGAAGTGTATTAAAGGGTTGCAGCATTAGGAAGGTTGAGAACCACTGCTGTCTCTCTCTCCGTTCCAGCCTGTTTTCCAAACACAAGTCAGAGTGATTACTGAAAATGAAGTGCCACATCATGCACTTCACTGGCTTCCAGCTGCACTCAGCATAAAAAGTTCAAGTCCTTACCATGGTCTACTAGATCCTCCAGGATCTAACTATTGCTCACCCGCAATCCTCCCTCCTTATCTCTTTGGCTACTGCTACTCACTCTGTCATCCTGGGTTCCTACCTCAAAGTCCTTGCTGCTCTCTGTACTTAGAGGCTCGAGGCTCACATTGTTTTCTTCCTTAGAGATTCAAGTCTATAAATCAATTCATCAGAATGTTGCTCTAAGCATCATTATGCAGACCCTACTTTTCTCTTGCTTAATTCCTGTTAGCATTCTTGATCACTTGTCATGTTGTATGTTTGTTTTCTTTTGTCTATCTACCTATCTACATAAACTTCAAGGGATTGACAATAATTTTGAGGAGCTAGGTTTCATCCCCCCCCGCCCCCATCCTTAAGTCTAGAACAGTACTTGGCATACAGTAAAAGTTCAAAAAATATTATAGCTGCTTTCCTGCTGAGCTCCTGGCCTGGTTCCAGAGAGTAGCACCTAGCCCTAATCCATCCTTTGTTGTACCGACACCTTTTGTTTCTCTTTCTCTCTTTTATTATTATTATTATTATTACTATTATTATTTTATTTTACAATACTATTCAGTTCTACATAACAGCCACAGATTCCCTTGTTCTCCCACTTCCTGCCACCCTTCCCTTCCCCCCAGCCCACTCCCCATTCCCATCTCCTCCAGAGCAAGGCCTCCCCCAAGGACTGAGATCGACCTGATAGACTCAGTCCAGGCAGGTCCAGTCCCCTCCTCCCAGATTGAGCCAAGTGTCCCTGCATAAGTCCCAGGTTTCAAACAGCTAACTCATGCAATGAGCCCAGGACCTGGTACCACTGCCTAGATGCCTCCCAAACAGATCAAGCCAATCAACTGCCTCACCTATTCAGAGGGCCTGATCCTGTTGGGGGCCCCCTCAGCCTTTGGTTTATAGTTCATGTGTTTCTATTCATTTGGCTATTTGTCCCTGTGCTTTATCCAACCTTGGTTTCATCAATTCTCGTTCATTCTTTCTCGTTAATTAGACTCCCGGCGCTCCACCTGGGGCCTAGCCATGGATGTCTGCATCCAGATTCCTCAGTCCTTGGATGTTTCTCTTATTGCCCTATGTGAATCTTGTCTGAGAGTCAAGGATCAGAGAGTCTCCCAAGAATCAAGGGCCTATGCAAAACTTGGTTCAGGAAACCCAGAAAACCATGGTACCTGAGAAATCAAGGAATTTGCACTTGGCATTTCATCTCTGGGAGCTGCTTTCAGGTTGCTTTGAAGGTATGGAAATTAATTGGCTAAACTGAAATTAGAGAGAAATAAAAATGCCCTAAGCGAGGGGAGAGTGCTTCAGTCCTTCGAGGCTGGACCCCCCTGCAGCCATGAAAGGCTAAATTCATTCTTAAGATGCCTCTGAGTCTCCTTCCCATGGATCCACGTGAACCCACACACCCGTGCCGTGATACACAGTGACATTTCTCGAATTATTTAATGAATAAATATTTGCTGTTATAGTGCCTAGGACATGCTCTTTACACCATATTATTCTAACTGCTCCCTTTCTTCTGTTTATTGTTCTTCCTACACACATCTACATCCTTTAACTGACACACTGCTTTCATAATGTACTTCTTCTGTTCAAGAACACTGCTCTCTCATCTAAGCAGGCCCTGAGTGTTCTTGGAAGATAGATGCACATGATCTGGGAGATGAATGCAGTTTGGAAAACACAAGATAAAAAGCATCTTTTGTTATTACTAGGGATTTTTCGGTCTTTAATTTACCCATATACAGTGTAATTCTCTACTTTTGATGATAGAATCCTTTTGCAAGGATCAGGTTAAGAACTGGCTGGACGTGGAACACATCATAAATACTAGCTCACAGAAATATCAACTGTCATTTTCAAAAGTGACCATCAGCTGGGAGTGATGGCACACACTTTTAATCCTAGTACTGGGAAGGCAGAGGCAGGCAGCTCTCTCAATTTCAGGTAAGCCTGGCTTACATAGAGAGTTCTAGTTCAGCCAGTGCTATATAGTTATACCCTGCTTCCAAATGAATGAATGAGAAAAAAAAATGTAATCATCAAACCTGGGTGTGCTACAAGAGTATAATCCCAATCTTCAGAGAGCAGAAGCAGACTCACACAAGCTTCAGTCCAGCCTGGGCCACATGAGATCCTTTCCCAAACAAAATAAAAACACAAAAACAAAATAACAATGACAATAAAAACAAAATAAAAAAGAAAGTAACCACTGGGCTCTAGATGAACCCCAAAAGATCTTGGTGTGTAGTAGAATTTCTAAATAGTCTTATTAAATAAGAAACACAGAGCCAAATGCAGAGGTAATAGCCAGAGATCAGAGAACAAGCAAAGAGCCACGACTACCTTATCTTACCACCTGGCTGCCGTCACTTCCCCAGAGAGAGCTTCTTCTTGCTGACCTGCGCTTTTATTGCTTTCCTGTTCCGCCTTCTCGTTGGCTCTAAGCCCAGCCACATGACTTTCTCGTCACTGCCTGTCTATATAGACCTCCAGGTCTCTATGGTTGGCACTGGGATTAAAGGTTCACGTCATCACGCTTGGCTGTGTCCTTGACCATGCAGAGACTCTGCCTGCCATGTGATTGAATTAAGGGCGTGGTTTACCACTGCCTGACTTCTGTTCTTGGCTCGATATGACCTCTGATCTCCAGGCAAACTTTATTTATTAACATACAAATAAAATATCACATTTCAGCACAAACAAAATATCACCACATTGGTGTCCTTCCTGCAGCCTCTACATTTTGTTGCTTCTCCTTCTTACCAACAAGGGTTACTAAGATACCAATTAGGAATGGACTTGCCCAGCATGAGCAATGTCCTGAATTTAATCCCAGGACCACTACCCCTGCCGACACCCCACCTAAAACAAGAAGAAAAAAAAAATTAGGACCAAATTAGAAATGTATTATTACAGTCTTTGAAAAGAGAATTTCTAACCTACTTTAATTTTCCTTTTTCCTTCACAGTTCTTTTTGTTTGTTTCGAGAAGGGGTCTATGTTGCCCCAGAACTTGATATGTAGATGAGGATGGCCTCAAACCTACAGAAACCCCATGCCTCAACCTCCTGAGTGCTGGGAGTAAAGATGTGCACCACTACACCCAGCCCTCCTCCATAGTTTTATTTTTCAATGATGTTGTACTTTGAATATTTTCCTTACATACTATATCAAAGCGATGGGGGTGAATGCAGATACTCAGTACTTTTAGACTCATTCCAATAACCACTGTGCACAAATTTAACATGATACAGACCTTGCGAAAACTTATTCTCCTTTCTAGAAGTTAAAACTCAAAGTCATATTAGATAACATGGATTGGATATTAAATATAGGATGAAGTTTTAGAAAATTATGTCTTAATTCCTACTATTCCCTTGTATGGTATGCTCATTATGAGCAAAGGGCTTTGCATAAATTACAAATTTTGCAAAATTGTCATATGACTGATATTTTTATGTAAAAGAATAAGATGTACTATCACTAAAACCAATGCCTCAGTATGAAAAAAAATCTGTGCAAGAACTGTGTCTTTAAGAATGGGGAAGGAAGATAAGCCAGAAATGGCACATGCCTTTAAACCCAGTACTTGGGAAGCAAATCTCTCTGTATGTTAGAGGCCAGCCTGGTCTACATAACAAATGGTCTAAGCCACTCAGGGCCACACAGTGAGACTCTGCCTCAAAAATTAAAACAAAAAATTCAGAAGCTAGATCTAAAAGAGGCATGTAGCAGACATACTTCAGGGGACCCATACATCCTTCTGGGAGGCCTGCTCGCTGTTCTAAGCAGCTTCAATTTATGCCACATATAAGTCGCGTTAGTCAGCTGCATGAGATTATAACACTTCTGAAGTAACTTGCTTCTGGCCAGCTCTACCCCAGTCTGAGCGACCCCTTGGTGGGAGCATATGGAGGAGGAAGCCGCCCACCTTGTGGCAGCTGAAAATGAAAGAAAGACAGGAGGGGTCTGGTACCCCAACATCCCTTTTCAGGGCATATTCCCAGTAACAGTGGGACCCACACAAAGCCCCATATCGTAACGATTCCAACACCGCTCAATAATCCCAACTCTAGGAACAAAGCCTCTACCACATGAACTTTGAGAGAAGCTTGTCTGAAGCACAGCATATACTACTATGTATTAAATATGTAGTATATGATACGTATGTACACACCTGACCAAATGATAATTATAGCACACTATCTTTTATACTGATGGAACTCTAATTTTCTTCAGGCAACATTCCCACAGTAATTTTCACTTTAAAAGAACACGTTAGTCAGGTGTGGTGTCCCCTGCCTATAATCCAAGCACTAGAAAGGTAGAGTTAGGAAAATCATGAGGTCAGGGTACTCTTAGCTAGATAGTAAGTATGAGGCTGGCCTAGGTTATATGAGGCCCTGGAGAGAGAGAAGGGGAGGAGGGGATAGGATGAAGGAGAGACAAGGAAGGAGATGGAGAAGAGGGGAGAAGGAAAGGAGAGTGGGAGACAGGTAAGGTACATCATTACTACTCCCTTCTTCTTCCCAGCTATGCCTTCCTTCATTTCAGAGGAAATCACGAATTTCCCACAGACGAGCCTGAATAAACCATTCAGGCGCACACACTATTATTCTCTTGCTGGTACTTATGGGCTTCGGAATGCCGCATTTTGGTTTACTCACTCTTCTGTATCAGCCCCATGAATCCAGACATCTCTACTACAAACCCATCAACAAACCTGAGGGGAAATGGGCTCATTTTTAAGAAAGACTTCAGGATCATCTCACTTCTGAGAAAAAGCCAGAGGAATCAATGGCCACTTTCTGCTGTAAGTGCTGTTAGTGGGGACAGTCCACCAAAAGTTACAGGTGACACTGATGGCCAAGTGAGGGATGTAGAATGTGCGTGCGGTTCTTGGGAACACGGCTGAGTCTATTATCAACTAACTCGGAAGGCTGTCCTTCCTAGTGTGGAGATGAGACATTTCCTCACACCTCAGACAGTCTGAGTCAGTTTTTAGTACTTGTAATAAAAAGCTGCTTGATCTGAAGGGATACTGTGAGTTAGATTGAAAAGGGAGTTGTGCTAGGTGGTGGTGGCGCAGGCCTTTAATCCCAGCACTTGGTAGGTACAGGCAGGCAGATCTCTGAGTTCAAGGTCAGCCTGGTCTACAGAGTGAGTTCCAGGACAGCCAGGGCTACACAGAGAAACCCTGTCTTGAAAAACCAAAAAAAAAAAAAAAAAAAAAAAAAGAAAGAAAAGGGAGTTGCATCAGATCTTCTCTGTCGGGAAAATGAGAGACAAAGAGGGAGGCTGCCAGTTCGTTGTAAAAACTGAGCTGACATGGTATATATAAACAGGAACTTGTAAGAGCAGATAGGAAAAAAGCTGGGAGGCAGAGGAGGGACAGAGGACTGTAAATAGCAAGAAACAAGAGGCTGCTCTAAAGAACAGGGCCATTCCTTTAGGAGGGGATTTCATTTGGCTTTCTAATTCCCAGGATGGCTCAGTTAGGCTACCTTGCTTTCCCCTGAATCCCACGGAGATTTCTTGATAAGCCTATACTGTGCACCCCATAAAAAGGCGGTTTTTGGGCAGAGAGTGTTCCATCATTTAGCTAAGCTACATGGGGGGTACAAGGAAAGGAAAAACTACTTAGGCCAAAATTTCAAATGAAAATAGCAATAGCTGAGGGAGATGAAGGATTTAAGAATGGTTTCAATGACAGAAAATATAACAAAGAAGACTATACACATAAATAAAATACAGAAAGATGTGCTTAATTAGTGCAGTACAAATGGACCTTAAAAGCGAATACAACACCAAGTGTCAGAGTGTTCTCATGACAGAAAGGCTTCTGAGCCAGCATTAGAGTTTCAAATGTTTTCCTGCTCAGATTCTGACCTTTCTTTCATTCTCAGGCTTTTAAAGAGAGACACCAGAGCCCGATACTTCTCTCTGCAATCGCTTTCTCATCTCACGTCTCTCTTCTTCACTTCCTCCTCTCCAGGTAAGCTCTGTCAATACTATCCCACATTAGTCTTGAGTAAATTCACTCAGGTTCCTGACAGGGCATCTCTATGGTTTTAGATTTTTCAATTCTAAAACAAATCAATCTTTCTAAAGCAGAACTCAGAACATGTCATGTCTCCATTTAGAAATTTAAGAGCTCTTCCCTGCCTGCCAGATCAAACGCGCACAGGTTACTCCTTAGTCTAGTTAGCATGCAGAGCTCCACTGTCTTCTAGGGCCTTACTCTCCTTTCCTAGTACCTCCTCCTCCTCCCCACCCTCCTGCCCCCGTGTGCTACAGTCAAGCTGAACTGCTTTGTTCTCCAGGTAAACCTCATAACTTTCTATTTCTGTAGTTTTTTCACTCTACCTTCATCTGAAATTGCACCCCACCGTGCAAAATCTAAACTATCTTCATAGGGGTTGCGGAGCAGCTGTATATTCTATTCTGATTAATAAGATCAACATATGAATAGATCAAAAGTAGAAATATGAAAAATCCCTGAACGGTTTCAAATTCTCTAATACTTTACCCAAACAGGAAGAACGTGGCCCCCTAAAAAGGAGTTTACCAAAAAATGTAGCAGCAACCCAAGTCCTATCCAGAGATATATCATACATCAAGCAGAACATGTTTTCAACAGCCTTTCATGTTCCAAATCAAATGCCATCTCATGAAAAAAAAAAAAATCCTGCCTTGCTTTTTAAGTTTGCTTATTGAGACAGGAGTAGGTCTCAGATATTCTAAGATATTTGAAAGCAAAAATCCACACTGAACAAACAACAAATACACCCCCCAAACAACAAAACCTTACTTAAATTGAAGTTCACAACATGAATAACGCTAACAAGTTATAAATACTCAATAAACATTCATAAATGTATTATGAGGCTATTGGCAAACAAAAGGACACTGAGGTCTCCTTTTCTATCTTCAGACTAGACTAAAAAAATCCTTCTCAAGGAATTGCACGCTATAGAGGGCAATCGTGTTAGTGAAGGTGTAAGTGTGCTGTGATTTGGAATTCAAGTCCTACCACTCACTGTGTGCTGGTGCTGGGAGATGGGAGCTTAATGAGATGAGCCCATCACCAGGGCTCCTCTCTTGTGACGGGGACAAAGACCCCTAGGAAAGAGGCTTCCTGTAGCCTTTTGTCTGTGGCCTTTTCTACCTTTTATTATTTGAACACACAAAATTACTTCCCACAGAGTATGAAATGTGCTCCTGAGTAAGTTCTGAACTTAGACTCCCTAGCCTCCAGATATGTGAGAAATAAATTTCTAATCATAAATTACCCACTCAGATATTAAAACAGCAAAAAACAAACTGAGACAGAGTATGAGAACACACATTAAATGTGTTATTACATTAAGAAAAAAATAAAATTTGTGCAGCGGTGGCGCACGCCTTTAATCCCAGCACTTGGAAGGCAGAGCCAGGCGGATCTCTGTGAGTTTAAGGCCAGCCTGGTTTACAGATCGAGATGATCCAGGACAGGCACCAAAACTACATGGAGAAACCCTGTCTTGAAAAACCAAAGAGAGAGAGAGAGAGAGAGAGAGAGAGAGAGAGAGAGAGAGAGAGAGAGAGAGAGAGAGAGAGAGAGAGAGAGAGAGAGAGAGAGAGAGAAGCTTCTGAGATAAGTTAGAAAACTGAATGGGAATTGGGCAATTAGTTTATTAGCAACTAAAATTTTAACTTCATATCATGAGTTGTTTTATTTGGAATGCAAAGTAACTGACAGTAAATATCATATATTATATGGAAACAAAAACATGAAACAAAAATGCAGAGGGAATTCAGCATAATTAGCAAGAGCATTTCAGAAACAAACTGAATGGGCCATTCTGCATGATGAATTGCTGCTCCTGTTTCTTTCCACTAACCTCCAGGAGGTTCTCCAAAAAGATCTTACACCAGTTATTTCAGAGTGCAGAGGAGGAACTAGTGAGTTGTGTATCTATGCATGGGTAATGAATAACAAACTAGCCTGAAGTGACCTAAGAACCAGGACACTAGTGCCCCTATGTTAGGGCCTTATTTGCAATCTGAACAAAATTATCTTCATATGAGTATGTTTAGGGCATTGACACTTCTTGGTAAGTTAAGAAGTTACATACTCTCATCCTAGCACTCAGAGGGCAGAGGTAGGAGGATCTCTGAGTTCAAAGTCCAGCCTGGTCTACCGAGGGAATTCCAGGCCAGCCATGGACACTCAGAGAAACAATGTCTTGAAAAACAAAACAAAACAAAAAAGAAATGTCATACTCTCTAGAGCCATTAGCAACAGGGAAATAGTTAAAATCAATATAAACATAAAACAGACTTGGTCAAGTAAGTCTGTTTTAGTTCAAATCAGTACTTATTAATGTTAAAGAATCAATTCTCTCAATCACTTAATAAACAAAGTGGTCTAAGCACTCTGACAGGTACTGAAGACAAATTACAAGCAAGAAATACTCTTTGGCCTTAAGGAGTTCAGTTTGACAGCAAGTACAGCTTGGAGAGGTATGTACAGGCCATACGAGCACAGAGATGAGAACTCCACCTAGTGTGTGTAAAGAGAGGCCTCACAGGCCACTGTTCCTTCCGAGCTTAGAGTGCTAACATTACTCCATAGAATGAATCTCTTATTGCTGTTCCGTCAATAACATCTTGACTACTGCCCCTGTCATTGCCAAAAGCCTATATAGAAAGCCAAAATGAAGCACATTCTCCACACAGAGCATTCGTTAATACAAATTTAAGGCAGTTTGGCACTGCATGTCTGAAATACTAGCACTGAGAAGGCTAAGGCTAAGTACAAGGCCAACTAAGGCTCGAGACATTTTAGACTATATAGTGAGACTCTGCTTTCTGAAAATCAAGAAACATTTGGTTAAAAATTAATTCTCTAGTGTCATTTACCTATATTTGAAGGATCCACTGACAGATGTTATTAATGCATTATAGAATAATGCTTCATGTATTCTGATTTCTTGATTTCTCTCAAAGGAATGACTGTATGTATTCTGAAATCAGATTTCATACTCAGATTATCTTCTGAACTATTTACCTCTCCAGTGAAAAAGAAAACAAGCCCCAACCTTGGGGGCTTCACTTCATGTTTAACAGGCATATTCTACACAAAGCGTTTACACAATGCTCCTCTACAAGTATGGAGCTGATGGATATACAGATTCTTAATAAGACACAACAGATGGACATGGTGAGCGAAACATGGTGAAGACTGAGGAGAAGAGGCAGTTGATGACAAGCAGAAAACCGCACAATTCTCACTTGCATTTATGTGTGGGAAACTAATTAAAAGCTACTTAAGATGCCTGTCTTAGAGCTGTACAGCAATGCTTTGAAAAGTCACTTGTACTTATTGAACCATGAGCATATTAAAAATTTACCTTAATTTGAAATGTCATAATTGGGTATTTAGATATCGAGAACTATAAGCAATCAGGGTTTGTTTAGTTCTCACAACTGAGTCATTGGAAATAAGTAAGGAAAGAGGCAGGTCATCAATACCTATTTGACCCAACAATCTGACGGTGTCCATGTGCTGTTTGAATCAAGATCTTGGAGTGTTTTAAAGTGCAAAGATTAAAAACCTCCAGCAAAAGAAAAAAAAAAAAAGATCAAATAACAATTAGCTATGGTAAGTAAATTAAAAATTCTGCAGAGAAAAGGAAATCAGCCACTCAATTCCTGTGGAATTTTTCTGTTTGTTGGTACAATTGATTGACCAGCTTGATAGAGATTCTGAGAGCTTTTTGTCCTGTTCAAATGCAATGATGTTATGTTGAAAGCTGAAATATACTGCAGGAATTCATTGAGAGTCACAAGATCACTACTATGTTACACAACAGAAAAATATTTACTAACAAACTTTATCATAATCATGTTCTACCTAAACAACCTCTATTTTTACTTTCCTCATAGTATTTTTTTATTCAAAACCTTAATGATGGATCCCATCTTAAAATTGGTTCTCAAATTCTAAGTCACATACACGCAAGTCCCAAAGAATGGCCAGCCAATAAAATGCAATAAGCACGAGGACTTCAAAGAGGTATACACACTATAAAAATTTAGGTAACTTTCAAGAGAGTGGACAGACTGAGAAGGGAAGGGCAGTTCACAACATGGACCATGATGGCCAGGCTGTCAGTCTGCCTAGGAAGCACTCTACCCACTTTCTTTTTTTTTTTTTTTTTGGTTTTTCGAGACAGGGTTTCTCTGTGTAGCTTTGCGCCTTTCCTGGGACTCACTTGGTAGTCCAGGCTGGCCTCGAACTCACAGAGATCCACCTGGCTCTGCCTCCCGAGTGCTGGGATTAAAGGCGTGCGCCACCACCGCCCGGCTTCTACCCACTTTCTTAATTCAAGAGTTTTAAGGGAGAAAACCAGAATTGGCTATTTATCAAAGATTTGTATGTCCTAAAGACTGATGGACTAGGAGATGATATATCCAGACAAGAATAGAATATCCAGTATGCAGGGCACAATTTAGTTAAAGAAAGAGAAGTAGTTGAAACATGATATTTCAGCATTATGATACAGATGTGAACAAGGCTGTCAGATCAGGGACAAGCAGCCTCTCACCCTGCTCCATCTATCTGGAACTAACTTCCTTTTGGAAACCTTCCTAATCCTAAATTCAGTCTTCAGAGCCCTCTCACTCTCCATTGCAACTAAAAATATTACCCAATAATGCACGTATTACCAGCCTTTGTAAAACTTACATATCCAGGGCCTCCATCCTTCTACTCAGCTGCCATTAATTTTCTTTATACACTCAAATTAGGTAGCAGTTGCATAGTACACTGTTCTTACATTTCAGTGTCCTTAAGAAAACTTTGGGAAGTATTTGAAATGCAGAGCCCTGGATCCTATTATACCCAAGGAATCTGAGCCGGTGGGTTTATTATGGGAACTTAGGGTGTTTTTCGGTTACTCACTGTAATTTCAGTGTTTAGAAACTTACAAAGCACACTTTGAGAAACACTACCATAAAGGTTAAAAGCACATTTATCTATCTATCTAAAACAATATACACTGGTTAAATTTGTTTAAAATTACTTTTATTAACTGTGTCAATTAACCAATTTATTTTGTCATTCTTTGTCTATATGAGTATACTAATAAAACATCTACCTGAAAGAAGTTTAAATGATAGGCATGCAAACTGATTAGAGTACCTAGCACATGGTATTTAGTCAATAAACAATTATCTACTACTTTTATTATTATTAACAACAATTTTAAAATTATACTTCCTACCTAAGGCCATTCTGAATCTAGTGGTTTCTGTTTCTTAAAGAACTAACATTAATCAGATACCCAATTACATGAATTCATGTTACTTTCATTCATATCTACATGATTCTTATTTTTTATAACTTGCTTTAAAATGGAGTGATGTTAAAATGGAGCAGCAAGATGATATTAACAACACAGTGTCTATCACCAGAGCTCTTGGCATAACTGCCAATGGAATGATTTGATCTTGGTGTTCTACCAACTTCTGCCATACCATACCCGCCACCCCATCCCTGAACATATGCTGTGACTGTTCCAATAGAATGCAAAGATGTTAAAAATCAGAAGTGATCAATTTTTGTCCTAACTCTTCGAACCACCAATTTCCCACAGCTGCAGTGTATAGAATAACAAGGTTTAAAGTAACATACAACACACACACACAAAGTTGTTTTAAACCACTATTAATTATGTTTCTTGACAAATGTACAGATGGATATACACTTGTATACAGGCATGTGTTATTTTCTCCTCTTATTTCTATATGTTTTGGGGGTTGCCCTTAATAAATCTGATAAACTCTCAAAGGAAGCACAAGATATACTGATGTAGGATCTTCAGCTCAGCCATGTGGTTAGGAAGGACACATATTTGTATAAGGAGCTGCTCCTTGGACAGCTTATATTATACTTGTATAACATTTGTACAAAGCTTCTAGAGTGGAAAATTACTTCCACTAGGATCACCAATCCACAAAAATGAAAGCTACTGAGCCTAAAAAGTAATCTTGGCCAGGGTAATATATTTGACATTGGCAAAGCAAAACAAAACAAAACAAACACAAACAAACAAACAAAACAAAAAACACTACAACTCACATCATACTGATATAAATTAATGAAAATGAAGTACCTGTCAGAGTGTAGGTATTCAGTTTATCTTTGATAAATGAACAAATGTACAAACAATGGTTATCTTCATATGCATGTAGTATATTAATTTACCTTTAAAAAAAAATCACTAAAATCTGGGCATTGGGGAGGTAGCTCTGTCAGTAAAGTGTTTGCGATGTGTGGTGGTTTGAATAAGAAGCATCCCCAACGGTCCCAGACATCTGAACACTTGGTCCCTAGTTGGTGGGCCACTATGCAAACAACTCAAATTTAAACTATCTTCATTTATCAAAGAATAATCTTCCTTCCTTCCTTCCTTCCTTCCTTCCTTCCTTCCTTCCTTCCTTCCTTCCTTCCTTCCTTCCTTCCTTCCTTCCTTCCTTCCTCTCTCCCTCCTTCCCTCCCTCCCTCCCTCCCTCTCTTTTTTTTTTGTCTTTTGAGACAAGGTTTCTCTGTATAGCTTTGCACCTTTCCTGGAACTCACTCTGTAGCCCAGGCTGGCCTTGAACTCACAGAGATCTGCCTGCCTCTGCCTCCCGAGTGCTGGGATTAAAGGCGTGCGCCACCACCGCCTGGCGAATAATCTTTCTTACACATGCAAATATTTCAGCTAGGAATATGTAGCTTGAGGAAACCGAGTAATGCAGACCTAACTTAACTTCTGGCATGTTCTTAAAAGACCAGAGACCAAGTAAAGGCAGCAAAAATCACTTTATTTTCATGTATTCAGAATTAGGAAACACAACATTACCTCTACAGTGAAACTCACAACACTATTCCTAGAAAATCCTTGCTGGCTAAGACTAGCCATATTATTAGGACTTTCAGCGTAAACATGAAAGTGAATTTTAGCTCTATTGACTAGCACCTTGATTCAAGGTTTCTAAAAATTTTTTCATTTACCTTATGTAATTGAAATATAATATGAAAATCAGTTTTCATATTTTAAGCATAAATTAACTTGGAAAAACCAAGCAAACAACACGATCATTCAAAAATTATATTCTGATGTTTTAATTATCAGATACTAAGGAAAAATACAAGAGGTTAAAAATGATTGTTTTAGAAGAGTAATAAAATGTGGTATTTTTATATATACATGCCCAGCCTTTATTTCCTCCAAACTACTAATTATAATATTTTATAACTGCACTAAAGCATTTTGCCATCACAGTTCCTTCAATGGATAAACAGCAAGTATTTAAATAATAGTAAGCAAAGAAGCATCTGTGCTCTTTAGGGAAAATGCATTCTGGGGGCATGCGGAGTGAGAGGGGGCAGCTGTGCGCTGTGCCCCCTCCCTTCCACCTTTACATGGCTCCCAGAGTGACACGCAGATGACCTGCTGAGTCACCTCACTGGCCCAGAAATATGTTTTCAAAATCTTTTCCTTACTGACTTTCAATGAAGAGGATGAAATTCTTTTCTTTCCTAGGCTTTAAAGAACAACCAGCAGAATTTATAATTTGCTGCCAATTACATTCGTGTTTTCCTCTAAAAATCGTGTTTTCTTCTGCTTTTAAAGAAAGTTTATAACAGATGGTTTAGTCAAGTTACAAATTGAAAATTAATTGCTTGAAAAAGATAATTAATTGCTAAAGCAAAGATCTGAAATGTAACTAAACTAAGGATATTAAGCTATAATTTTAGCTCTTTAACATAGTCACAAAAGGAACATATAACTATTAACCCAGTGTTTTCTTGGGATTATCTATACATTTAAAAATCACTGAATGTTCTGGACTACTGGCAATGTTGGGAAGATACTACATTTGTGTGTAACTCAATGTGTGTTTGCTAGCACGTTACTACACTATACTTTTCTGTATCTTTTCATCCCCTAGATCTAGATAGATGTGCAAACACGTCTATGAGTGCTGTGGGACAACTTAAAAAAGTGTGAAAGCGCTATTCTGGAGAAATGGTAGTGTTAGCCTCAAGAGAGGTTGAAAACAGCACTAGTGAAATCATTCCCACCATCAACTTGACATTGCTACCACCATCTGTGCTCTGAATGAAAACAGTAACAGGACAGACCTACAACAGCATCATGTACCACCATTTATAAAATGATCTGATTACATTATCTTGCACAATCCTTATGAGTGAATGAATGCTCATTCCTTGGATTATGTCAGCAAATGAATATTATTAATCCCAAGTATACAAGTACATAAGTGAACTGAGATAGTTACAAGGACCCCTCAGTGTCTTATTGAGTAACTCTGCCACAACAGTACCACAAATGTCATGGATTCTTATCATTTTACTTAGTTATGTCCACTTGTAAACAAATTGTTACCTATGCTAGGGAAAATAATCACCATGTACTTGTAATAGCAATGCATCATTTTAGAGCACAATGGTCACCAAGCAGTGCACAGTGTTTGATTAGCAGATTCAAAGTCAGAGTATAGACAGATACAGGGAATATGTGCAAGGATCAACAAAATGCTGCACTCCCAGATGGAGAGACAAATGCGCAGAAGAAGAATGAAACTATGTGACACTCCCCTAAGCAGCCTGAAATATAATAGGCGCTACCACAGTGGGGATGACAAGCTACATAACGTATCAATTATAAAATATGTAGAGCCTGACAATTTAGCAAAGAGTAAAAAAGTATTCATTTTTGTTAACAATTCAAAAACACACTGACTGGGAGGCCATAATTGGAAAACAGACATATATTTCAGTAATAAGATACAGTTGCCACAGTCTCCTGTCTGTCTGGACCATTTCCAAAAAAAAATCTACACTCTAAAGTATCTCTAAACTGAACTGTAGAACTGTCTCACTTTCCCCAAATAACAACTTATTTTTTTTCTAAAAGTAAAAGCCACAAATACCTATGGCAAAGAATTTAAGAACAGAAATACCCAATGTAAAAACAAAAGTCCGCAGTCCCAGTGCTCAGACAACCAACTATAGCTCTTGATTCCAAATTTTGGCCCATGTTGATAAGAAAAAATTTATATATAAATAAATAAATATAACATTTTATGTATAAGCATATTTATAGTATAAAATATTCTAAATTGTAAAGGTTTATATGTCTTCTACCAAAACAAAATTCCAATATGGAAATGCCTATTCCTCTATGTTCTCAATGTGACATATTAGAAAGTGGGTCCTTCTGAGAGGTGAGTAGGTCATAAAAACATGATTGAAGGCTTAGTCCCAATATAAATAGAACCCAGAGAGCTACCTCCCCTTTCTACCATGTGAGCATACACTGAGAAGATAATCTGTGAGGTAGCAGCCCTTATCAATGCCACAGGCACCTTAACTTTGGATTTAGCAGCTCTAGAACTATGATGAAATGTATTTCCATTGTTTATACTAGCCAGTCTAAGGCATTTTGTTATGTAGCACGAAAGAATTATAAACTGCTTTAAGTAAACTGTATTAAATACTAACAATATATATTTAAACCACAAATGCAATTACACTATACATATGATTCTAGAACTTACTTTTTAGATTTCTTAGCCATTTATCCTTTAAAAATTTTAAATATCCTAAAACCCACCAAGCCCATTTCCATTTTTTATTCCTCTCCACTCATTCATTTATATATTTTCCATTAAAAATAGTGGTATAGAGAGCTTGTAAGTGCATCAATTAACAAAGAGACATGAGATTTACAAAGCAAATTCTTCATACAGTGTGGAAGTAAAACCTCATGACAGTTTGAGTCTTTCAGTTTTCCCGTCTTCACCTTCTGCCACGTGAGACATATTGTACATTTAAATATATATGTTTGGAAGTAAACTAACAGGTGAAGGTGTTAGTTTCATTACAAGCAAATTTGAGCTAAGTAGAAATGCTGAGAGGAGTCACTTAGGAAATGAGATACATGCTGCCAATATGTTTGAGAGATTTTTTTTTTTTACTTCCTTTGGGAAAACAAAGATTTTTCTGAGTTTATCTGATATTGTAACAGACATCAAATACATTGTCTTATTATAATGCCAAAAGTTTTCTATTTTTTTATCTTCAAGATAGTACCTAATCCTTCAAATCAATAAATACTAATATTAAAAATTAATAGCTTTCAGATAATTACTGAGAAATAATGTATTCAAAGACCTGTAAAGATTGTCTGACTACTCTATATTTTAAAACATAAAACCCTTAAACAGCAAAAGCAATTCCACTCAGCCATTCAGTTACTGAGCTTGTATTACAGGCCATACACTTACTGGTATCGAGGATACAAGACAGAGAGGGACAGATCCTGGAGAGATCACTCTGCAGCAGGAGGAAAAATCAACTTACGTTATAAGCAGATGTCAGGAGGACAGCGTCAATGAAGAAAGCCTTTTTAACTAAGGGACAGATTCGGCTTTAAAAATCAAATGAAATGTGAATGGAAAATGAGGGGTTTTGCCTGGTAAAAATGGGATTGAGGGAATTCTCTCCAGCTGTGAAAATAAATATGTCTATTTGGTTTCTATGTCCAATTCCACACACAGATCTAAAGACTCCTGGAACTCCTGCATGACAGCAGTATCTTCCTTTCAACCATACAGAGTGTATGCTAATGAGGTGACTCTGGTCAGTTTCTAGAGATCTTCAAGATGAAGCCACCTGTCACAGGAATCAACTAAGATTAGCTAAATTAGAACTTCAGCCCTACCTCCAGGTCTGAAGAGGAGGGAAGAGGGGTTGGCAATTGAGTTAATCATAATGGCCAATAACTTCATCTATTGTCTTACATAACAGAACTTTTCTAAAAACACATGTCTGGGCAGATAGGGTTCTAAGTTGGTGAACACACTAGAGTAACACATGACCTACCCATTTACCCAGGCCTAGACACCTTTTTCATTTGGGTCCATCAACTGTACCCTTTATAACAAATCAAGAAACACAAGCAAACTATTTTGTCATATTCTATGAGCCAATCTAACCAATTATAAAACCCAAAGACTTGTGACAAGTCCTGAGCTTGCATGAAGTGGACAGACATTCAGATAATGTCTCCTTCCTTATGACTGTGCTGCAAGGGAAGACAATCTTGTGGGTAAGCCCTTCTTCAACCTGCAGAGTCTGATGTCAGCTAATTCTGGGCAGAAGAATTAAAGGAGAGTCAGCTAGTGTTGAAGAACTGACCAGTGTAGGGGGGAATGTCATCACTTCACTGTGAGAAGCTGGAAAAACCAGACAGAAGGGTAATTATACAGATACATGATTATATGGAGAGCAGTAGAGCATTCAAATTGACTTTCAGAAAGAAAAAGATTAACATTTACTAAGTACAAAGTTCTGTTGTATTATTTATTCATCCCAGACACCAATCATTATACAAACGAGAATCTGAGATTTTGAGAAGTTAAATAACTTCCTAAGTTACTTATTGTTCAAAGACAAAATTAACAAATCTAGCTTTGCAGATCTTAATTGGCTTTATTTGCAATTCTAGAATTGGTTAGCAGTCTGGATCCAAAATGGTTTAGAAAACTCCTGCTCTACCACATGGGCAGGTTATATTTATAGCTAAGAGACGGAAGTGACCTACAGAAGACAGAGGTGACGAGACACGAGGCTGGAGGGTACAGCTTGAGTCTGTCTTATTAGAACATGGGAGAACAGACAGAAGGCCTGAATAAAGCCTTCAGCTTCACTTGCTCCTAATTACCTGCCTTTATCACTAATTCTGCAGGACAAGACTAAGCAGTGACACTTCCGCTGGTTCACTATAGATAGCACCTCTGACACCTGGGTCATGGTAACTGTAGTTGGAGTTTTCTCCAGTCCCGCTCGGGCAGAGGTCAGGACAAATCTCTCTCACCCGCCAATCCCACAGCCACTTGGACCCAAGCAAACATACAGAGACTTATATTACGTATGGCCATGGCAGGCTTCTTTCTATCTAGTTCTTATATTTTCAATTAACCCATTTCTATAAATCTATACCTTGCCACGTGGCTAGTGGCTGCTTACCGGTACTTTATATCTACTTCTCATCGTCTCCTGACTCAGGCTTCTCCTTCCCAGAATTCTCCTCCCTGCTTGTCCCGCCTATACTTCCTGCCTGGCTACTGGCCAATCAGCATTTTATTTATCAATCAATCAGAGCAACACATTCACAGCATCCCCAGCAGGTAACAGTATTCTAAATTGGTTTTCAGGAACTTGGAAGCTGCTCTTGTCTAACCCAAACCATACTAAGATGATTGACTCTTCACCTGGGCCCCAAACATGTGAGTAACTTTTTGACACCAGAGGCCTTAAACACTACCTTGAAATCAGGATAATGATGCCATTTTCTGAACACATGTCCAATGAAGAGCCATTTAGTTTGATTATGCATGTACAGATATCCATTCCTTCACTCTTCTCCATTCTCTCCAATCACCTTTTCCCATATCCTAGACCATCTTCCTTCTTTGTCCCATAAACATGGAGACATGTTTAAACATGTTCCTTAAATCCTGCCTGAGGAGGCAGATCTGAGACTTGGGTCTTCTATCTTTTCACATTTTCTTGCCTTGTGAATAAACTCTTTTTTTGTAAAACTTGAGGAATTTCAGTGACTGGTATATATTGCAGGGAACAAAATGGGCTTGGTTTGTTAAATATGGGTTCAACAGTTGGCTATTTGTGATTGGCTGAGACTCAAGCTACTTGTTATAAGAATAAGTTACAGTCTGTTTATACATCTAAGTTAGATACAGTTCACTATGAATAAGGAAACTGTTAGGGCAAACTCAAGTTATATACACAAGGTGGCTTTAAATCAAACAGCATTATTCAGTCTGTGGCTGAATTAGGATAAGAGTCCAAGTCTGTGATTCCAAAGCCCACTGTCTTTCACATAATACACAGAGGGAGAGGACGGGGAACCAAAACTGCAAGAATGCTTGCTCTGTACTATTGAAGATCTTAACTGCTGCTATACCAGTTGAAGACAAAGAAGAACACACATTATATTTGTTTAGTGAATGTGTGTGTGTGTGTGTGTGCCCGCGCGCACACACACACACAGGCTATATAGGTGGTCAGAGGATAACTTGTGGGAATCAGTTTTCTCCTTCTGCCATGTGGGTTCTGAAGTAGTAATTCAAGTGATGATTTACAGTAAATGGACATCCATGCATAAAATAGATTGGAGAGGGAAATACTACAGATAAGAGACTAATTGGATGTTGGTAATAAACTGGAGTAAATGAATGAAGGACTAAATTGGAGTATGGCAATGGAAACATAAAGCAAATCAAAGTGACAATGAGAAGCATCTCACAGCAGAAAAACCCTGTAAGACTAGACAACTAATCAGACAATGATCAAAGAAAAATGAGTTAAAGATAACCTTGTGGTAGAAGAAAAATGATCAAATCAGTGAGAAAATGTTAAGCACAGGAAGAGTGTATTTGGAAGAGAAGGCAGTATGCTCAGTTTGTAATCCGTTTTAAGTACCATGAGAACAAGAAAGGATCCGAAGTTCAGGGAAATTTCAAGGTTCCAGTTAAAGACTTGAAAATCATTGCCTAAAGGGAGCAAAGCCTTGGGAACAGAGGTGCTCACAGGAGGGAGTGCCTGGAACTGCTTTTTCTGTCAGAGTGCATTTCCGTGTGTGTGTGTGTGTGTGTGTGTGTGTGTGTGTGTGTGTGTGTGTGTGTGTGTGTGTGTGTGTGTGTATGTGTGTGTGTGTGTGTGTGCGTATGTGTGTGTGTGTGTGTGTGCGTGTATATGTGTGTTGCTTGCTAAGTTTTAGTTTGCTGTAGCCCAGGTAATATGAACATTAGTACTAAAAGGAAACAGGCAGATTTGCTTCCTCCCTGGTGATCTTCACCAGACACACTACTGTTACTAAGTCTGTAAGTCTCTACCCTGTAAATATTATCTGTGCTTGTCAGTAATTGACTCTCCTGACTTCCTAAGAAATTTTCCTCAGACTTTCTACAGCACTTATCATGAGGTATAATACTCAGAGTTATACTTTAATGCTCCTTTGGTCAATACTCCCTTCCTCAAATGCTCAGCAAAGATGCCTAATAATATATATATATATATATATATATATACACATATATATATATATACATATATATATATATATATATATTTTAAATGAAGGGCCAAATAAATGACTTACAATGGGACAAAGAAGCAATGTGTTTTACTGTTTAATGTTTAGTTTATTAACAATAAAGATGGATATTTGTATCTTTAAAAAAAACCTGACATTTAATAGAAAGTTAATCTATTTAAAAATAATTCAATGCAGATGGGGACAAAAGAAGTTACTTTGCTTGTTTTGAGATGAAAGAACTGGCTAGTTTTCTTGTATATCAAATCCTAGAAATGTGAGAGGATTAATTACTTAATTAGCAGTCAGTCACATGAAAGGAAGCTGATGGGCTAGAGATAGAATAATTTATAACCTACAATAGACCAACTGAACTAAAGAGGAAAATCGTAGGTTAAAATCATCATGGAACTTAAAGACAATACAGACCAAAAAACAAAACAAAACAAAACACAAAAACAAACAAACAAACAAACCTGGAATGGTATGGCTAGTGTTCAATATTGAAATGGATTTAGAAAGAGAAAAGGCCAAGGCACCACAACAGTAGTATTGGTTAGAACAGCATAGAAGGTAGAGAGAGTCAGGTCAAGTCAGTCTACCTTCACACCCTAGATAACACACCCCTGGACAGACAGAGCTCATAACTCCAGAAGGGAGTAACACAGATTAGATTTTAGAGGAAGCCCTAGTCCCACGGGGCTGCCTAGCAGAGGCAGGAAAGAATGTAACAAGGGATTTCAGTGACAAGGTTCAGACACAAAGGAAGATGAAAAAACTCCTAAAAAATGCTAAAACTCCACTTAAGACAGAAAACAAACTCAACAAATGAGGACAACACCCACATACACAAAGTTAGAACATAAAAGGAATAGGATTTAAACTAAGAATGCTTGATTTTCATTTATAGTCATGACCTAGATCTATCCTTAGAACAACTAGAAGAGTGACCAATGTATAAAACTACTTTTCTTAGTGGCTTGAGGGGCAGTTCAGCAGTGAGGACCAAGGTTAATTCCCTGCACCTACGTAGTGTCTCACTCCATCCTATAACTCTGGTCCCAGGAAATCTGATGCCTTCTTCTGGTCTCCCTGGTACCAGGCATACACATGGTGCACAGACATACATGCAGACAAAACACCCTTATACAGAAAATAAATAAAAACTAAAAAACAAAACTACTCTTCTCAGACCCTGGATAAAAGGCAACAAAGGACTCTGGTTTCTGAATGGACAAAAAAAAAAAAAAAAAAATTAAGAGAGGCCTATGATTTCCTGGCTTTTCTGTGTAGGGTGAAATTTACAGGGATAGGGATGCCAAACAGAACATGTTCCTATTCTTTATTAGAAGGCATAGAAATCAGAATCCAAGTCTGAGGTGTCTCTAAGAGCTGGGACAAAGTTCTGGAGGAAACTGGGTATACAGAAAAATACTAAGGCCAGAAATCTGCCTGAGGTACCAGAAGATCTTTGTAAAATCCTAAGACACAGGACTAGGATGAAATTCTGTAAGACTGGTTGAAGAAAGGCTGTGGCCTGTGAGATGAAAGATTCTCAAGGCTCCCGCAGGGTTGGGACTCATTTAAACTGCTAACAGGCACAGTAAGAGCGTTCAATGGTCAACTAAGGCATCCATCAGAGACCATGGAAGGCACGGCTGGGCAGCCTCTGCAGGGAAGCTAGCTCAATGGGGTAGAGGTTATTCACATCCTAACAAAGCTCAGAAGGATCGAACTAAACGCTAAGTAGCAATTGCCTACTAAATCTGAACACTCTTTAAAAGTAGACACAAAAATCCAGAAACTTGACAACATGAAGTTCATGATGGTCAACATTACAGTTAGTCAACATAGTGCATGGGAGACTGTTGCCTATAATCAAGAGAAACAGACAAAAGAAACTGAGCTAGGATGAGAAAAAGGATGAACAATCAGAAGGCATTTCAACAGCTGCTGTAACTACCTTCAAGTATTTAAAGGAGACACTGTGTTGAGAAAAAGGAACCTAAGAAACACTTCCTAGAGATGAGAGATCATATCACACACTCTACGATAATAGCAAATGGTTAAAATAGCAAATTAGAGAAACAAAAGACCCTAAATGTCAAAATATCAACTTTAACTTGAGAAAACCAAAGCCTCAGCAATGGAAAACATCAGGGATCAATAATTCACACCGTAGTGTTCCCCAAATACTCAGGAATGCATGGCAAAAGAAATTTCAAAAGTTAGTCCAAGGTGAAGCTGAGATAAAGATGATCAGTTACAGGATGGTTTAAGAAGTAATTTCATCCCCAGATCTCTCTCTCATTCTGTGCAGCTTGGTGAGTATGCTGATTTCTAGCCCAGTACAATTCTAGTGTCTTATTCTCTTGAGACTAAAATAGTGCCTCCAGACGTAAGGACCCCAAGTACAAATGGGAAGAAAGAATATTGCCACATTAAAAATGATTCAGTAGACATAGACATGTTAGATCCTGACATGCCCCAGCCTTCTCCACTCATGTAAACTATGGCTACCAAGCTTCTAACTTCTAGATAAAAGACCAAAAGAATCTTACCATCTCAAGTACAAAGACAAAAATATTGGGAATCCCTATAAAAGAATACAGTCAATTGCCTTAATAAAGCCCAGGGTAGAAAAATCCCACCCACTGACTGGCTTTCCCATCATTATTATAGTTCCTTGTAAAAAGAAACAACTAAATATGTACATAAACATAAAAAAGCTCTCCAATGTAAAAAAAAATGCATAGAAGAAAACAGATCTAAAACAGAAAAAGAAAATCAACCTGGAGGCAAAAGATATATATATATATATAGAGAGAGAGAGAGAGAGAGAAAATTATAATTTTTCTCAGGGAATTAAAAGAAGATAATGTAAAACCATTAGATAAGTTATTTCTAAAAGGAATAACGAGGGAACAAATTAAGCTCTTCAGTGTTAAAAATACAACAGCAACAAAGATTAAAGGATAAAGTTTAAGAAATGGCCTTGAAAAGCTGAGCAAAAAGATAAAGAAAACTACAGGGCAGACCAGGAGGCTCAGTGTCTGAGAAGCCAGTTCTAACAGGAAGCATCAATGTAATTTAAAGCAATTCACCAGAACCAAAGAGCACCTTCTAGGTTGAAAGGATCCACCACCAGCCCCAGCACCATGAGTCAGAACACTCACTCAGAGGCACATCATTTCAGAACACCGGGGATGAAAAGGATTTATAAGCTTCAAGACACAAAACTAATTCACAAGAACCTTCATGAAGTGAAGGACTTGGGTCACCAATGCAGTCTCAGCACCTAGAACCCTACCTAACCTAGAATGTTCCCACAAGTAATGTATCACTTTAAATCAGTAAGATACAATTTTTTTTTTTAAAACACAGGCAATGGAGAAACCACACAATCAGACTATTCATTAAGAATAAAGCAAAGGCATCTTATTTTTAGGAATATAACATCTTCAGAAATCTTAGCAACTCTTTGTGGAAGCAGAAAGGATATTTGCTGAAGGGGATAAAAAGGTCACCCTCTATGTAGACTAGGGCTTTTCATTTTATCCTAAGTAGGAAATATCTATCCTTAGCACATGGGATTCTCCCTTTTCACAAACAGCCCTTTCCCCCCAATTAATACAATCTGATTCAAATTCCTTAATACAATAATTCACTAACAGAAATTCACCCCCACCCTGAAAATCAGGGAACAAATTAAAAACAGAATGTCCGTGTCTTCACATGAACAGAATCTGGCTGGATATGGTTTCAGGCAAGTGCAGGGCCAATGCTTTCCTCCATTCACTGTGTCTGAGCTAGAGATGCTGGACATGGGGCCAGCTCACCTGTCACAACCAAAGGTCAGCTCTACCCATAACTCAAGGCAGGCTGCCAGGAATTACCAAGAGACAGTTGAAATAAAACTAGGAGTTAGCAGGACAAGGAGACTGCTTTTTAGAAACTCATCTACTCAATTAGTCTACTAGGCTTACGTTTTCAAGCATGTCAAGTTTCAAAACATTTCATTAACTGTCAAATTTAGTCCATTCATCAAATATATCTTTAGAAACTACTTCCCGAGATTTACAGACATCAATTTTTCAGAACTACATCGACTATAAATTCCTCTAATACTATGGTCAAGCCATTCCTGTTTTTTTTTTTTTTTTGTTTTGTTTTGTTTTAAATCTCCAGCACAGTACCAATCTTAGAGCACTTAGGATACTCAAACAGCTCAGACTTTTGCTTGTTGATATGCTAAGGGAGATGGAGGTTCACAAGTGTTATGTGGTTTGCACAAGGATGTTTACATCAGCAATTAAAGGTGGAACTCGGATTAGAACACAAGACCTTTCATTGGGCATTTTAAGTGTGTTACCCAATTTAAAAGCAGGAGGTGATAATCGAATCAGGAACCATGCTCCGCTTTGCACTGTTCCTAGTTTCTCTAAATGCCGACTACATTTACATATAATCAATAAGATCTGACATCTTCAAAGATAACAATGTTTCATATATCTAATAAAACTTCAAAGGGAACCATCCTAAATTTTCTAAGGACAGTTAAATTTTATCTCAACATTTGCACACCTCTTCAGTCTCTCCACACTGACACCTACCATATTCAAACACATGAGAACAACATTTACCTATAGACCTATGTGCATATTTAGTCCAGTCAACAAAATTCAAAGATCATGTGCCCAGGAAAGGACTGGAAAGGAAGATAGGAATAGGCAATTATATTAACTTTTTATTTGAACTCAGTGGGAGATACAGAAATAGTTGAAGCAGAAAACTGAGGAAGAGGAGATTGGTATGATTGAAGGATCATTTTGACAGTAACATTGTAACCCAAGCGGGACTAGTTGATAGGCAGAGACCCTAGTCTGTTGAAGTAATTAAATGAGAAATGATGAAGATCTAAACTAAAGGAATGATGGAAGAAACTGGAGAGATGAAGGTAAATTTAAGTAATTATCCCCTGGGACCTCAATTAATAAGTTTTTCAAAACCTAAAAGTTAAAATGAGAGTCACAGTAGTTATATAAAGTGAGTAACACCTTCAAGTTTACTTAAAGTCAGAAAGCAAATGGAACCACTGTCTTAACATTATCTTTAGGCTGTTAAGACAGTAACCAATAGCCACTGGAGACTCTCGGTTCTCTGAGGAACTAAGTGTCTAAAGGTATTTTGATTTAAACAAAGCCCTTTTCAATTATCACAGCTGGCATCCCAGTATGTTACCATTGAAAGGGAAAGACAGGAAATGAATCAATAAACCTCAGGCACAAATTCAGCCTGAAAAGACACAGCATATCAAGAGGCAGAAATCTGAAAACAAAGGCTCTGGGTAATTTAATTACCAGGCCGGAATCTGCTGACTGCCGGTTTAATTGTTTGAACAGAACCCAAATTGTCTGCCGAGGCAACCGCTCTATGGTTTTTGCACCACTTACTGCACGTGACCACATGGATAAATGAGAAATAGTTCTAAAGAATGCAGAGCTCTTAGATAACTTTCATTAATCACACCTATAACTCCAAAGGAAAAAGCCAAGGTCTTTTAAAGCAAATTCATTTGCTACTATATATTCCAGGCTACCCAGAAAATGATATCTATCATGTATTTTAAGAACCAGAAAATAAAAGCACCAGGATTAAATGCACATGCTCTCATTTACCACAATATTCCAAAATGCATATTTTAAGGGAGGTGTAAGAGTCAGAATAAAGTTAAGTAGAAGATGGAACTACCATTAACTGCTCAGAAACTGCTTAAGATTCTAGAGGAAACCAATTTCTCCCCTGATTCAGTTGGTATTTCCTCATTCATGTTTATCTCCCCAAGAGTAAACACGCCTTTCAAAAGCTGAACAAAGAAGTGCCTGAGACTACTTAACCTGGCAGCGTTCTCTCCTTGGCTTCCCTGAATAAATAAGTCCTGTAAAGGCCACAGTAGACTATTACATTGTTCATTCAGCAGGCGTCTATAAAATGATTTGTATTTTGCTAACTCCTCACCAGAACTTCACAATCTATCAGAGAGAAAAGCAGACATGAAGTGCTAGAGATAGCTCATCGGGTAGAATGCTTGCCTGGCTTATAAGAAGTCATGGTTCAATCCCAAGCACTCAGGAGGTGAACGCACAAAGACCAGAAGTTCAAGGTAATTTTGAGCTACATAATTAGCTTTAGGCTAACCTGAGCTACATGAGATCTTGTCTCAAAACAAATAACAGGGCAAAGATGGCTCAGTAAGTCAAGTACTTCCTATGCAAGCCTGAGGACCCTCAACTTCCACATAACAAGTGGGCATGGTAGCTCCCACTAATCTGCAATCCCCATGCAGTGGGGTGGAGACAAGCAGATTGCTGGGCACTCAACTGGCTAGCCCCTGTAGCCCAAAGAGTGACCTGAACTTTAGGTTCAGTGAGAGACCCCATTTTAAAAAAGAATGTGGCGGAGAGTAATATAAGAGGAGATCCAATATTGACTTCTGGCCTCCACTTGTGCACACCCATATACATACATACACCTTACGCATGAAACCCAAAGAAAACAATAATAAAACACAAGAGCAATAAAAAGACATGAAAACTTTAAGAATAATGAAAAGCAGTAGATAAGTAGATATCTACAGTAGATACTGTAGATAAGTTATTAATATAAGTTGTGCAGAACAACCTAGAATGCTTTTCTAAGAGGAACTCAACAAGGATAGAATTGAGAGGCACTTTTGATTAGATAGAACTTCAATTAGTTTGAAAGAAGGAAGGAAGGAAGGGAGAGAGGGAGGAAGAAAGGAAAGGAGGCTTGGAAGACAGAGAACAAAGGATTTCCAGATCAACAGTAGCAATGTCTTAGGGTTTCTATTGCTGTGAAGAATCACCATGAACATAACAGCTCTTATAAAGGAAAACACTTAATTGAGGTGGCAGTTTCAGAGGTTCAGTCCATTATCATCATTGTGAGTAGCATGGTGGTGTGCACATAGACACAGTGCTGGCTACATCTTGATCAGAAGGCAACAGGAAGTGGACTGTGTCACTGGGTGGTATCTTGAGCATAAGAAACCTCAAAGCCTGCCCCTACAGTGACACAAATCCTCCAACAAGGCCATGCCTTCGCAACAAAGCCACACCTCCTAATAGTGCCACTCCCTATAAGCTTATGGGGGTCAATTATATTCAACCTACATAAGCACAAATCTGAAATATGTATGTTCTATTTTGAGAACCAGTATGAGCATCAGAAGGGTCTTGTGTGAGATGATCAGATCTAGCTATGAGATTTCCATTGTACACAAAGAGGTGATATAAGGGCTCTTACAGTCTCCTGTCTCTAAAGACAACCATTTACCAACCTCTATAATCATCCATTATTGTTGCCTGTGGTAGAACCTCATGCAGATGGAACCACACAATGCAAATTTTTGTTTTGTTTTGAATTTTGAGACAGGGTTTCTGTGTAGCCCTGGCTGTCCTGAACTCACTCTATAGACTAGGCTGGTCTCAAACAGAGATATTTCCTCTGCCTTCTGAGTGCTGGGACCATCATGCCTGGCTATGAACTGTACACCTGTGTCCTGACTCTTGGTCAGTGGTGCCTGTAAGGTTTATTTATGTGATATTGTATGCATAGGAGAGCATTTCTTTTGCCTTCAAAGCCATCTTACTTTGCATTGCCATATCACAGATTGTTTTGGATACATTATCTCACTGATTGCTCCTTCTTTGGGTATTATGAAAAGAATTGCTATGAACATTCATGGACAAATCACTTGCAAGAACACTTGTTCTCTTCCTGAGTAAACATGTAGCAACAGAGCTGTTTTGTGACTGGAAAAATACATGTTTAACGTTATAAGAAATTATCTGTTTTCCTAAGTAGTTTCACAGATTACACTTCCACCTGCAGTATACTTGTTTACACATAGGGGACAAATTCATGGGGCACTGAAAATATTGTACTTAAAAGGAAAATTAGAAACAGAAATATAAGCGTATTAGGGAAATGGAAATAAATCCAAATTAATGAGAGTTCTAGTTGCTTCACAGCTTTCCTTCCATTTAGTGTTATTCATCTCTAGTTTAAACCATTTTAGTGGATGCGGATGTTGTCTTACTGGTGTTTTTAATTAGTATGTCCCTGATAGCTAATGTTGTTGAATATCTTTTTCAGTGAAGGGTCTGGTTTCAATCCCCCCCCACCACCACCCAGACAGGCTTCTCTGTGTAGTTTTGGCGCCTGTCCTGGATCTTGCTTTGTAAAGTAGGCTGGCCTTGAACTCACAGAGATCTGCCTGGGTCTGCCTCCTAGGTGCTGGGATTAAAGGTATGCGCCACCACTGCCCGGCTAGAATTGGAAATATTTCATACTTAAAATCTTTTCATGTGATTCTGACATCTAACATCTTAATTCAGACCTTTCCTTCCATATAAACAAAACAGTCTCTTAAATTGTCTCTTCTCCTTCAAATTCAGACTCTATACCACCACTGGGTTATCTTCCTGAAACATCCATTCATATACTATCTACTTTGGCCTGAAACATCCATTCATATACTACCTTTGGCCTAAAACATCCATTCATATACTACCTTTGGCCTGAAGGATGGTCATTCTAAGAAATAATACTAACCCCCTATTCTAACACACAAGGTCTTCTACAACTGGTCCCACATACCTTCTTAGCATACTTCTTTACACATAGGGGACAAATTCATGGGGCACTGAAAATATTGTACTTAAAAGGAAAATTAGAAACAGAAATATAAGCATATTAGGGAAATGGAAATAAATCCAAATTAATGAGCTAAAGAAGTGAATGTGGTTGCCTTGGAGGAAGAGTAGGCAACAGAAAAGAAGGCAGACTGGTAAAAACAACAAACCTTGAAAAATTAGTTTACTCCTTACACTAGCACAAGCATACATTTTCCAAAAATTAGAATTTGGGACATAGAAACAAAGAGGAAGGAGGGAGAAGAAAAAGGAGAGAAAAGGAAAGAGGGAGGATAGGGGAGACGAGAAAAAAAAGTTGACCTATTAACTAAAGCAGATAATATAATCTGCAATTTGGTTGTCTACACTAATGATTATCAAGAAACTATGCAAGGAATAGCTGGGCATGACCACTTAGTGAATGCAGCTAACTGAGGTATGGACTGGAGAGTTTTTAAGCACAGTGAGGTACATGAAGGCTATTGACACATTGTAACATTATAAAGCTATTTCAGGAAGATCGAACACAGTACACTGAAATGTACTGACGGGAAGAAATAGGGTATGGTAAAACATGAGATCTTCACAAATTGAGACATGAGGTGATGAAAGCCTAGATTAGGGTGATGACTGCAGAAACAGAAGGATTCAATTTCAAGTCATTTTGCAAGAACATAGTATGGTTTGCAGGCCAACTAAATACAAAAATAAGAGAGTGAAAAAAGATGGAATAAAAAGGATAACACACCCTCCCAGCACAGAGTAGGTCTAAAAGAATACTTGTAAAGGTAAAAGGTGATTCCAAAGTCCTAAGTCTGAAAGATAAACAATAAAATATAGCAAAATACATATTCCAATACTGTTTTTATATACTTCTTTTTATTACATCTCCAGCTGACTTAACACATTTTTGGCTCAATTCATTTGAAATCTTACACATATTTTTCACTATTTGGTAGATGTTTCTTGAACTGCATATTATCACATATAGAAGCTACATGAAAATTAATCTTTTCCTAACAACTGTTCTTATGCCATTACCTTACTTTCAAAACTACTCTTTCCTCCACACCCACCTCTATTTAATGGTCATTGAAACAACTTAGAACATGAGGATAACTAACATGACTATGCTTGTGTTTTAGAAAGATACTCTGATCATGGATAACGGTACACTATTGAATCCTACCACTCTGAAGAAGGCAGAGGCAGAGGCAGAGGCAGAAGAATTGGTGAATGGCAAATTTGAGGCCTGTGCTATACAGTGAGACCTTGCCTCAAACATGAAAAAGAGAGGGAGGAAGAAAGGGGGTGAGGAAAAACAGATAATTCTGGAAACACTGTGGAGACCTTGTTAAATGAATCAATTAAACAACTGCATATTACACACAGGGGGGAAAGGAGGATAGAGAGATGTATGTTTTTTGAGAGACATATAGGAAGCACAACAGGCAGCATTTCAAATCATCTGAAAAGGGATGCAGGAGATGATGAAATCAATACTGACACAAGGATCCCAGCTTAGAAGACTTGGCACATGATGAAGTCAAGTTAAAAAAAAGAGAGAGAAATAGTTTTTGTGAGAAAAGACATTGAGTTCTGTTGGGCTGCAACCCACATAAACGACAAAGCCAAAATAAATAAAAATAAATCGTACTAAATGATCTCTGATTCCTCTAGAGTCTTCCATTCTAAACAGTAAATATTATCCAAGGATTTCATCATATTTTAAAATTAAGTTCTATTACTCATTGGATTCAGCACTCAGATGAACTGTACCACAGTGGAAAGTTAACTAAAACTCTCTGTCCAACTTCTCTATCTAAAACAGATTCTCTGTTTCAGAATTTAAATTGATAATTTACATTAAGAATAAACTTTTTATGTAAAAGTCCACAAAGTATGCCTCAATTTATATATGAGTGTGATTCAAGCTTATTTTGAAGATCTCCACAAAAAGAAAAACTAAGACCATCCCCTTTTTATAAAAATGACACCTAACATGTAAAACCATTTCTAGTTTAATAAAATTACAAAATCTAGCCTGGTGGCAGTGGCACATGCCTTTAATCCCAGCACTTGGGAGGCAGAGGAAGGTGATCTCTGTGAGTTTGAGGCCAGCCTGGTCTACAAAGAGAGTTCCAGAACAGCCAGGGCTACACAGAGAAACCTTGTCTTGAAAAACAAACAAACAAACACACACACACATTCTTTAAAAATGGGTCAAGACCGGCCGGGTGGTGGTGGCGCACACCTTTAATCCCAGCACTCGGGAGGCAGAGGCAGGCAGATCTCTGTGAGTTCGAGGCCAGCCTGGTCTCCAAATCGAGTTCCAGGAAAGGCGCAAAGCTACACAGAGAAACCCTGTCTCAAAAAAAAAAAAAAAAAGAAAGAAAGAAAAAAAAAAAAACGGAAAAAAAAATGGGTCAAGACCTAATAAAGCCTTCTCTTGACTTCATTGAACCTATGAACTATCCCCCATTTCTCTCGTTTGAAAAGGTATTGTGCACTTCACCATTGTTCTTTAAACACCTTTAATCTAGCTTTTGGTTCAGATGCTCCTCTAAAATTGCTCTCGCTACTGCAAAATGGCAATGTAAATTTCCAGTCTTCATTGTTCTTGGTCTACCAGCGTCACCTGACATAGAGGTTTGATCATCCTCCTGAGACTGCTTGGTTCACATGGTTTCCAGAAAACCATTTTCTCTTCCTTTCTAGTTTCATCTGGGGCTTTTTCCTTTTTTCCTAACTCTTTAATTTGAGTGCCTCAGGAACTAGATCTTGGTTACTCCCATAATTACACACACCACTGTAAGTGGTCTCTACCTGACAAGAAATCGAATTGGTTTTACTTTCAAAATATATACTGAAGGCTAAAGGGGAGATGGCTCAGCCAGTTAAGCCCTTGTTGTGCAAGCATTAAGACTTGAATTCAGATTCTCTGCACCCACATATAAAAACAGGTTCAGGAGAGGATCTGAGTTTAGGACTTATTACCCATGTAAAAATCTGGCATGGCGGTTTGCACCTGTAATCTCAATGCTTGGGTACTGACTCTCTGGGGCTGGCTGGTTAGCCACTGTTGCTGAAACAGCAAGTTCCAGTTTCAGTAAGACCATGCCTCAAATTTAAAAAGGTGTAGAATGACTAAAGAAGATACCTGATGTCAATCTGTGCCTTCACATTTACACGTGTGCAACACACACACACACACACACACACACACACACACACACACACACACACACACACACACACGATCCCTATACTACTTTACATCCTAAACAGAGCTGTCATTAACTTCTTCAACGCCCTCTAACCGGATCTTTATTTTCTACACCTTTCAGCTACAATCTGCTCTGAAAATAGCAGCATGTCTCAGTGATTTGAAGATGCTAACTCAGGCAGTCACTTGTCTGCTTATGTCTATTTTATTTTATGTGTATGGTTGTTTTGCCCACATGTATGTTTGTACAACACATGTGCCTGGTGCCCATGGAGGCCAAAGAGGGTGTCAGATTTTCTGGAACTGGAGTTACAGTCCAGCTGTCACATAGGTGCTGAGAATTGAACCTGGATCCTCTGGGAAAGCAGCCAGTGCTCTTAACCACTGAGCTATCTCTCCAGCACCATGCTGAAATCTTAATGAGAATAACCACTGAAAATCTGAGTAGCAGCTAGTCTTTACAATGGATGCAAGTCCTTAAGTCTGCTCCTTACTGACTGCATCTCTTACTAGTCTTTCACTTTGCTCTCTCCTGCTCCCCTCCTGCTTTCCTCTCCTCAATCATGGTGGTCTCTTTGCTAACCCTTAGACATACCAAGAACTCTGTGGCCTCAGGGACTCTGCATTTGTTCTTCTCTATATCCTTATAGTCCTCTTCTCTCCATATGTATAGAACCATGCTTTCAAATATTTATGCAAATTGCAGTGAGGTTTTCTTTGACCATTAGTCCTTCAGACCCATCCCTTTATCCTTTTACGTAAAAAAGCAGAAAAATATGAGCAAAACAGAGGAGAACAGTAGCTTATCAAAGCTGATTCAGAGCTGAACAGAGATACTGAAGATTAGCAGACATAGACATTAAAAGTTATTGTAATTGTATCCTAGATGCTCAAAAGCTAAGTAAAGACATGGAATAAACACACACACACACACACACACACACACACACACACACACACACACAGTTCCAACAAATTGTAATTTGTACAGTGTCTGAGGTGAAAAATATATTTAACTAGAAAACTAGATTAGATACTGCAGACTACAAGACTAGTGAGCTTGAAGACACAGACAGAGAACTACCTAAAGTGAAACATAGGGAAAGGAAATTTTTTAAAAAGAAGAGACTGGACTAGACTCTGCAGGAGTGGAGAAAGAGGTGGGACAGAAATAACAGTTAAGAGAACAATGGCTGAAGAATTTCTAAATTCAATGAAAATGCTGTATTTACAAGTCCAGACAGTTTATGATCACTAAACCAAAGAATCTGGAAGAAAACCACAAAAAGCCTGTTATCATCAAATTATTAATATTAACATTGGTAAAATCACCTCCAGTTCAATCCTCCATACCAGAAAAGGATAAAGACTATTTTAGATATACAAAAACTGAAGGATTCCATCACTCGTACTATAAGAAATACTAAGAAAATCCTTCAGGACAAAGGAAAATGACCCTGCATGAAACTATGTATCCTCTCAAAGAAATAAAGGTGAAAATAATTATGTATACGGAAGAATGTGGAAATGGTATCTTCTGATAAATAAGATATTTGAAGAAAATTGAAATATCTGCTAAAAAGGATTTAGCAGTAAAAACAATGTTATATTGTAGTTTATAAAATAGACCCAAGTACAATATGACAAAACCACAGTGGTCAAGCAGGGCAAAGCAGATGTATATTATTTTAAAGTTCTTACACTATGTGCCAGGGCAAATGTTACTTCAAGGTAGACTGTGGAAGTGAAAGATCTCAACATGAATGTCCATAGCAACCTATGTATCATAGCCCAAACTGAAAGCAGCCAAATGCCTGAAACCAATCCTCTTAAGCTGAGGTCTTACAGCTACTATGAGTGCCTGACTTAAGCATAAGAGCCACAAGATTACACACAGGCTACAAATGAATTTCCCAAAAGCTAAGCCATAACAGGACTCAATAAACAGAATGGTAAAAAGTAAAAAGAAGTAAAATTTCTCTTATCAGATGACAAGTTTCTCCCTATCTTTTACTATCTACTCTCTAATACAAATAAGAAAATTAAGAAACACTTTGAATATCATATAAGAAAATAAGCTTATTTTAACTTACCTAGCACTTTATTCTAGTTTAAGACTTAAAATATTATCAATTCTTAAATAATCAGAAAAATTAATATGAAGTACCCCATTCATGCAGGCTAGTGACTCTTCAAGTTACAAAAAAGTAAAGAAAAAACTTACCAAAAATTTCTCCGTTTTTGGCATATTCTGTCACAAGATACAGCATACTTTTGGTCTCCATTACCTATTGATAAATGATCCCACATTAGTCAGACAGGAGGATTGCTTTACCACATTCTTTAGGGTTACACAGATTAAAATTATAAGTGAAAGAGGGAGTTATGAACTATTCAGAAGTCAGAAACCTTTACAAGCCTCATAAACTCATCCCACCATTTTTGTGACTGTTAAATCCTTGTTCTAAGTGAGGATCCATGGCCTCAGCAGTAGCAGCTGCTAGTTCCTGCTAGAAATACAGAATTTCAGGCCTGATTTCAGTACTGCTGAATTAGAATTGACATTTTAACAGAAGTGATTCCTATGCATTCCTGTTCAAGTTTAAGGAGGTGAGTACAGGCGAAAGAGGTTCTGAAGATCTTTCCATCCTCTCTTCACTTGAGGCTGTGAGTGCTAAGTTATCAAGGCTATAGTTTAGCTGACCTAGCACAATGTGGCATCAATATTCTTCCCTAGTGTTCTTTAGTTAACACTGTTCCAAGGTACTGTAATTTTAAAGCATTGTTTGCAAGCTGCTTCTTCACAGTTCTACTGCTGTGTATTTTCATTTAAATTAGCTTTACTAGGTTCAGAAAGTGTATCATTGTTACAAATTTGAATTTTCTGCTGTATGAAGAGACACTACTTAGACTCAAGCAGTTTTTAGACTGTTTTTCTGTATACTTGTGTGTGTGTGTGTGTGTGTGTGTGTGTGTGTGTGTGTGTATGTGTGTGATGGTATATGTGCATGTTTGTGTGGGTGCATGTGTATGTTTATGCATGTGTGTGTGCACATGTGTGCAAGTGTGTGCAAGACATAGGTCAGCTTCAGGTTTTCCTCAGAAGCCATCCACTTTGTCTTTTGAGACAGGGATTCTCTTTGTGCTAAACTCACTGATTAGGTTAGGCTCAGAGGCCCTGCAAGTGCCAGGGATCCATGTTTCCACCTCACTACACTGGGATTTTGAGTGTGTACCACTATTTTTACCTGGGTTCTGGAGATCAAACTCAGGTCCCCAGTTTTTTGTGAGTTCTAGGTATCAAACTGAGGTCATCTAGCTTGCATGCCAAATATTTTATCAAAGGAGCTATGTCTCTAGCCCTTTAACATCCTTTTAATAGTTGTCTCCTGAAAGGCTGAAAGCTAATTTTGCACTAAAATACAGGCTTAGCACTGTGCCTCATCAAATAAGGCAAGTAAGTAAATAAGAGCTGCTGACAATTTGGAACTAAAAAAAATCAAACAGTAACGACTTGACAAATACAGCAGGCGGTCCCACGTGAACCCTGGGAATCAGTTCAGAACATGGTTCACGAGTACATCTCAAAGGAGTACAGAACGTAAAACAAATGCTTACGGGGAAAATCTGAGGTAAATTTGGATTAGATCGCTACAGTTTTGGAATTTTAGGAAATATTTTGAGTGGCACCATATACATATTCTTGCATGCACAGAAGGCTTATCATAAGCTGATGGTTTCCAACTTTATAAGTTGGAATTTTCAATCAATAACATTGTTTACAAGTGTATACATACACATATATGTATAAATCTATCTATCTATAGAGAACAAATGATATATGTGTTATCACAGTATAAAATGCACTCAAGGACATAATAAATAAAACTAGAAGTTTTAATATTTTCTTACAATCCCAAGGACATTTAAGTAGTCCACCTGAGTGCAGTAGTGTGATAGCAAACTGACTCTCTGAGAAAAGGGCTCTGAGTTTTAATTTCATTCCTATGTATAAACATGTGCTGAGTTTGAGCTACTAATGTGATATTTATCCGTTCACAAAACTTCTGAAAACTTATCAGGTGATCTTACAAACTAACACAGATTAAGTCCAGCATACCATGGGTACACCTGTCACAGGGCATCAAAGTCACAGGTCAGCATATTGGGACCTTTCAGATTAAAAGCCATTTTCAATGTAAAGATATGGTACATTAACAGAAACTTTTAAAAATAGTTTATTGATTAATAAATATGAATTACTGCTTTTAAAAAAATCCAAGAAAACATTGCTTTTAAAACATGACTTAAATTTATACACAGTTTACTTTATAAAATTTCCTAATAGAACAAATTAAAAATGGCTTATTTTTATGACTCATAAAAAAGACATGAATCTACATATTACACGGTTTGTCTCTAAGCAATACACTATTTTAGCCTTTGTATTTATTTCATAACACATAACAGTAGCTTTTCAAATAAACAAAAATATGACATTCTTATTTATGGTACCACCACTTTTGCAAATCCAGCAAGTTCAGGGGCAATTGCCCATTTTTAAAATAGTTTAAAAAAGACAACTTAAGGTTAAATTGCCAAGTAGCTTCCTAGTTCCATTTTTTACAAATTGAAACATATAGAAAGAGATAACATTTAGCTTAAGAAAACATTTCTTTTATAGACTAGAAAAGCTAGCATAAAAGTGAAAATTCCAATGAAAACAGACACCTGAATGTGGAAAAGCATAAAGAGAATAAGGCTAAGCCATACCTGATAAAGTTTGATTATGTGAGGATGATCAAGCATTTTCATTATTTGTACTTCTCGGTAGATTTTCTCAAGGTTTACTGCATCCAGCTGAGATTTATCTATTATTTTTATAGCCACCTGTAGCCCAGAACACACATAGACACAATTAATATACAATGGTCAACATCCTCCAGTCAAGACTTAGCAAATGCTATCTGAGATGCCGCCTGCAGGTGTCTGACACTGATAGCAAACTTAACTCAATGTTCATTTATGTAACACACATTTCTTAATCTTCTATTTATAATGCACAATAGATTTTTGTCTGGCAGAGTTTTGGTTTTTTTTTTTGTTTTTTTTTTTTTGTTTTTGTTTTTGTTTTTGGAGACAGGGTTTCTCTGTGTAGCTTTGCGCCTTTCCTGGAGCTCACTTGGTAGCCCAGGCTGTCCTCAAACTCACAGAGATCCGCCTGGCTCTGCCTCCCGAGTGCTGGGATTAAAGGCGTGCGCCACCACCGCCCGGCATACAATATATTTTGATCATATTCTTTTCCCTGCCCAAACTCCTTCCCGATCCTCCCCACTAAAGTACATTTTTGAAAAAAAAAAAACAAAAAAACCTGAAATGTAAAATATTAAATCTATGTGAAGTAATATCAATTGAAATAAAACTTACTAACAAAATAAAACACAAAACTTCAAATGTGAATAACTATATTAATTTTAACTTTCAAAGAGTTTAACTTCAGAAAATGTGATCTGATTCTGTCATAACTAAACAGGAATCCAAAGAAGGTGAATTTGCAGGTGAATGATTAAGTATTCAGAAACAACAATTGTATGGTTTTTTTTCCCCAAGTAACTAAAGAGGATTAACTTTTAGAAATTCATAGATTTGGAATAAGGTAATCTGATTTAAATAAGATATTTGGTAATTGGAAACTCCCCATATTGAATTCTAGTAAGTTCTGAGGCAATTCTAAAGTGCTCTTTACATTCTAGCAGACAGAATTCCAAACACTGCTTAGCCTCTGTTGGACTGATGGTGATAATACTGTGCTCACTATGAGAAGCAAGTGTCTCTAACCTTGTGAGTGAACTTCCTCCAACCCACACATTTAAAGGGACCCCATTCTTATTAATAAGATATGACAGAATCCAGGATGATCACTTACTTCAGGTAACTTTTATAAAAACTTGCCCATATAAAAGGGCAAGGGCACATTGGAATTTCAACTTTCTTTAGGAAGGTAACATGGAGTTTCAGACATCATGTTTCAAGGAAATGTCTTTTCTACAGTTTCGGAAGTCTAGATATCAGCACCTTTCTCACCAACAAGAAGCTTCTATTAGAAGATAGGTCAAAATCATATAACAGAATTTGAGAGAAAGGAAATTACATAAAAAATAGCATAGTTGCTGGGTTGTGGCGCACGCCTTTAATCTCAGCACTCAGGAGGCAGAGCCAGGCATATCTCTGTGAGTTCAAGGCCAGCCTGGTCTACTGAGCGTGATCCAGGAAGGCACCAAAACAACACAGAGAAACCCTGTCTCAAAACAAACAAACAAACAAACAAACAAAAAGCATAGTTATTTTTATTAAGAAATTCTGTGCATATATTTTACTCAAGCTTTAATTTTGAAAATGTGTACATGTGCATCATGTAAATGCAGGTGCCTGCAGAAGTCAGAAGCCACTGGGTCTCCTGGAAGTGGAGTTGGACACCACTACTCCTTATGTATGACAACTGTAGGAGGATTACGCTTCTCTAAAGCAAGGCCTATGCTGGGACACTCTGCTCAGCCTTGGTATAGGGAGGAGGGGACTGGACCTGCCTGGCTGAGTCTACCAGGCTGGGCTGACTCCCCAGGGGAGACCTTGCCTTGGAGGAAGTGGGAATAGGAGCTGGATTGGGGAGAGGGCTGGGGAGTGGGAGAAGGGAGGATGGAGGACGGGGAAATCCATGGCTGATATGTGAAATTAAGTTAATTATAAAATAAAGATATATTATAGCAGGCTAAGATGGGTGGAATTATTAGTAGGCATATGTGGCTTAAAAAGGCTTTCCTATGTTTAAGGTATGGCTGCCAAAGTTGCTCTGAAGGTTGTCTCCATTCTGACCAGAAAAGAGAAAAAAGCTCTCAAAGGTCCTCCTGGGAGATTTTGATGGGCAGGCCTCACTCATTTCATTAGTTAGAACTCAGTCACATAACCACATCTAAATGTATGGGGCACAGAAACAGCCCAGCTAATGCTCAGATGTAAGAGTGGGATTTTTGATCCACAAGATCTCTGCTGAGCTCGACAGAGCTCTTTGCCAAGAACTTCTCAGAAATGAAGTAATAATGGCGGTGGCTCTGCCAACGGCATAACACTTCTTAATTTTACAAGACACTTCAATGCATTTTATCTCATTTATCTCTCAATTCTGTCAAATACATGGAAGAAGTAGGATAAGTGGAAGCTGATGAAACTGAGATTCAAAAGGCATTACACATTAGCATTCATGAGGCCCTCTGTCCAAACCCCAAAACCTTTCTTGGCTCCACTCATCTCCCAAAAGAAGAAAGTCACATCATCTACAAAGGTTCTAAAGCTCTAGTAAGTTAAGGTGAGTGAGGGGACAGACAGACAGATACTACAACCTCATGTCTTCTATTCCAAATTCAATCTCCTTGCTATTTAAAAAAGTTCACTCATCACACATTTATTGTATGCCAAATACTATCCCTCAGCTACAGAAACAATCAGACAGGATTCCTATTCTCCAGGAACTGATCATGTCTGTGAGAATGACTGATTAAAAAAAAAAAAAAACAACTTTGGAATTTCTCAAAGGCATACTTAAAGTCTCTGTTTATTTCAAAGGTAAGTAGAAACTTTCTCTGCATACCACTCCCTACTTTTTAATAGTTCTAAACTTAGGACAAGAAGGTCAAAATGATTCCGTTAACTGAAAGACCTCTTTGTTGTTAATGGAATCATTTAACTCTTTAACTCCATTATATACACAGTCTTTTAAAAACAAAGTGGGTTTACAGCAATAAAAATAGTATTCCTTCCGCAAAAGCAAGGCTTCCTCTCTAAAGCAGGATGACACACATAAGAAATCAGAAAGACTATCACTTTAGAGCCTATATAAAGTAGCTGACTATTCAACCATAGACATACTCAGGAAACTGTGAATTTAAAACAAAAAATGCCATTTTCACCTTTATATTAGCAAAAAGTAGATGCCTACATAAACTAAGTTTTGATGAGACAGTCATTTTTGTAGAAATTTGGTATGAATATGAATAGATTATAAGTTTCCTAGGAAGCAACTCAACAGTCTTTATAAAGGTCCTTAAAAATCACATATCCACTAAGCCTGAGGACTTTGGTGCTGAAAAAGAACCCAATGGGAATAATCTGAATTAATGACAAGGGCTTCCATGTAAATAAATTAAATGTATCACTAAATACAAAAATACAAACAGCTGAAAATAATTATATGAACTGAGACTTTTTAAGACTATAAAAGAAGTGATTCAAAATAACATTCCACTTTAAAAAGTTTCAACAATTCTAAAACAAAAGACAAAGCAATTAAAAGAGAGCCAAAGAACACCACCAACAAAAGCTATTTACAAGAGAAATGCAAATAGCCATCACATAATACCACAATCAAAGTAATCCAAGAAATACAAATTAAAAAAGCAAAGAAAATGTAAGCAATTTTGTCTACTGGAAAATAAAAGTAAAAAAAGAACCCAATAGAGTAGTATTCCTTAAAGTGTTCTTCCTAATGGTAATTAAACCTTTTGTAGAGGGAGGGTATTGTGGCATCTCAGGCCATACATAAGACAGGTAATGGATGGACTCTTCCATCCAAGAATTCCATTGTGATGGAACTGCTCTGAGGAAACAACCAGGTATGCAAATGTATGGAACACTCAGAGTACTGCACTTAGAGTACTTTATTTTCAGTAATAGCAAATTAGGTAAATAAAATATGGTCAGTGACATGCAAGATGCCTCCTAATGCTGCCTCAGGCAGTGATACTCAACTTGTGGGTCACAATTCCTTGGGGTGGTAGAGCGATCCTTTCACAAAGGTTGTATATCACATATCCTGCACATCAGATATTTACATTACAATTCACAACAATAGCAAAATTATAGTTATAAAAGTAATTTTATGGTTGGGGTTACCACAGCATGAGGAACTGTATTAAAGGGTTGCAGCATTAGGAAGGTTAAGAACCACTGGCTTAGATTTTTTTTTTAAACTTGGAGATGTTAATAACAAGTGAAATAAAACACACAGGTTATATGCACAGTGACATCTATTATATTGCAAATGTATAAAATACAAGTGAATTAAGAGGGTCTGCTCCATCTCCTGAGTTTTGAGAGCAGAAGTGAGAATCTTTAGTTTCTTCTCTAGGCTTTTCCCCAATGGCTATATAATGAGCAGGCCTAACTTCTGTAACTGGGCAGAACTGTGTGGACAGTGTTTACTTTTAAGAACTTAAAACATAGTAGGATTGTCCCTAGTTTAATTTACTAAAGATGCATCTCTTAATGTGTCTAAAGAACTTTAAATATTTTAAAATAGTTTCTGATGAAATTCCCCTTTGTCTTCCAATCTTTTAACTATCATAATTAGATATAAAGAATATTTCTCTTTGAACGATAGAAAGTATTTTATGTGAATATTTAAATGAAAACACTTTTACAGAAATTGCTTAAAAAAGATGTAGGAGGAAAGGTGAAAGGTCTACTAAAAAAGGAAAAAGAGGTACCATAAGGAATTTTGTAATCCATTTGAAGCCAAGGATGCTGTAATCAGCAGTGGGTCATAAATCAAATGTCATCATGTGGGTCGAAGGAGGCCAGTTTCATGATTTCCAAATAAATGTTTTCTTAATTGCCTGGTGCCAAGATAGAATTCCTTAGAGAACTTAAAATCAGAACACACTAAACTCTGTTAAAGTTAAAAATTTCTACAGAGCAGAGAAATTTACACAATTCAGGACCAGCTTAGTGGGTAAAAGCACTTGCTATTTAAGTCTGATGGCCCGAGTTCAAATCCAAGGACCCACATAAAAGCTGAAGGAGAGAGCCGAATCTACACAATTGTCTGTTGGTTTCCACACGTGTGCCATGGTGCCATCGCATGCACATATCCCTCCCCACATATCTCTCTCTCTCTCTCTCTCTCTCTCTCTCTCTCTCTCACACACACACACACACACACACACACACACACACACACACACACTTAAAAATTAAAAATTTATACAGCTCTAACTGTGAATATTTGTTTTCCATTCCCCAAAAGAAGAGATGATTTTAATAATATTTAGCAAAACAATTTGCCAGTTATTACTTGTTTGAGGACCAAGAAACTAGAGAACAGTCCAATGTCAAATCAGAGTCCTATTTCAATATCCAAGAGAAGATCACATACAAGCCTAGATTCAAATGTTAGTGGCTAAGGTATCTGGCCACAGATCCTCCTATTACAGCTACTTCTTGAAATCTGGAGTATTTTTGCAGCATAAGACTAATACCAAGGCTACTGAAAAGAGTTGTAGAATGTCAAAGCAAAGTTTAAAACCCAACTGTATTTAAAAGACCTCTTAAAGAAATACCATGCCAGGGGCTGGAGAGAGGGCTCCACTGGCTGCTCTCCCAGAGGACCCAGGTTCAGTTCCGAGTACTCACATGGTAGCTCACAACTGTCTCTAACTCCAGATCCAGGGGATCTAACACCATTGCACATTAATTTTTTAAATAAAATTAATTATAAAAAAAAATACCACGCTCATGGGTTAATACACCTTTTTTGTTCTACCCTTGCTATAAAAACATAATTTTGAACTTTGCTTTTGGAAAGCATTAAGAAATTCTACACTTTAAGGTCTGTGAATTATGCCTGAACATCCAACTTGCAGAATGCACACAGTAAACTTTTCAGTGCACAAAGGAAGTTTTCGGACAGGCTTTGACAATCATTCTGAGTCCAGTTCTCTCAGGGGTAAGTAAGCAGCCTAACCCCTAAAGGCCATGAATAAGGTAACTTTCTGAAACATTTCCCTTCATATGACTTCAGAGGTAGCAACACAATAAGTATGGTATTGAAGAAAAATAATAATGATGGTTATCTCTGGGTACTGACAGTATAGGTAATTATTTTCATTTATCTGTACTTTTAAAATTTTCAATAATAAAAATGATAAAGTAATACAAATTCTCAAATGTAAAAATTATATCTTCTCACTTAGTCATTTGTCTTCTGAAAATTACTGGCAATTTCTTCTCCCTAAAAATATTTACGACACAGACACTGACTATGTACACAATTGTGTTCCCTGTCAGTTGTTGAAAACTGGACATGATAAAATATTCAGTAAGAGTCCTAAGTAAAATGGGTTATGTACAAGGTAGAATACTAACCTACTAAAACGCTGTTATAAAGTTATATACAATAAGCAAAATGTGTGGGCACAGACATGGATCATGTGCTGTCATCTAAAAAACAATGCATTAAAAATACTAAAAGGCAATGTGACATGTTAAGAACAATGTATTCCCTCACTTGCGGAGAAACTATATACTCTTGGTGTACCATGCTCTCCTTTATTCTTAATATTTGCTGTACTAAACATTCTTTAATAGAAAATGGGGTGCTTACGGATACAAGTAATTTTCCTAGAATTTTACTTAGACCAAAAAAAAAAAAAAACCAAAACCAACAAAAACAAAACAAACAACCCCACCTCGAACTAACTCGACAGTTAACTAGACGGGAAAAGTTGTTCCTAATAAAGTATTTATGAAACACTACTCAAGGACATTCATAGAACAGAAAACTAGCAACCACTATTGCCCAAAATAGTTTAATAGCCTAAATGGTGTTATTCTTTTCCCATTGTGCTAATTTTATAAAATTAGCTTCTGTAATTCATAAACCAGCTCTGCAAAGATTTTATGAAGTATTATATTAGGAAGTTGGATTCTACCACCCCCTTGCCTTCCCTTTTGTGTGCAAAATTTACAGAGCGCTAGCACATGAATAATACTGCTTCAGATGACGTAATTATATTTTTTGGTGTTAAGTCATTTGATAGCTTAGACCAAAATTAATGTCTCTTTTGTATACTATTTTTTTTTCTAAAAGGGAAACAGACTTCTCCCAAGCACTACAAAAATATATACCTTTGTTTTCATGATTGATATGGAACAGAAGATGAAGAGCCAATAAAAAATAAAAGTATTCATGATTTGAATGTTTAAATTAAGCCCTAAGATTTGTCTTGGGGGTGTCAAGATGGTCAGAGAGTAAAGACACTTGATTCCAACCCTGATTATCTGAGTTTGACCCCTAGCCCCCACATGGTGGAAGGAGAGATCCAGCTCCTGCAAGTTGTCCTCTGACCAACATGTTCACTCTTACACACACACACACACACACACACACACACACACACACACACAAAATGATTCTTCTAAAACACATAAAACTACAATGCTAAAATACAGTATATAAAGGAGTTTCCATAAGCAGGAAACACAATCATATTTGCTAAAAGTTTTCTTTATACTATATTAACTTCTCACTGTAATTAACTAGATATAGTATATTAAGCAGTGATAATCTAAAATAACGTAAGAGTTAAAATTTTCACTATTTTATGGTGGTTCTATTTATCAGATACAAATATTCAGTAAATAAAAAATAATTATTCCTAAAGAAAAAACTCACTGAAAACAAATGTTATACTTTTAGAAACTGAATCCAAGCTCTTACTAAGCAAGTCTTCATGAAACTTCCCTATAAAACTTCAGAGAATACTCTGCAAACTGAAACATCCACAAAGACTTCCTTACAGAACTGCTATACCATTTCATCTTTCTATGCCTTAGTATCGGCAATCACAAAGCTACCACAAAATGCTCCTACCTGCCCACTATAAAAATAGAACAGCACGAGGGAAGAGGAATCTCTAGGCTAAACTTTTAGCTTTTAACATAAAATAATTTTATACACATATACTACACACACACACACACACACACACACACACACACACACACACACACTCTTACTTTAGGATCTGCAAGCTCTGCCATGATCTGACAGGTGTCTTCAATCAAATGTGACCTGACAGTCACAGGCAGTGTTACTCCACAGTGCCCCCTAGCTTGCTTCCTACGAAATATCAGTTTGAAAGGGACACCATGAGGACTGTGACCCTTAAGAGTGTCAGTTACCATGAGCTCTGCTTAAACAGCTCTCATATACCACTTTAACTCAACTCTGTCTGGCAAATAAGAGCTGACCACCAAATATTGCTAATAAGAAAAATAGAATGAACTATCAGATTTGGTATCCAACCACACAACAATATAACCAAAAAGTTCACAGACTCTGTAAATGTGACATTTTTGACAGTTATTGAAAAGGACTAAAAAAGATACCAATTTAAGGTATTTCCTCTGTATTTAACACAGAGGCAAAGGTACGACAATTTGGCCATAGCTCTTTACAAGAACGAAACAACTATATTCATTAAAAAAAGTGCCGGGATCATATTAAGCTATGTAAAAATTTGGTAACGTCAATATACTCATATTATCATTACAAACAATCTAGATTCATAACAAGGTAAATTTATGAAAGGAAAAACTTTGACCTTGGTACTGATGCCCTAAAGAAGTCAGATTTAGGTGGTCCGTGAGGCAAAACAAAAAGTGAAGACCTGTCAGACATATCTTCCTTTATGAAAATGGACATGAAGCAAAACTTCTTAAGAGCAACTGCTAAGAAAACACTCAGGCTTTTAAATGCCCTTCACCTTACGTAAGTCATCCTAGGGAGAAAAGTTCTACATTAAAAGGCTAGAACGTTCTTAAGAACGTACTAGGGAAAAAACCCGGACGAGATGAAATCTGGGGAGAGAAAATGAAAACCTGTGAAACTACAGTGGCACTCACAAGGCAGAATAGAGTACGTCAAAACCACTAGGTTGTAGTCTAAAAACCGGTTTTGTTTCGATCGTTTTTTCCAAGGTATTTAATTTGCACGTCTTAAAATAGAGACCCCGAGGAGAGCAGCTTGAGGCAATAGAAGGAAGGGGGTGGGCTAGGTAAGAACAGAGACTTGGGGAGAAAATATGTGCGGTGCATTAGAATGCTCCATGGAGTGGGGATGCTGGAGTCACTGCAAGGAAGCAGTTGAGGGCTTTCTGAGGAGTCCATCTGATGTGGCTGGCTTAAGGAATGCGTGCTTGGAGCCAGTATGCACACCTGGTAAAGGGACAACCCCAGACGACGGTGCAGAGCTGAGATGACCATTTTTAACCAGTTCTATTGTCTGGAGTATTAGATATACACCTCCGGCAAGGGATCAAGCCAGTCAGGCACCGAATCAGAGACCCTGCGGGCCCAAAGCAGAGAAAATGGACAGCGGTCCGTCCGCACCGGTCGGGTCCGCGGCGCCCCCTCCTCGCCCAGCAGCGAGGGACTCCTGGTCCGGGCCGCGCGCCGCGTCCGCCAAGTCCGGGAGCTGCCGGTCCCCTTCTCCCGCCGGCGACGTTGGTCCCCGCGCGGCCCCGGAGTACCGAGACTTCCCCTCCCACCCCACCCCCAGCCGAAAGCCGGGAAGACGCGGAACTTGGGCTTGGGAGCCGAGGCCACAGACCAGGTCCCCGGGTGGGAGGCTCGGGACGGAAGCCAGTGTGGCTTCCCAGGGACAACCCCCCCCCTTTCCCCGCCGACCTGCACCCCGCGGTCCCCACAGTGCCAGGCCCGCCGTCCCCCGCCCGGGGCGCAACCACGCCACGCTCCCGCCGAACCCCGGAGCCGCACCTCCGTCTTGGTGATCCGGTGCCGCCCCAGCTTCACCACGGCGAAGTTGCCCTTGCCCAGCGTGCCCTCGATGTCGTAGAACCCCACCCGGACCGGCCCGCGCTGCAAGTGCCTCGGGCCATCCGCCATGACCATGCTGGGCCCCCGCTGCAGGACACGGCAACTGGAGCGCGAACGAGCGGGCCGGCGCGGAGCGGCGCGGAGCGGGCAGGAGGGCGGCGGGCGGCGCGGCTAGGCTCTGGGCGACGGCCGCGGTTCTCGCTCCAGAGCTGCTTCCCTCCCGCCCCACAGGGCCCAGCCAGGCGCGCGCCGGCGCTGACGTGCGCCGACGTCAGGGGGCCGGGGCAGGGGGCGGGGGCGGGCCTCCACCGGTCACCATGGCTACCGCAGCAGCGCCGACGTCAGTGGCGGGAGGGAGGGGCGGCGCGCGGCTCGGGCGGGCACTGTGCTTCCGGCCGCGGCGCCCAGCTCAGCCTACTCCGGCCTCGCCGCGGCCGGGGGCGGGGTCGCCGTCGGCTCCGCCCCCTTCCTCCTGCCTTCCAGCAGAAGGGCAAGAGCGAGCCCTGGTGGGCCGAGCGGAGGGTGCACCGCGCCGCCGACCCGTCCCGGGTAGGGTCGACCCGCGTTCCCCGCCCGCCAGCGGCCCTTCCCGCCAAAAACCCCTCCGGCAGTAGACGGCTGCGCTAAATTTGGAGCCCCAGGAGCGCCGTGGCTGAGCAACGCGTTGCTCACAGCCTCTTTTCTTTGTGTTCTTTTTAGCCCCCTCCTCGTTACTATATAAATCTCTCCACTTTTTGACGTCTGTGAGGATTCCTACTCACAGCAATCGGTCACTTACAAAAAAAAATGTCAGCTCTGAAGAGACCCTAGAGATGACTTATTCCTGAATTCAGAATTGCCAATAGGCTTCGAAGCCTGGAACCCCTGAAACGTAGGCACAGTTTTTACTTATTTGAGCGTGTCCCTGGGGAAGAGGGAACCATATCTTCTGTCATACTTCCTCAAACTGGGAAATTGTAAACGCTTTACTATCCAATTTATTTCCAGATGATGCAGCAGGCTGCTAGAATGAAGGGAGTTGCCAACGTCACACAGGTAATGCTAGAATTCTAATTATAAACTGTCACACCAGTCTTCCATATGGTGACCTAAGTAAACAGCAACATTTTAATATCTTGAAATATATTATGTGCGTCCAAACCTTGGTTCCCGGGTACCCATTCTCCATGAAAAGGAACCCAATTCGTTAGGAGTAACGATTCAGTTCGAGGCAGACAGGGAAAGTTTAAGATGCCCTTGAAAGAACTTATATGAGTGAGCAAGGAGACTTCGTGTAGACAACAGGAAGAATGTGTCAAAAGAGAATACAGCTTGAAGGGACCCACCATTGCCAAATCTCAGACAAACTGAGCATCAGAAATGGACAATTTGGAAACTGTTCATTGGAAATTGTTGTACATTACAACACATATTACTTTTACATTTTATTTATTTTGTGTAGAGGTCAGAGGACAGGCTGAGGGAGCTGGTTCTCGATTCCACTATGTGGAGTCTAGGGAACTGAGCTCAAGTGGCCAGGCTTGCTGCAGGTGCCCTTACCCAGTGAGCCATCTCTTGGGCTCTGCATTGTGGGTTTTTTGTTGTTTGTTTGGAGACAGAGTCTCACTGTGTAGCCCTGGATAACCTAGAACTTGCGTTGTAGACCAGGCTGGCTCATACTTTACAGAGGTCTGTCTCCTGAGTGCTGAGGTTAAAGGCAGGTGTCACCGTGTCTAGTCCATATTAATTTTTAAAAAGGAACCAGACTGCATATTTTCACTTTAACTTTTTTTTAGACAGGTCCTCAGAAATGTGGTAGATGTGATAAGCCCCCATACATATCTATTTCCACTCCTTTTCTTTTTCCTTCTCTTTTTTTAGGAAACTGAAACTCAGATCCTTATATATGCTAGGCAAGTTTTGTATCACTGAGCTATGTTCTCAGGCTTAACTTTTAGGTTAAGTATAAAGACAGGATAAGTGAGAAGAGGATGTAGGTAGAAATTATAAACTCACCATTTTGTGGCTGTTCCTAATAATTGGTTCAGACAAGAATTATCAATAGGCATTAAAGTAAAATTTGGTTGAAGAGTAGGGTATGCATACAGTCTCAAAATATCTTTGGATTTTAAAAATCATTATAAAGGATTAACAAAGGTACCTTTACAATAGAGAAATCTGACAGACTCTTTCCTGAAAAAATGACCCAAGTTACCAATGGGAATTAAATGACACAAAGAGCCCCCTGATATGAGGTACCCAGGACACATCTCTTAGGTGATATCTGTAAAAATGCATATTCTGAATCTGTCACAAAGGAAAAAAAATCAGAAAAATATAAACTGAGGAAATCGACCCCCCTAACTATCTTGTACCCTTAAAGATGCCATTGTCATGAAAGAATGCCTGAGGAAGAGTTCTAGATTCAAGTCTTAAGAGACATGCCACTAAGGGTGGCATATGGTCTTCGAAAAGCATGTTACCAAGGAATCCTGTCAGGGCAATTGTTGAAAATTAAATTGGGTTGTATGTTAGATAAAAGTATTGCTTCAATGTTGATTTTTTTAAAAAAAAATATTTATTTTACTTTTAGTTGTGTGTGTGTGTGTGTGTGTGTGTGTGTGTGTATTTACATGCATGTGTGAATGCAGATGCATATGGGGTCCCCTAAATAGCTAGAGTTACAAGTGGTGTTGGGATACCTGGTGTAGTGGTGGGAACTGAACTCAGGGCCTCTGCAAGAGCAGCACTCTATTTTAACCACTGAGCCATCTCTCTAGGCCTCAGTGCTGACTTTCTTGACTCTAATCATTGTACTGTGTTATGAAATAAAGTATCCTTATTAAGAAATACACACTGAAGTATTTGTGGATTAAAGTCTGTGATGTAGGCTGTAGGTGGGCTTTTCTGTCCCACCAGCCAGCTCCCAAATAACCACACAGAGACTTACTATTAATTATAAATGTTTGGCTGGTAGCTTAGGCTTGTTACTAACTAGCTCTTACAATTTAAATTAACCCATATTTATTAATTTATGTGCTGCCATGTGGCTCATGGCTTATTACCTCATCTTTTATATATCCTGCTTCCTCTGTGTTTGGCAGGCAACTCTCCCTTCTTCACAGTGTTCTCTCACTCTGGCTCTCCCACTTAACCTCTTCTTGCCTAGCTATTGGCCAGTTGGCTCTTAAACCAACAAGAGCAATACATTTACAGTATACAAAAGGATTATTCCACAGCAGTAGGCCACTTATTTGCAAATAGTTTAACAAAGATAGAGAATGACAAATGTGTCAAATGTTAAACTGAATCCAGGCAAAGGGTAGTTAATTGCCGTTCTTACAACTTTTCCGTAGGTTTAATCTTTAATGAAAATTAACCTATGTGTATTTATATATGTAAGCGTTGCAGCTCAGATAGAAAGGTGTCCTGGCAGTTGGAAGCCAAGGAATACCACAATGGCACTGTAAGCATAGCAGCTTATAGGCCTGCTCCAGGGAAAGGTTTCCCCGGTGTAACAACTCTGCCTGGAAGGGGAGGGTTTGTTACAGCCCTGCTCAGGTCCTGTGAAGTGTAAGAGCTCTGCTCCACTTAAGGGAAAGTTTCCCCAGTGAAAGTGTTACAGCTCTGCTGAGGTCCCCTGGAGTCTAACAACTCTGCTCTGCTAGGGTAAGTGTTACCGTTCTGCTCCCCTCCTGCTCCAGTGAAAGTTGTTACAGCTGAGCTTCCCTTGGGCGAAAATGTCACACCACACAACAAACCTCACTCAAGAGATTTATTGGGGAGAATCCAGGAGAGTGGCTGCCTCTAGGGTGAGGTGGTAGCAGACTGAACAGGATACAGAACTTCTACAGGGTTCCTTGGGAGGCAGGGCTTTCCAGGGTGGTTTGGGATTGGTGGGATTTAATGCTCAGGGGGCGCAGGGATTGGTGGGATTTTGTACTCAGTGACCTCAGGGATTGGCAGGATTTCAATTCCTCTTCCTAAGTCAGAGGGTGTTTTTCCTTGGCCCTTTTCACCCTATAATGTACACATTTTAAACTTAATTTATTAGTGTGTGTGTGTGTGTGTGTGTGTGTGTGTGTGTGTGTGTGTGTATTTGTTGACACAGGAGGTGTGGAGAGGTGTGCTCCAGGGGTGGCTCTCAAATCATCAGGCTTACATGCCAAGTGTTTTTTACCCACTAAGCCTTCTCACCATCCTTAATAGTGTAATAATCTCTCTCTCTCTCTCTCTCTCTCTCTCTCTCTCTCTCTCTCTCTCTCTCTCTCTCTCTCTCTCTCTCTCTGTGTGTGTGTGTGTGTGTGTGTATTTTACTGGGAATTGAACCCAGGGCTTCCAGGTATGCTGAACAAATTATTCTACTACTTACCTACATCACCAGCTCTGATCACGTTTTATTTTCAGTGCAGTGTTTGCTGACTGTTGGGCCATCCACTGCTCTTGTGCTTCTAGCTTTAATTCCCAAAATAATTCTCTACTTTGCAGCGAGGTATATTGTTTTGAACGTTAGGGGAGAAGTGGGAGAAGGCCAAAAGATTGATGCAGATTTATAGATTAATGAGGATGGTACTTGAGGTGCTTCTAACTAGGCCAGGAGCCCACATACGTACCTCAGTTTAAAGATAATTCCTAGTTAGATACCTATATATATATATTCGTTGTTCTGGGGGTGGGTTCCTTTGGGAATTGATAAAAAGCCACTTACTTCAGAGCCAGAGAGTACACACAGACTCACTAAAAATAAGCAACCTCCTCTTTAAAGGCCACCTTTAAAACAGAGATTGACTCACTTCTCTCTGATTATTTCAATCAGATAATTAAGCCAACCACCTACTTTCAGAGTCTGAGGATAAGATCTGGCTTGAGGCCTGAAGGAAAAGAAAGGACTAAGAGAGGGTACCAAAAGAGTTCTGTCTTAGTGTGCCCTGTCTACAGGTTACAGGAAGAGAGGTCAGAGGTAGGAAGAAGTGCACCAACACCAGGTTTGCCTGTATGGAAATGCAGTGGGTGTGTCATTGAAAATGACTAGTAGGTTGTAACTGTCACTCTGAAGAGCTCTATGTAGCCTAATTTACTGTTCTTTAACTCCGGACTGCATGATTCAGCTTTATTTCTCTGTTCCAAAAGATGTGCTTCCTGTGGATTGTTAGCTATAATAGCGATTATTAATTCCTTTTAATTACGTTTAGTATTCATTTGTGTATGGGTGCTTGTGTGTGTGTAACATGCCATAGGATGCATGTGGGAGTTTCTTTTCTCCTTCCAGCACGTGAGTCCTGGTGACTGAACTCAGATCGTCAGGCTTGGCAGCAAGTGCCTTTACCCACAGAACATCCTTCCTGCTTCACATCTTAGCAGCTGTTCATTTCATCTAACTCCTGCTTTCTTTCTTCTCCTCTTCATCTCTCTCCTTTTCTCTTTGTATGCACCCATCTCCAAGGGGTGAAGGCTGAGGGGAAACAGAAAGAAAAGCACTTCTGGCGGTCAACTTTGCAGCTCTGCTTTCAGTATAAGTGAGGGAGAACAATTGAATGACCAGATTTTTAATTGTATGACATTGCAAATGTAACATTCCCAGACGATGCTGTGAGTCCACTCTATTTGTTACTAAGCTGAGTAAAATAAGTTAGCACTTCTAAAGGTAAAAGGATGTGAATATACAGAGAAAGAAATGAGGAAAGTAGAGTGAGACTGACAAGAATTAAGTCTACAACTCAATTAGCATGAATAAAATCAACTTACAAACAAGATAGGAGAGGAGTTGACGACAAGCTGATGAGGAGGTGGCATGAACTGGAGGGAGAAGCGACTTCATGGCTCACCGTGCAATACACACATATTCTGCTGAAGAAAATCAGCTTGTGCACTTGGAAAACAAGACATAGACTATTTGTTCCTTGATTGTGAATGTCTGCATTTCTTCCCCCTGTTTTATCATCTCAGGACCAAAGGCAGGTCAATATGCTAGTAACTTAGGATGGGATTTAGATTCCATTCAAGTGAAAAATGGACCAAGTTTATTAACTATAATTGTTTAGATGGTTTTGCTTAGAAAAAAGTAGGTTACAGTGGTAGGATGAACACTACATTTTTATAATAACCATGGTAAAAGTGTAAGAGAAAATCCAAATCTCTAGCCCATGCCAATTCCAAGTACCTGTTAGTATAAAATAAAGATGTTTGCGAAACAAGCATCAATCAGACAGTTCACTGGACATGTTTGTAGCACTATATGTAAGAAACTATTATAGAATAAACTAAAAGATTGAGATTCCTTGAAGGAAACCTGCTTCATGATTTTATTTTTTGAAAGCTTTCGTGAAGTAAAATTACTTTTTATTTAAAAACTATATATTTACTATGTACAGTTTGGTGGCTTTGGGCACATTTATATGTATATGGATAAAACCCATCAGAGTTATCAAAGTAATAACATGTCTACATCTCCAAACCTTTCCCCTACTTCCCTTTTGCATGAGAAGTAAGAACACTTAAGGTTTAGTCTAAAATTGTCAGTATGGTGTCCAACTGATCTCCAGAATTTATTCATCTGTGTAACTGGAGCTTTATACCCATTGCACAGTTCTTTCCCCTTCTGTAGAGACCCTGCCAGTTACCAGCCAGCCTTTTGTTTCTGTAAGTTTATTTTGACTACTTTAGATACTTCATATGAATTGGGAGTATCTATAGTAGTATCTGTGCTTCTGTGACTAGCTTATTTCACTTGGCGTAGTATCTTCCGGGTTCTTTGGTGCTGTTCATAGCAGGATTTCCTTTGTTTTAAAAGTGGAGGTAATATTACTGTATTAGTGCATGAGCTTTTTGGAACCTAGTGCCTATGCTGAGACACTTTGCTTAGCCTTGGTGCAAGGTGGAGGGGATGGACCCGCCTCAACTGAATGTACCAGGGCTCTGCTGACTCCCCAGGGGAGACCTTGCCTTGGAGGAGGTGGGAATGGGGGGTGGATTGGGGGCAAAGGCTGGGGGGTGGGAGGAGGGAGGACAGGGGAATTCATAGTTGATATGTAAAATGAATAGAAAATTTCTTAATAAAAAGAAAAAAAGAATAGAACATTTTAAAGGTTAGAAAAATTTTAAATCCTTATTTGAGAAGTTCATCATATGTCAACATTTAGCACAATTAAAACAAATCTAAAACTAAAAAAATTACTGTATGCATCATATTCTTTATCATTCATCTGTTTTATTATTTATTTATTTATTTATTTATTTATTTATTTATTTATTTTGGTTTTTCGAGACAGGGTTTCTCTGTGTAGCTTTGTGCCTTTCCTGGAACTCGCTTTGGAGACCAGGCTGGCCTTGAACTCACAGAGATCCGCCTGGCTCTGCCTCACGAGTGCTGGGATTAAAGGCATGCGCCACCACCGCCCAGCTCATCTGTTTTTTTAAAAAAATATTTTTTATATTTTTGTTTTTGGGGCGAATGTGGCAGTGCATGCCAAGGCTCTTGTGTGGAGGTCATAGTGGGTCCTGGAGGTCAAACTCAGGTCATTAGGCTTGGGACAAGCTCCTTCACCTGGGGAGTCATCTCACTGTCACTCTTTTATCTGGTGATAATTAGGCTGTTTCCATGTCTTGGCTATTGTGGATGCTGCTGCAGTGAATGTGGGAGTGCAGATGTTGGAGATCTTGATTTCAGTCCTTTAGATAAATACCCACGAATGGCCTCATTTTATGTTTTTGAACCTCCATACTATTTCACATAATGGCTGTATTATTGACATTCTCATCATCACTGCACACAGATTAAAATTTCTGTAATCTTCCCCCCCCTTAGGGTTTAACAGCCACCTGAACAGATATACAGTGATATCTTACTGAAGTTTTGATTTGCTTTTTCCAGTGACTAGTGAAGTTGATCACCTTTTCATATAATGATGCCTATTTATATTCTGTCTTTAGGGAGATGTCTATTTGCACCCTTTGCCTGTTAATACTTTTTACTGCATTTTATTTATTTATTTTGTGTGTGTGTGTGTGTGTGTGTGTGTGTGTGTGTGTGTGTGTGTGTGTGTGTGTTCTCTTTCTTCAATTGGGTCCTAGGGATCAAGTTCAGGTCATCAGCCTTGGTGGCTAGTGTTTTTACCCATTGAGACATCTCACCATCTCATTTCCCTATATTTGAATCAGTCTATTTGGTTTGTTTTGCAATAGAATTATAGGAATTTCTTATATATTTTTGACAATCACCTCATACTAGATATGTAGGGTACAACTTTATCTGCCATTCTGTACCTTGCTTTTTCATTCTCTTACTTCCTTGGCTCTGCAGGAGCCTTTCAGTGGCATGTAGTACTACTTGACGATCTTTGTGCTGGCTGTTGCTTTTTGCTGTCAGAGCCAAGAAATCATTGCTGAGACTAGTATCAACACTATTTCACCTGTTTCCCTCTTGGGGTTTGATGCTTTCAGGGTTTATACTCAAGGCTTTAGCTCACATTGAGTTGATCTTTGTGTATAGCATCCAGTTTCAGTCGTTTGTCTGTGGCTACCTAGATCTCCTAATACCGTTTGTATAAGAGACCATCCTTTCTCCATTGTGTTCACTGGGCACTTTGTTGAACATTATTTGACCCCACATTTGTGATTTTATTTTAGGTGCTCTATTTTGTTCCATTGGTCTCTATTTGTTTTTTATGACAGTATTAGTACTGTCTTAATAATTTTAAAATCAGAAAGTTTGAGACGTCCAACTTTATTTTTGTTTCTCAATATTGTTTTGGTGATCCAGGATCTTTGTGATTCCGTGTAAATGCACATTCTTCCCAAGTACTCATGGATCATTCACAGAGACAGAGCACACTTAAGTAATAAAACAAGTCTTAAAACACTTAAGAAGATTGAAACATGTCTTCCAGCCACAGTGAAATTAAACTAGAAATCAGTAACAAAAGGAAAATTATAAAATTCATAAATATCTGGAAATTAAACAACACATTTCTGGAAAAAAAAACCCAGTGGATCAAGAAGAAATTGAGATTAGAAAATACCTTTTAAAAGTGTTTTATTTTTTTATGTGTATGGGTATTTGCCTCATGTGTGTATCACATGTATACCTAGTATGTGCAGAAGCCAGAAGAGGTCATCAGATTCCCTGGAACTGGAGTTATAGAGTTGTGAACTGCCATATAGGTACCAGGAACCAGACCCTGGTCCTCTGCAAAGAGCAGCCAATATTCTTAATTTCTAAGCTATATCTCCAGCCCCAAGAATAGAAAAGATCTTAATAAAAAGCTATAAAATAATTAGAGGTTTGAAAACAACTGAGACAAGAGAAAAATGAAACACAACATACTAAAACTTATGGAATGCAGCACAGTAGTACTAAGAGGGAAGCCTTTGGTTCTTTTAAAGGATGGGGAGCCAGGCCTTAATTTTTTTAAAGTTTGGTTTTTAGCTATGATAAGTCTTCTCTAAATGGAAGTATCTGTAGTGTTTATCATTTTATCCTGTGTTCTCCAGACTCCAGATTATTAATGTTTAATAATTATTAATTCTCTCTTGGACTATTGTTCTCAAAAGTCAACACAGGTACACAGGCCTATAATCCCAGCACCCAAGAAATGAAGGCAGGAGGATATTTAGTCTGAAGCCACATGAGCTACATAGCAAGGCCCTATCTAAAGCAAACAACAACAAACAACAAGAAAGCCAACCAACCAACCAAAGAAAGAAAGAGTTTTTTAAAAGCCCATGGAGAATTCAGAAATATCTAGCATTGCAGAATACTGGCCATTGACGGGTCCTTCTTTTGATCCTCATACTCATTTTAATTCAGCTAATGATTATGGTTTTAGTTTTTTCCCCTTTCTTTTATTTTTTATTTTTTATTTTATTTTATTTTATTTTTTCGAGACAGGGTTTCTCTGTGTAGCTTTGCGCCTTTCCTGGGACTCACTTGGTAGCCCAGGCTGGCCTCGAACTCACAGAGATCCGCCTGGCTCTGCCTCCTGAGTGCTGGGATTAAAGGCGTGCGCCACCACCGCCCGGCCCCCTTTCTTTTATATGTGTATGTGTTTGAGGGTCTGTGAGGGTCTACAAGTATGTGTCAGGAGGTACATGTGTATGTGTACATGTGTGTGGAGGCCAGAGATCAACCTCGGGTGTCATTTCTTAGGAGCCTTCTACTTAAGTGGGTTGGGCTAAGGTCTCTCATTGGGATGATGGGCCTTCAGATTATGTTAGGTGGCTGGCCAGTGAGCCTCAAGGATTCGGCCCGTGTCTCATCTCCCCAGCACTGAGATTACAAACAAGCACATTACTCTACCTAGTTTTTTTTATGGGGTGCTGGGATCAAACTTGGGTCCTCAAACTTGCAAGGAAAGCACTTTGCTCACTTAGCTATCTCCCCAGCCAGTTACTTTTCTTTTTAGCCGCAACATCCTATAGCTAAAATGAAAGACAGTTAAAGCCCCTAGGTCTTTAAAAATAACAATTATTGTCCTGGGTCATTTGTAAATTTTATACAACCAATTTTAAAGTGGAAATTCTGAGTTAAAATATCATATTGTTGATTTTGTTCATTGTTTCATATAACAGAATCATTTTGGTCCTTTACTTTTCAATCGATAATAGTACCTTTCCCCCTTTTCTTTCTTTGCATGTGTGTGCTTGTGATATGTATGTGTGTTTGCATGTGTATGTGCACACATGTATGTAGGTACATGTGCATGTGTGTCCATATGTGTGTGAAAGCTAGAGGTTGACAGCTCTATCCCTGCCTTAGCCAAAATGATGGCTCCTGTGACCTGTTCTGTAGTTTTATGATAGGTTTCCAAATTCCACTAGCATACTTTTCATATCTCCACCATGGTTATTAGTCTTTCCCCCCCATAATAGATAACACTTACATAGATTTATTTTTCTTACCAAATACCACTTATTGTTGTACATGTGCTTCATAGAATTTTTTACATCAAGGTCTCAGGTTAAGTTCTATTGTACTCACTTTATAGATAGACAGAGATTCTCACCAGCAAAGAAGTATGCAAAACCTTAATAAATTTGTATTATCACTCTTGGTACATGTAGGTTTATGACTAGATTGGTAAACAGGTAAATAGGACAAGGCCTGGGCCAGTTTAACTTCTATGACTTACTGCCTTCCATTCACTTGATTTGGTTTTTCATAGGCCACAAGTTCTGGGAAGATGCTATATTTTTACTGCTGGGATAAGATCTAAAGAGGCTCTTCATCATTCTAAAGCTAGCACAAGTTATTCAGTTCTTAGTTATTTTCTCCTTTGTTTTATCCCTATCTATTTCCTAATCTTTTCAACTCTACCAAGTCATAAACTTCCTTGAGGGTACTTATATCTTACTAATTCTTGAAATTCCTAAAGTTTTTATGTATAACTCACCAGATACTGTTTGGTTTGATATTTATTATACTCATGTTCTGGTGCCATAATGGATGCCAGGAATACAAGCATGAGGAAGACACCATTCCTGTTCATGAGAATACATGGTTTAGAGTTCAAACTCCAGCACGAATATTGCTCTACCATGTGTTAGAGAGTAACTTCCAGGAAGCTGCTTGATTCTCTCTGCCTTGATCATCGTTAATTAGTACTTCAGAGGATTATTGTGAGAAGGGTGGCTACATATCCAAATAATTTTAACTTAACACACTGACAGTTAGAGGGACCTCATGGGGGACACACTTAATTCAGTTTTGTGGTTCACAGGAAGGCATGCAATGAATGAACAGATAAATAAATAAATAAATAAATAAATAAATAAATAAATAAATAAATAAAAATCTGAATTTTTTAAAAAGCCTAGTAAAGCCAGATGTAAAACAATTGGGTGAGCATATGGAGAAAAAAAAAAGGAGGAGGAGGAGAAACAACAGTGGTCCCAAAGGTAGCATGAGACTGACGTGCTTAGGCAACACTCGCTGTTCAGAAATGTCCAGATTTAGTGGTGAGAGTGTCCACAGACAAAGCGGAAAGGTACCTGGAACCAGGTCATGCAGAACAGAGCGCTCTCATTCCCTCCTAGCCACACTAGCCAAGCAGTGGCTCCTAAACCCTCTGTGGAGAAGTTACTACGCTGTGGCTGGGAGGAAGCTGCTCCCAGAAATAGCGATGAATTCTATGGCAGGATGTGAAAGATGGCAGACAGAGAAATGCTGAAGATGCTCCATGCTGTTGACAGGAGTGAATAATTACTGAGAGCTTACCACTTGCTGTTCATTCTTCTGAGCCCTAAATAGATAAAGATGGGTAAAATAAGGTCTTAAGGCTTTAAAAAAAAACACAAAACAAAACAAAACCCATATAGACATTTGGCTTTTTAGTTCTTTTATATAGGGATACCATGAGCGACCATTAAATAACTTAGAAAAATCAATAGATGTGTCTGGAGCAAAATTAATTGTGCCCGGAACCAAATGTATTAACCATTGAGATACAGCGTCCTGAAAGTCAAGAGCAAAATCCAGGATGAACTATAGAGGTTGAAGTCAAGGACGTGGATAGTATAGCTAATGAGAATCTCAGGAGTGAAGAGAAGGCAGCAATCCTACAGTATTTGTTTAGCATTCATGGGTGAGCAGATAAAGGGAATTGTTGTTTCCACCAGAGAAGAAATGAAAGGAGAATGACTAGAGAGGGGAACACCTTGAAGACTAAGGGGAAAGAACTTAAAGGGGGAGGACTGCACGAAGGATTTCTTCCCCTCTCTCCCTCTCTTTTGAAGCAAGACAGAAACAGAAAGGAATTCATTTGGCTTAGTTGTAAAGAGATAACTGATGATCATTGTAAACGGTTTCCGAATTGCAGAGGCAGAAACCGAACTAGAGTTGGGTGAACAGTAGTGAAGGAAAATGAGTGTAGACTGATAGGAAACTTTTTGTAGAGCTGGGGTGTGGCTCTGTGGTAAGATGCCTAACACGTATAAAAGCCTGAGTTCCCTGCCCCGCCCCCAGCACCACAAACAATAAATCAAAGATGAAACAGTGTTCATCTTTGAAAAACTGAAGTTAAGAAAAGCATGCGGAGTGAAATGAGAAATTTGCCCTTCGTCGTTTGACTTTCTTCTTAACTGGGGGATAGTGTAACGGCTTTGGAATGAGCCGAAAGAGGGAAGTTGAAATTGAGGTGACTGGAGATAACTTGGAGAGGGCAGGGTGTCCACAACACAAAGGACTAGACAAGAGGGGAGAGGATTCACCTCCTTTGGTGCAAGTGGGGAGAGAAATGAGGACAGTTTGGGTTGCCCCAGGTAAGTGGGTAGTTTACAGTGCAGAAGTTCAATCTTGGTATTTATTTATTTTCTCTGTGAAACAGGAAATGAATTATCTGCAGAGTGTAACGGTTGGAGGAATTCAGGAAGCTTTAGATGAACTGTCAGATTTCAAAATTGCTGTGATAATAGGACAGGGAATTGATTAGGACTCATAGAAAACTTTCAGGGCCATAAGAAGGTCCAAGAAAATCTAGTGGGAACAAGGGAACTCTGAATTAGTAGGATCAGTTCATAAAGTCATGGTTGTTTTCCAACAGTGTTTGATAGCTTAGATGTCTGACTAAAACAGTGTGTCGAAGAAGCAAGAGTTGAAAACATTATCCTGTTGTCTGTGTAGAGACTGGAGTGAAGGGAGGCTAGGGAAATGGCTCAGTGGTTAAAAACTCCTGCTGTATTTTCAGAGGACTAGTGTTCCAGTCCAAGCACCCACTTTAAGCTGCCTGTGACTTCAGATACAGGGAATCCAACACCCTCCTTTGGCCTCTATGGGTACCCCCCACATACATACACACATGCATAAATAAATAAATATTTTAAAATAGCGATATGAATATAAGGAACAAGAAGACAGGATGAAATGGAACATAAATTAGATGTGGGTGATGAAAGATTTTGAGAAGGAATCATGTACCATGTTGGCGTATTTGACTTAGAAATTGCTTTATTATATTGGCAACACCCTGGGGATGACATCAAGAATGAATGACTGGAGGAGGAAGTTGCCTCATTCTCCACAATTTTCCACTACTAACCCAATGTTTGAAGAAAGTCCTTAATATGTAAGTGTTCAAAAACTGAGTAAACAATGCTTTCCTTTCTGCCTCCTTGTGTCTTTTCCAGTTTCCTTCTCTCTTACATATTTCATCCATTAATTATAATTAAGGCAAATTCTCTGAAGAAAAAGTACTGCACAGTACAACATTGCATAACAGAGATTCCTGGTTTAGTCTGAGGTCAAGAAATTTTCCTCAGGAAATGACAGTTAAGTGAAATTTGAAGAATCTTTTGGAGCTAGGCAAGGGATAAGATGTGTGGAAAGACTTACTACATATTTTCTGTGTATCTTTTTGTTTTGTTTTGTTACTTGGAATTGAACCTAGGACTGTGTGCATGCTGAATACTTCTTCTGTCATTGAGCAAACTCAGGGCCATCTCTAAATACCTTGGAATAGGAAAAGATGAGACTGTTAGTGATTAAGAAGGATGGGGCTGAAGAGCCAGCTAAGCCAGCTTACATTTGGTATAACATGTACTCAATCACAAAGTGCCTTGTGTCTAAGGATTGTAATGGGAAAAGCTGACATAATTGCTGTTAGCTGGTATGCTCTAGTAGGAGCAACAACAATTTTATAGGTATAT